>NW_021632026.1:0-313345 GCF_004799145.2 Neltuma alba | reverse complement strand
TGTTAGGATTATAGTTTTGATGATAACAAAGTCAGAATATCAGGGTTAAGTATTTTGATCGATCAACTGATCGAGCAATCGTTATCGCTAAGGTTTCAGATAAATGATCAAGTGTAAATCAGGTCTATAGTAGTCTTTTTGATCGAAGAACTATTCGATGAGTAATTTATCGATAAAGTGATCGATAATCGCTAACGTAAAAATCACATAAGAGTATGGTAAATTATCGATAAGCTGATCGATAATATCAGGTAAACAATCGAGTTACTGATAAGAGACCCAAATCTGAAGTGTATTTATCGATCAAGTTATCGATAAATCAGTCATCAATAACGACTTCGATAAAAGGTAACACAATCTACTTGTTCTGCACATTAGTTCTGTTACAAATTTATCGATCATATTTCCGATCATTTGTTTATCGATTACGTGTTCGAACTTTATGCTCTAACTCTCTGAATGCAGGTGATCAAATTCACTGATGGATCGATAACCTTATTGATCATAAAATTATCGATCACATGATCGATAATCAATGTCCTTATCTACTCTTACTCAGTTTTGCTACAACTAAATTATCGATAACATTATCGATAAGTTTAACTTGTTTGCTTAAATAAGTTTTCACATAACGTGATCGATAAAGAGTCTAAGAATTGACATATTCGCATTAAGTTATGGTGAACTATTTTTCGATCAAGTTATCGATCACTGGTTTTTCGATAATATGATCGATCATTCAATTCCCGGAATTCATGTTTTCACAAAACGTGATCGATAATCATTTCCTTTACCTTACAGGATTAAACTTCTTTCTTCACTATTATCGATCACTTGTTCGAATAATCAATGATCGATCAACTGTTCGATCATTTCAGATAGCCTGTGTCTTTCTTGATTATTTACATAACCATGTTTTATCGATAATATTATCCATCATACATTTATCGATAAGATGTTCGATCATCAATGACTGAAGCTTCATTTCAATAACATTTGAATTATCGATAATCTGTTCGATCAAATATGTGTTCGATCACTTGTTCGATCATGCAACGATTTCCTCTTTCTATGATAATTCTTAGAGTCAATGATCCAACACTTGATCGATAATTTTGGTGATCTATTTCGAAAAGTCTTCATTCGTTTATCGATAACTTGATCTATCATCAAGTAATCGATCACTTTTTCGATCAAACTAAACCAGAATGACACTCTGTTCTTCTTACTGATAAATGATTTCGTCACAAATCCTTGAATGATAAATTAGCCTTCTTTCTGGTTCAAGATTAAAGCACTCACCACAAAACTCTCATTTGTTCAAGTTTAAAATATGCAGATTAATGAAAACGAGTGCAACGGCTCTTCAACGGGATTACGTAGACTGCGACCTACAGTGTCAGAAACTCAGACGCATTAATGGCGGAGCCGTTGAAACCAGCGAAACACGCAAACGAAGTCACAACGGCTAGAAGCTCTTCCGTCTAACGGCTACTTAACGATATCAACTATAAAAGGCGCGAAGAAGCATTAATGAAGAGATTGAATACCTGAACTACCACCTGCGATTATTTAGTTACGCATTCAATACTCTGTTTTCACGTTACTACTGAGCATCAGTGTTTATCATTGAATTCACTCTGTAAGAGAGCCATTCACTACTTTTATTAAAAACTTGAGAGACACTCAAGAGTGTGGACTCTTGAGAGGGGTTGTATCCTTACGGGAGTAAGGGGGAGTGATTGAGCGATTCAATTACTGTACCGAGGCACCAAGAGCCCTGTCGATCTTGGAAGATAGTGAAATACTCAGAGGTGTTCTGGGGACTGGAAGTAGGTCACGTGGTTTAGACCGAACCAGTATAAATCTTGTGTCTCCTCTCTGCGGTTAAAATTCTCCTTACTCTGACTCTCTGTTTTATTCAATACTTGCACGCTTTTAATTTTAAATTTTTGTAACTCACCCAATTCACCCCCCTCTTGGGTGAGATTGTTTCTAACATTTGGTATCAGAGCAGGTCTCTTCACTAAGGATTTAACAGTCCGAAGAGAGATCAAATGGCAGGATTTGGAGATAGCGTGCTACCTGAAGGATGCTCAACATCTAAACCGCCAGGCTTCAGTGGAGAAAATTATACCTTCTGGAAAATGAGGATGAAAATCTTCATTAAGGCCACAGAGTATGGGTTGTGGGACGTAATAGAACACGGCAACTATGTCCCGATGAACACAATAGATGGCCAGCAAGTACCCAAGAGTTCCACGGAGTTCAACGAGGAAGATAAGAAGCTGGTGACTCTAAATGACAAAGCTATCAACATACTCACGTGTGCGCTTAGTCAGAGGGAATACTTCAGAGTCTCAAGTCTGGAAACCGCGAAGGAAATGTGGGAGGCTCTGGAGATAGCTCATGAAGGAACCACCGGTGTAAAACAGAGTCGAATCAACACTCTCACTACCGAATTCGAGTTATTCAGAATGAAGGAAGGAGAGAGTATCCGAGATATGGAAGTCAGATTCTCACATCTCATAAACCACCTCACTGCACTTGGGAAGAAATATAGTCAAGAAGATCAAGTGAGGAAAATACTGAGCGGTCTCACAAAAGAATGGGAACCGAAAGTAACAGCTATTGAAGAAACCAAAGGAGAATCCATTGGTTCTGTTGCAGCACTGTTCGGGAGCCTTGCTGAATATGAGAGCAAGCAAAAATACAAAAAGGAGATGAACGAGAAAAACCGGAAAGGCATCGCTCTTAAAACTCAAGAGAGCGAAGATGAAAATGAAGATGATCTTGATGATGATGAAATGGGCCTTATAGTCAAGAGGTTCAAGAAATTCTACAAAAACAGAACCGGAAAGAAGTTTCAGCCGAAACGCAGAATTTCCTCATATCCGAACGAATCAAAGGATCCAATCATTTGCTTCGAATGTAAGAAGCCAGGACATATCAAGGCGGAATGTCCCCAACTCTCCAGAGCAAAGGACAAAGAAAAGAAGAAAGAAAGATTCAGAAAGAAGAAAGCCTTCGTCACATCAATCTGGGGAGACAGCTCCTCCGATGAAGAAGAAGAAGTGATGATGAAGAGACAGCTAATATCTGTCTAGTGGCCCAAGAAAACGAGGAATCAGAAACAGACGAGGTAATAATTTCTGAACCATCTTATGATGAATTGCAGTCCGAATACAATGCTTTACATTTAGAATTAGTAAGAATTGCAAAAGAGTTAGTTAGCTCTAAGAAAAGGATAAAGTTTTTAGAAGATCAACAATCAAAGGTTGAAGTCAATACAGACTCGACCTTGACTTGCAAAAGTTGTGAAAAGAATGAAAGAAAGATTGAAGATCTTACCAGAACCTTAGAAAAATTCACTAAAGGTAGCGAAATGCTTAAGGTGATTCTAGGAGCTCAACGATGCTCTATGGACAAGACTGGTATAGGATACGATCCAACCCAAGATAAATCGAAAGGAAAGAAAAAGAGTAGTGGTAGATCATATCTTACATATTTTAGAAATTCTGTGCATTCCTCAAATCCTTTTGCACTTTGTTCTCATTGCAACCGTAAAGGCCATTCAACTTCTTCTTGTTACTATAAGAAGAAAGGAGATTACGGAACATTAAAATGGGTGCCCAAAGGTACTTATGCACCAAAAATAACTCATACTAACCAAAAGGACCCAAGAAGGTATGGGTACCTAAAACATGATTGTAATTTTTGCAGGTATGTCTCAAGGCATCCAGAACAAATAAATGGTATATAGACAGCGGATGTTCCAGACACATGACGGGTGACACTGAGAAGTTTACATCACTCAAACCAAAAGACGGAGGAAAAGTAAGCTTCGGAGGAAACCAATCGGGAAAAATTGCTGGAATCGGAGAAATCGGAAGTAGTATAGGCATGAAGGTCGAAGACGTGTACTACGTGGAAGGTCTGTGTCATAATCTCCTCAGCGTCAGTCAGAGTGCGGACAAAAACAACTGGGTGATCTTTGATTCTGAAGAGTGCTTAATCATAAGCAAAGATGACCTACCTTTGAAGAAAGAAGAATTGAATACGAAGCTGAGAGCTCCGAGGGACGGTAACTGTTATACACTTCAACTTGATTCTAAAACTTCTGAAAACTGTTTTATTAGTAAAAAGGAGGAAAGTTGGATTTGGCACAAACGACTTGCACATGTCAACATGAATCAACTTTCAAAATTAATAAAAAGGGATCTAGTTGTTGGTTTACCAAAAATCCAGTATGAACGCGATGATGTTTGTGATGCTTGTCAAAAAGGTAAACAAACAAAATCTTCATTTAAATCAAAGAAGATAGTTTCAACTGAAAGACCTCTCCAAATGATTCACATGGACTTGGTCGGTCCATCTAGAGTAAAAAGCTTCGGGGGAAATCTTTATACTCTTGTAATAGTTGATGACTATTCAAGGTTTACCTGGACTTTGTTTCTTTCCTCTAAAGATGAAACTTTTAATGCTTTCATTGTTTTTGCCAAAAAGGTCCAAAATGAGAAAGGTATATCTATTGTGTCTATCAGGTCAGATCACGGAGGAGAATTTGAAAACAACGAATTTGCAGACTATTGTGAGGAACATGGAATTGACCACAACTTTTCTGCACCAAGGACTCCTCAACAGAACGGAGTAGTTGAACGAAAAAATAGAGTACTCACGGAGATGGCTAGAGCAATGCTAAATGAGAAAGGGGTCTCACAAGTATTCTGGGCAGAAGCAATGAGCACAGCTTGCTATATTTCAAATAGAGCCTACATCAGAACACTGCTCGGGAAGACTCCATATGAATTGTACAGGGAAGAAAACCCAATCTGTCACACCTAAGGATCTTTGGAAGCAGATGCTATATCCACACAACAACAAAGAAAACCTGGGTAAATTCGATCCTAAAGCTGATGAGGGTTTGTTTCTTGGCTACTCTAATCGTAGTAAAGCATATAGAATTTTCAATAAACGAACCTTTACAATAGAAGAATCAATTCATGTGGTGTTTGCTGAAACTGAAACAATTTCGAAACCTGTAGATGATGATGCTGAAATCGTTCAAAATTTTCAAAAACTGGATTTGAACAAAAACTCGAACAAATTATTTTCAGAAACCGTTTCAGAAAACAGGGATGTTTTAAACGATCCCTCTTTACAAGAAAATCTAGAGCAGCCAAAGGCATGGAGACACAACCGAGATCATCCTCTGGATCAAGTCATCGGTAAAGTCAATGAAGGGGTCAAAACCCGGAGACAAATTGTCAATGAAGTTCTTTTCTCTGCTTTCATATCTCACATTGACCCCTCTAATATTGACGAAGCACTATCAGATGAATTCTGGATAGTTGCGATGCAGGAAGAACTTAACCAATTTGAGAGAAATCAAGTTTGGGAATTGGTACCCAGACCAGAAGACCATCCGGTCATTGGCACCAAATGGGTATTCAAAAACAAGCTCGATGAATCGGCTCAGATCGTCAGAAACAAAGCCAGATTAGTAGCAAAAGGCTATAATCAAGAAGAGGGAATCGATTATGAAGAAACGTATGCTCCTGTAGCTAGATTGGAAGCCATACGAGTTCTTTTGGCTTTTGCTTGCATCAAAGATTTCAAACTATTTCAAATGGATGTTAAAAGTGCATTTCTGAACGGTTATATATCAGAAGAGGTGTTTATCGAACAACCTCCCGGTTTTGAAAATTCAAATTTTCCAAATCATGTTTACAAACTTAAAAAGGCTTTGTATGGTTTGAAACAAGCGCCTAGAGCCTGGTATGAACGACTTAGCAACTTCCTTATAGAAAAAGGATTTGAAAGAGGTAAAGTGGATGCCACACTTTTCATTAAAAGAAATAGGAAAGATCTTTTGATTGTTCAAATATATGTAGATGATATTATTTTCGGTGCTACTAACGAAGATCTCTGTCAAGAATTTGCTAAGCTTATGCAGGGAGAATTCGAGATGTCCATGATGGGAGAATTAAACTTCTTTCTGGGATTACAAATCAAACAAAAGAAGAACGGTATATTTATCTCCCAGACGAAATATGTAAAGGAGTTGCTGAAGAAATTCGGAATGGAGAATGCTAAAAGTGTAAAGACTCCTATGAGCTCAACCTGTTCGCTTGATATAGACGAAGACGGGAAAGACATAAATCTAACAAGATATAGAGGGATGATCGGTTCCTTACTATACCTCACTGCAAGTAGACCAGATATTCAGTTCAGTGTGGGAATGTGTGCGAGATATCAGTCAGCTCCAAAGGAGTCGCATGAAGAAGCCGTGAAAAGGATACTCAGATATCTTGTAGGAACTCAAAATTTAGGAATCTGGTATCCAAAAAGAGGAACCGAATATTTAATGGGATACTCAGACGCCGATCACGGTGGATATAAAACAGACAGAAAAAGCACCAGTGGACAATGTCAATTCTTCGGAGGATGTCTTGTCTCATGGTCAAGCAAAAAGCAAAACACCGTGGCAATCTCCTCAACTGAATCAGAATATGTAGCCACTGCCTGCTGTTGTGCTCAGATCTTATGGCTAAAACAACAAATACAAGATCTAGGAATCAACTTACGTGAGATTCCAATCTTATGTGATAATACGAGCACGATAAGTCTGTCCAAGAATCCAGTTCATCATGCTCGAACCAAACACATTGATGTTCGACATCACTTTATTCGTGATCATGTTCAAAAGAAAGATGTAAAAGTTGAATTCATCCCCACTGAATATCAGATAGCCGACATCTTCACAAAACCACTAGACCAACAGAAGTTCAGCTACTTCAGAGGAGAATTGGGAATGGTAAATCCCAATGAATTGTAAGAAATGTCATACTATCTCTCAAGATTAAATGTTTAAATTTATTGTTTTGATGATAAAATAACTAACTTAAGCATCGGAGTATGTAGAAATTTGTTTTGCAGGAAGCTCTGTTTCGATGAAGAAAAACAGAGGTAAACAGAGTATGAGATTATCGATCAATTGATCGATAATCATGAAGGCAAGTGGGAGATAATTTATCGAACAACTGATCGATAAATTCACTTTGTAAAGAAAGGGAATTGCTCCAACACTACAATTATCGATAACGTGATCGATAAAATCAATATCGATCAGAACATCGATCAAGAGCCTCAAGGATCCGAGACCCATCCGTCAAAATTGGTAAGCATTGATCGATAAGCTGACCGATAAGCTTAATTATCGAACAAATATTCGATAAATTACATCAGGTACGCATTTCTTTTTACTTACTTTATCGATAATATGTTCGATAAATGCATGATCGATAACGTAATCGATAAAACTGATCTTTGTTCAAGTGTGTTCTTCATAATTATCGAACACGTGATCGATCAAGTGTTGATCGATAACTTAATCGATAATTTCGAGAACTATAACGGTACTGTTCTGAAATCCATTCGTCAGTTTTTCGAACCCTAACTCGAAAATTTCCGGTCCCCTGTTCTTCGCAACGGTCGAAAATCACCACTATCTTAAATTCTTCAACCGTTACACCGATCGAATCCTTCTCTGCTGCATTCCCAACCTTCACCCACCTCAAACTCACCGATTAATCTGTCAAAAACCGCTCGGCACCTCCGAAATGGCTCGGGTGAAGCAACCGAACGTGGAAAAGGGAGAAGCGCAGGAGAAACAGCCTCAATCGAGTGACACCACTGCTTCGGGTACTCGAAAACGTTACAGACCGAAGGTAAGGGAGGAATCAACGAAGAAGAGGGCTACTCTGAAAATCCGGGAAAGTCGGACCGAAGAACAACCGGCCTCTCTCAGAAAATCTCCCCGGTCCAAATCAAAGCTACCGATTGTGACTGAGGAATCGGAGACCGAGTCGGATGATGGAGTCTCAGTTCAGAAAGCCGTGGAATCAGCCTTGAATCTATCTGTTCCCAAGCAACCGAGAAAGAAGAAACAGAGGGCAAGTGAAGGAGTCGCTCGGGAAATTCCTTCTGAAGGTATACCCACTGAATTTTCTGAGTTATTATCTGGCAATCTCGATAATGAAGTTAATATAGCAAAGTATAAGGCCGATTTTGCCAATAGAAAATTCTGTCCTGTGGTATCTGTTGATTTAGAGGGTCTGAGGAAAAATAAACAGATTGAGCTTGATTTAAGTGACCCACTGCAGCATTATTCGAATTGGTTAATTATTGGTGGTGAATACTGTCCCGAAGTGGTTAAAAGATTCTACTGTAATATGGAATCAGTAGAAAAATATGATGATAAAGACAATCTCATAGAAAATTGTCTGAAAGTTACACTGAGAGGCAGAGCTTTTAAAATAACCAGTGCCAAAATAAATGAGCTGCTAGGGACTCAAGATTTTGTGCGAGGTGGTGACATGAATGAAGTAAAGGCTTATAGAATCTTAATGCAGAACAGTGATTATCCCGGTGAGCTGAATTTCCCACCTAAGCAGATGTGTGATTTCTATAGGATCATCCATTACATCTATTCTAGGTGTATGGTAAACAAATCCGGTAGTTTCTCACATCTCACTCAGGATGATTATCTTCTTCTAGCCCGGATTATTAGTGGGGAAAAGATTAACATTGGGGATCTTATTTACTCTGAGATAAAGGACTTTGTTCTTAACAAGTCCAGATCAACCCCAATTCCCTATCCTCAGCTGGCCACCTATTTCCTTCAGGCACATAACATTGCTCCTTTTGAGCCTGGGGAAATCAAGACTAAGGTTCCTGGTTTTGGCCTCACTCAGCTCCACAAAATGAGGATCTCTGTTCCCTTTACACCATCACAGAAAGTATCTCAGAAGGATAAGGGAAAGCAACCTGCTGCTAGTACATCTCGGACCCAGGATGAAGCTGAATCCACTGCTGCCCCATCTCATACCCCTGGTCCATCTTTTATGGAGAGATCCCTCAGGGAAATGTTTCAGGCTGAGCTTCGGGCATTTGAGACCAGAGTCTACTCCACTGCCAGAGACTATGGGGAAGTTTCTGACCGGAAGTTTGATGGCATCTCTAAGATTCTGGATCTTCACCAACAAGCTATGGTGGTTTTGGAAAGAGAAGTCACCGAGAGGTTTAATTCAGTGGACAAGGAACTCCAAGAGCTTAAAGGCTTAGTTACCTCTCTCTGCCAGCACTTCACTCCACCTAGCACAAGCTTCAGCTATGAGGATCTCCTCTTCCATCCTCCCTCTCCACCGCACCCTGAGCCTGCACCTCCTTCCTCTCCTTTACCCACTTCTCCTATTTCCACCACTTCTCCTTCTGTTCCATCTACTTCTATTTCTGTCCCTACGACTCTTGCTCTTATCACTGTACCCCAACCTGTTCACTCCTTTCATTTTCCATCTATTTCTCCACTTTTTCCTCTTCCTCCTCTCCCTATTCCCCTAACCATTCCCTCGGTTCCTACCCCTTCTGATGCTGACAAAAAGGGGGAGAAGAAAACTGATGATATTTCGTAGATTATATGGCTTTATGAGTTGCTTTTTGTTATCTGACTTTATATGGCTTTGGTTCTATGTCATGACTTTATATTATCTCTTTTGTTATCTCCTTTTGTGTATCTGGATAGTGTTTTTATCGATAATATGTTCTTGATATTTATCTGCCCTTTTTCATGCTTTTTGAGAATATGAAACTGGTTGATGTTCTCTCTGATAAATGATTTATAACTTGTGTTTTGTCATCATCAAAAAGGGGGAGAATGTTAGGATTATAGTTTTGATGATAACAAAGTCAGAATATCAGGGTTAAGTATTTTGATCGATCAACTGATCGAGCAATCGTTTATCGTTAAGGTTTCAGATAAATGATCAAGTGTAAATCAGGTCTATAGTAGTCTTTTTGATCGAAGAACTATTCGATGAGTAATTTATCGATAAAGTGATCGATAATCACTAACGTAAAAATCACATAAGAGTATGGTAAATTATCGATAAGCTGATCGATAATATCAGGTAAACAATCGAGTTACTGATAAGAGACCCAAATCTGAAGTGTATTTATCGATCAAGTTATCGATAAATCAGTCATCAATAACGACTCGATAAAAGGTAACACAATCTACTTGTTCTGCACATTAGTTCTGTTACAAATTTATCGATCATATTTCCGACCATTTGTTTATCGATTACGTGTTCGAACTTTATGCTCTAACTCTCTGAATGCAGGTGATCAAATTCACTGATGGATCGATAACCTTATTGATCATAAAATTATCGATCACATGATCGATAATCAATGTCCTTATCTACTCTTACTCAGTTTTGTTACAACTAAATTATCGATAACATTATCGATAAGTTTAACTTGTTTGCTTAAATAAGTTTTCACATAACGTGATCGATAAAGAGTCTAAGAATTGACATATTCGCATTAAGTTATGGTGAACTATTTTTCGATCAAGTTATCGATCACTGGTTTTTCGATAATATGATCGATCATTCAATTCCATGAAACTCATGTTTTCACAAAACGTGATCGATAATCATTTCCTTTACCTTACAGGATTAAACTTCTTTCTTCACTATTATCGATCACTTGTTCGAATAATCAATGATCGATCAACTGTTCGATCATTTCAGATAGCCTGTGTCTTTCTTTGATTATTTACATAACCATGTTTTATCGATAATATTATCCATCATACATTTATCGATAAGATGTTCGATCATCAATGACTGAAGCTTCATTTCAATAACATTTGAATTATCGATAATCTGTTCGATCAAATATGTGTTCGATCACTTGCTCGATCATGAAACGATTTCCTCTTTCTATGATAATTCTTAGAGTCAATGATCCAACACTTGATCGATAATTTTGGTGATCTATTTCGAAAAGTCTTCATTCCGTTTATCGATAACTTGATCTATCATCAAGTAATCGATCACTTTTTCGATCAAACTAAACCGGAATGACACTCTGTTCTTCTTGCTGATAAATGATTTCGTCACAAATCCTTGAATGATAAATTAGCCTTCTTTCTGTGTTCAAGATTAAAGCACTCACCACAAAACTCTCATTTGTTCGAATCTTAAAATATGCAGATTAATGAAAACGAGTGCAACGGCTCTTCAACGGGATTACGTAGACTGCGACCTACAGTGTCAGAAACTCAGACGCATTAATGGCGGAGCCGTTGAAACCAGCGAAACACGCAAACGAAGTCACAACGGCTAGAAGCTCTTCCGTCTAACGGCTACTTAACGGTATCAACTATAAAAGGCGCGAAGAAGCATTAATGAAGAGATTGAATACCTGAACTACCACCTGCGATTATTTAGTTACGCATTCAATACTCTGTTTTTCACGTTACTACTGAGCATCAGTGTTTATCATTGAATTCACTCTGTAAGAGAGCCATTCACTACTGTTATTAAAAACTTGAGAGACACTCAAGAGTGTGGACTCTTGAGAGGGTTGTATCCTTACGGGAGTAAGGGGGAGTGATTGAGCGATTCAATTACTGTACCGAGGCACCAAGAGCCCTGTCGATCTTGGAAGATAGTGAAATACTCAGAGGTGTTCTGGGGACTGGAAGTAGGTCACGTGGTTTAGACCGAACCAGTATAAATCTTGTGTCTCCTCTCTGCGGTTAAAATTCTCCTTACTCTGACTCTCTGTTTTATTCAATACTTGCACGCTTTTAATTTTAAATTTTTGTAACTCACCCAATTTACCCCCCTCTTGGGTGAGATTGTTTCTAACAACATGTGACGTGGCAGTCATCATCGAGGTGGTAGAGACACGTGGAGGTGGTCGCCGGCTATGATGTGGCGATCGGCAGAGGTGCCACGTGGCATTTTAATATTTTTCTAAAATCGGGTTAGTGACGGAAAATTCCGTCACTAATCCGTTGCTAATTGGAATTGCTAATCCAATTAGTGACAAGGGAATTAGTGACAGAACAAATTATGTCGCTAAATAAAAAATTCCATCATTAATAGCATTTTTTTTGTAGTGGTATACCCCCTATCTCTTTCCTCGATCTAGAAATTGTTTGAATCTTGTTTGAGACTACTTTTATGCATTTGCATTCATAGAGATAATAAAAGGCATTCATTTCAATTTTTCTAACCAGATAAGCCAAAAGCCTACCTTTTTCATGCATTTATCTTTTGCGTAACCTTTTTGAGCCTTTTTTTTTTTTCCTTTCTTCCTTCCTCAATCAAAAAAAAAATCCACCCTTTTGAATGTCTTAGGAGTTAAAGAATGTTATATTTTATGTGCTTGGGATGGAAGGACACATTTGGAGTTATGGTTTGGGTCAATTTGGGCTGTGCTTAGTAAAGTATATAATAAGATTCCGCTCCTATAGTTTAAGCTGTGCTTAGTAACCGGGGATCTTCATCACCGATGTCAATCTTCACGTCAAACGGCCAATAAGGGCTATGAGCATGCTAGTAGCATCATAGTGCGAACGAGTTATCCATGTTTGAGTAACCGGGTCTTTGTATCACCAATATGAAGGTTCGCATCAAAAGAGCATATACAAAATGGCACAAGAAAGCTTTAAAAAAAGCTTGAAAAAAAGTACAAAAAGAAGAATAAGAATAATGGCCCAATTCAAGTTTAATTTAGTTTCTTGCATCCCATTATATGTTTTTCATTAACTCTCTTCATTTCCTAAGATGTTTGACCTTGTTTTCCCAACGCTATATCATTTCTTTCTTTACCTTAACCCCATTACAACCTAATAAAAGTCCTTTTGATTTATATTTGTAATTGCTTTACTAATGGCGAAGAATTTAGATTCTTACCAAGCCTATGGAAAAAGGGTTGGATAGGATGGTTTTGAGTGCAAACACAAGCTGAATCCTAAGTTATTCCCTCTACCGTACCTGAAGAGAAACTTCTCAATTTTACTTGTTTTTTTTTTTTTTGCTTTCTAGCTAATTTTCTTTATTTATCATTTAAGTTTTTTCTTCTAAAAAATCCCCCAAAAAATTGTATTTGCATTCATTTAGTTTAATTTAATTTTCATATAGATTTTAGGACATTTGCATCTTGCATTAGAATTAGAATTCTGCATTTTAGTTTAGATCCAATTTATTGTATTTTTCATCACCTAAATTTTTACCTAAAGAAACCCATAACTTGCTCATTAGAAGCAATGACCTAGGTTGATCCTAACAAATTAATTAGGACCTATTTTAATTGAGTGCTTTAACAACAGTGGCATCATCATTGTTACACTAGACAATGGATGGAAAGTATCATTTAAAAATTAGCCTCCTCTTTTATTTTCCAACATTTTAAAATTATCCTTTGATTGATATAGTTTATTAGATATATGGTCGCACCGTAAGTGCATAAGTCATGACAAGTAATAAAGTAATGAGTAGAGTATTGTTCCCATGAGGATTTTGTTTCAAAACTCGGTCACATATTGATTATCACACTTTTGCTTAATTTAAGTAATACAAATATCAAGAGTGAAAATAATTATTTATAAAATTAAAATAAATAAATAAATAAGTGATTTTTCAATTCCAATGATTCAAAGGGATCTAGGATTATTTATCCTTCTTATATTTCAAAAGTACTCAACTAAATCCCCATTATATTTACTTCTTAATTATAGATTATGTTAGCCAAGAATACTAAATTTACCTATAAGTGCTCTCTCAAGTCTCCAAATGGGTGTTTAGCTTAATTAATTCCTTAATCTCTTAATTAATCAATTAAGCCCCAATTTTAATTGCAAACTTTATATGACTGTGAAGTTAATGAGTATATCTCTATCTCATTAACAAAACCATCCATCCAACTCGCAAATTTTAAGTTCTCACATGACTAAACCCAAGTTCTACACTTAACTTAGCCCACTCAAGCATCAATCAAGTGAACCCAACAATCTCATTGGTGGCCAATGAACAAGAAGCATTAAGTATAGAGTAAAATCAACACAATCATGTCATTACTCACAAATATAAAAGGGAAATGAGTACTTAATCCATACAAGAGTTCAAAATAATCCTAAAATCAAAGTATTTAACCACACATACTCATTAAATCCATGTGAACATACATCTATATCAGCACAAAATGGAATAAAAGTAAACAAAGCAAGATGGAGAGGAAAAACCAAGGAAAGAAGCTCAAATCTCTTCAAAGCTCCAACTCCTAGCTCAATCTCCTCCAAGAAGCAAGCCCTATAGCATAGCCAAACACTCCCAAGAATCACCTAGAACTAAGGCTAAGGTTGAGTTTAGGGGCTTAAAACTTAGAATTTCTTGACTTAGTATTACTGTGCATTTTGCTGTCAGTGATTGTGCTGCGGCCTAAAAATTTTCATCGCAGCCAAGTTTTCCTCTATTTTAGTTGGGTCGCAACCAGGTCAGAGTGTACCACAACTCATTTTGCCTTTAGAAAATTTTGTACTTCTAGCTCAAATGAGGAGTTCTACCTATGATTTGGGCATTTGACCTCTATTGGTTCTTCTTTAATCGCCATAATGTAATTCTTAAGAAACCTTGATTTTTAATTCCTTCCAAAGTACTTCCAAGTGGCTTGAAACTTTAATTCTTAGACCAAAATAACCTTGTAAAAGTGATTGTAACACCCCAAATTTTATAACTCAAGATGAGCAGAAAAGAGAAAATTCATTAAAATTACTTATTTGCCAAATAAAATTAGGAAAAATTATGGAATATTGGTTTTTAGAGTTTAGAAATATTTTGGAAGAATTATTTCCTTAAAACTGGCTTAAATAATTTTAATAGATAATTCTAAGAGAAAAATGGTTTATTTTCTTAGAAAATTATGAGAAAATACTTAGAGATTTATATTTAATCTGAAAGTTTTAGGATAATCATTTGAGATAGTAAAGAAGGTAATTGAGGCATAAAATCCTTAAAATGAGTTAATGATTAATTTCTAGAATTAAGCGCTATTTTTTTGAAAAATTCAAGAAAGGAGTTAGGAGTTGATTTCTGACCCAAAATTTTTAGAGAAGTTATTTAATGGGTCAAAGAAGCTAATAGATAATATAAATCCATATAAAAAATTATGGAATAATTTCTGGATATATTTTATTTTTCAGAAAAATAGGAGGAAGGATGGAAATGGACATAATGGCCATTTGCCTCACTCCTACCCATAGTACCCGTGCAGCCTCCCCTATAAACCATCTGATTCACTCCTCGCATCTTCATTCGGGCTGCTGCACGAAAAGAAAAGAGAGATAGGCAGAGCGGGAGAGAACATCAGAGGCGAGGGTCGGAGGTAGTGATCGGTGGCCGGATTCTTGCATGCAATCCGTGTTTCCACCGAAGGTGAGCCACGTGGACTCTCTTCCATTCTTGTTTCCTTCGATCTGTGGCTTAATAAGGCGCAATAGTTGAGTGAGAAAATCTGGTTTGTGGGAGAAAGAAAAGGAAAAGAGTAAAGGATCGGTGAATGTATGTTTGTTGGCAAGATTGAAGTGTGTAGAAGTAGTTTTTCCCGTTGCATGTGTGCCTTTTGGGTTTGAATGTTCTTCTCCTTGTCTCTGTCTTCTGAATCCGAAACAGGATCTGTGATTTATTGGCTTAATGGTGTCGGGTTCTGAGGTATTAAAAGGGAAACAGAATACTGATATATATACACATATGAGACTGCATGTGACATCATTAGTTTAGTGCGGTGATGACTTTTGAAACTCCCAAGCTCTATTTTAATTCCACAGCATTAGGTTCTCTGTTTCAGGTGTTATAAGCTTCGGTTACTAGTAAGGAAAGGAGGATGAAACATTTAAATGAAGTATTGCTGTCGTTATATGTGTATGTGTGTGTATATATATATGCATGTATACATGTGCGTGACTTTTCGAATGAACGTGAACTTGAATCTGGAAGTTTAATGGCCGAAGTGTAGAGAGGGAGAACTGATTGAATTGTTAAAGATTAATCCCTAGAAGTTACTCATTATTGATAATAGTATTAGCATAAAGTACATGATAAATTAGATATCATTGTAGGTAAAGTTGTTGATGGTTCGATTATAAAATTTAACGCTATTGAATAATGGGATTATGCTGTCCAAATCTGAAAGAAAATTTAGCAAAAGAAATATACGTATCTGTGGTTTTTATGAGTGTGATGATGATGGACGATTGGATTGTTGGAACCAAGAATGGTGTTGTGCTAATGATGTGTTCCAAGTTTTGAGGGTAAATTTTCAAATCTGGAAATTTCAGTTAATGGTGCTTTTCAATTGGTAGGCTAAGATTTAATTAACGGGGGCCTGGTGTTCAAGTTTTCCTGTGAGAACGAAGGGAACGGAATTTAGATATTGAATGTTATAAGAATGTATAAGTGATAGTATGTTGAGTTTAACTTGGGGTCTTGAATATTGAACGAAAGCAAGTTTAGAATCATTGAGATAATGATTTTAATGTTGTTTAAATCTAGAAAATAATTCCAGATTGAGAGTACGATTAATTGAAGCATTTTGGGGAATTAGGGAATAGTTAAGAAGTGAATTGTAGTTGGAATTTGATTTTCGTTTGCTAATTTATGATTATAAACTTTGAGTCACTGTTTCAAGGTGCATGTTTAAAGATTATTAGAGGTTAAAACCGTGATTGTGGGAGTATGCTTTTAAATCTGGAAAATGCTTTCAGATCAAGTGTAAGGTTATGTGAATCATTGGAGATATAGATATACATGTATTATAGGCATGTGCTGTTATAAAAACTTGATATATAGTTACTGTTTAGTATCTCTGGATGTTGAACAAGTATTTTAGGTTATTAAATTGAGTTTAGAAACTTCAAATGAAGTGGAGCCTGCTTGGTTTAGGGACGCGATGTAGTCCTTAAACATAATAACGAAAATAATATTGTTTAACCAAGATGACTAATTACTAAGTGAAGTAATTTTATGGGTTAAGATAAGGAAGGAAATCTTCCAAAGAGAATAGTCCGTGTAAGAAAAATTGTTTAGGATGACCAACTACTAAATGAGGGTAGAGATTAAAGAAAATTTGGGATTTAAAGAGAGTTATTTAATTTGTAAAGTATAGTTGGATCAAGCATTAATATACCCTTACAAATATGATAGGTTTTGATACTTGTTCAAGCCCACAAATGAAGCAAAAGAAGAAGAAATCTATAAGGTTTGATTTGGAGTGAAGCGACCCAGGTAGTAGTTCTTTCCCATCTTACATTTGTGTATGATTGTTGCATATCTATTTATACCATATTGCTGTTTTAAAGCATGAGAACATGTAATCCTTAATTCCTTAGATGGATTATTTAGCCATGATCACTTGTAACTGATAAACATAGGGCAATATCTACTAATTATTTACGTATTATTTATTCAGCTTGTCGATTTGTCATTATGCATAAATGCTTAATTGCAGTAGTTTGCAAGGTTATGTTCCACTTTGGCTTGTTTTGCATGCTTTAAGTAATCTGCAGATTTGTTTGGTGGAAATTGCTACTACAGGGATTCTTTAGAATCTCACTCTCCCGTCTATGATGAATAGTGAAGGCTAGTAGCTCAAAGGATAAGGAGACGGTTTAAGAGAAGGTGAGTCAGTTAAAGAGCAGGGATGCCTGCTATATTCTATATGTAGTAGTAGAATATTTTGATAAGTTAATATTTATACTATTATATATGTTATATGGACAAGTAAGTTTACTTGTTTTATGTAAATATTATTTTGTATCCTCCATAAGGAGGAGAACACTGCCAGGTGCAGGTATGTGCTATCAACCAAGATGGTTGCTATATTTTTAACATAATATTATGAGATTTCATAGTATGAAATCATTTTAGATGATAATAGATTAAGTTGAAAGCAAAGTTGATTATGAATCACTTGTTAGTTATTCTAAAAGTTTGAAATATTTGATCAATGGATTCCAATGTTGAAGGGAAGAAAAAAAAATATTCCCTGTCTTTTCCCAGTTCAGAAACCTAGCGTTAGTGTTTCACAGATATTAAAATGATCCTATTAGTATATAAAAAGTTAGGTTTTACAGTGACAAACTTTATAAGCTCAAAAATAACAAGGATAAATGCCAAAATATGAACAAATATATCTAAGAGTACATAAAACTTAAAGAAAAAGTGCTGAAATGACATGAACTTTAAGAGATTAAGAATCTACCTCTTAACTTGAATTTTATAAGTTTGTTTTGCCAGCTGTACATGTATTTGTTAAATAATAATTAGATGACTCACGAAATCCACTTGCATTATTACTTAATCAAATGAAACGTCATGTGAGCTGAATTAAATATATGGCTAGACGCAATCCATATGACGATGTGGAAAGCTTCCTTTGGTATGATAAACAAGAAGCCAATAATATTTAGGAGTGTTCACAGGACTAGGATAGGCCTGACAGGATTTCCTTCTTGCGTCCCATCCCATTCTGGGAGTGTCTCGTCCGAAATAGGCACTTGTCCTTTTTTTTTAAAAAAAGATTTATACTAAAAAAAATGGGTAATTTGTAGCGGTTAGAATAGGTTATTTGTAGCAGTTTTAACCGCTACAATAGACAATTGTAGCGGTTAAGGCAACCGCTACAAAAACCACCAATACAAATAGATTTATAGTGGTTCAGGCCAACCGCTGTGCAATAGAGCAAACCGCTATAGTAATTAGTAGCAGTTATACAACCACTACTAAAAATGTGATGAAGTAGGTCACTTTTGAGGCAGTTTGTAGCGGTTAATAAACCGCAACAAACGTGTGTGCTTTGAAATTTTGTAGTGGTTAAAGAAGCCGCTACTAAGTGTGGGCATAATTTTCACCTAGCCAGAATCAAAAATTTCAATTTGGTGGCAACATTTATAGCGATTATTTAACAAATGGAAAAATTTTCAAAAAAAAATGGCACCACTAAGGGGATTTTTCCATGGTTAGAAACAGCTACAAAAGTGAAAATATAATTTTATTTTATTTTATTTTTTGTAACGATTATATAACCACTACAAATGTAATATTGAAATTTAAAAAAAAAAAGAAATTTATTTCTAGGTCTGCAATTAATTAAATTTCTAAGGAAAAAATATGATAAATTAAATATGATTTGCAAATATAATTTTGGAAATTAAATTTGTTATCAAATCTTATTCAAATTTTTGTTATATAAGAAAATTTTACTAATATTTTAAGTATTAAATAAATATTATTAAAAAATATATAATTTTATAATTAAAAAAATTTCTGAAATGTTATTTATGGATATAAGAAATAAATTAGAAACATTATAAAATAAAAGTAAATAAATCCTGCATGAAAAAAAGAAAAAATTATTAGTAAATTAAAATTAAATAATATGTGACAAGAAAATTAAATAAGCAATTAAAGAAACTTACAACCTGAAAATGGGAGGAGAAATATCAGATGAGAGGAATTAGAGGAGAGAAGGAGGGGTAGAGGAGGTGTAAAAAAATGAGAGGAAGAGTGGGGGTATTTATAGAGAGCTAGTGATATTTGTAGCAGTTTAGTTCATTTTGCAGTTATTTTATGTTTTGTAGCGGTTTTATAACCGCTACAAGTATGAAAAATTTTTTTAAAAAAAACTTATTAATTTTGAAAAAATGGTTTAGAATGAACTGTTGAAAATTTAGTCTTCATCACCTTGCCTGAAAGGAGATATATAAAGTCAAATAATGAGAAATAATTATAACACACATAAATTTAAATTGAAACATATATTGTTAATTAATGTAACAAAAATGAACCAAAATGATGTGTAAAAAAGAAATACCTAACAAGTGGTAAATTGTCATCTCTTTCGGAAAAGAAATTTTCAAAATTCATTGGTTGGAAGGGTTTACTATCATAAACGATGTCATCACCATCATCACCCATGTTATAAAGATCTTGCTGCTTGAGGTGAACCACTATACTCCAATCTATATGTTTCTCGTCCTCGACATAATAAACCTAGTATGCCTCAGAGACAAGAATGTATGGCTCATAATTTTCAGATTCTCTAGTATGAATAAGCTTGGAGAAATTAATAGATGTGATGCCCAATTCGTTAGTAATGAGTCCACGTGAAGTTGTCGTATTTGCCCAACAACACTTAAACATAATGATAGTGAAAAGTCCTTGATAATTTAACTCAACAATATCAATCAGCTTTCCATAGTAAGCAATGCCTCCCAATCGCATGTCACTATCACTGGTACTAGCATAAGTCCTCCTTCCAAACATGCCAAAAACTCTAGAATTTTATGTGAACAAACCCTGATTATGCGCTACTATACTGAACTTGAACCCGTTGACATTATATGCAGTAAACCTCCTGGCATCATCAAACAAACCATATGCAAGACTTTAGAGTTTAGCTATGTGGGGATTGTTGTCATTACATATTCAACGTGTAAACCAACTAGGAAATTCTCTGCGGACTCTCTTGTCAACCTCAACGGATACTTGTGAATGAACCCATAGCTGCCGCCTGACAAATCTTCTAAATCCCCTACAGTGTTATTTGTTAGAGAAGATGATGAAGAAATTTTAAACATAAAAAAGAAAATTAGTCTACAACTTATTGGAGAAAAGGTTCAACTTGAGTGCAATTTATCAAGACATGTCTGTGTGCTTGTAACTTCTTGGTAGGAGTCAATTTAAAGTATTTAAACACTTCAACTAGTTTCTGAAAAGGAGGGAAGAAGTCGCTCAAATTGGAAGAACCTAGTGGACAATCATCAATGAGTGGGATGATTGAAAGTTGTCTCGATGTCATCAAACTATCTAGAATAGAAAATTAGGACCTCATCTCCAACATAACCTTCTGCTATTGAACCCTTTGGCCATGCCTTATTCCTGACACAGGATTTTAATTTTTCTAAATATCTACATGTTTAATTAATTAATGATTAATAATTGTCTATAATTGAGATTAAAATGTGAAAAATTGAAAGAGATAATACAACACGCCATTTAATAGGGTATATCCATCGATATTGAATTGGGCCAGGAAGTTTTGCTTCTTGAACAAGATAGATTGTAAGATAAACCATGACAGTGAAGAAGGACGGAGGAAATATCATCTCCAAATGACAAAGCGTCAAAATTATTTTATTCTGCAGTTGATCCAGCTCCTCTGGTATCAAAACCTTCGCACATAACTTTTTGAAAAGTGAACACAGCTCCACCAAAATCATAGAGACATCAGGAGGGAGTGTGCTTCTAAGTGCCAAAGGAAGTAATTGTTGCATCATAACATGCAAGTCATGACTCTTCAACCCAATAATCTTTCGAGCCTACAGATCAATACACCTTAAGATGTTGCTGGAATATCCATCAGGGACTTTTATTTTCTTTAATGTTGATAGGAAGATATCTTTGTTCTACTTTGTCAATGTGAATTTAGCTGCTTGAAACCTGTCATTATCATCAGGTCAAGCATCTAGACGAAATCAAAGGGCCTGTAAATCTTTCCTAGTAGAGAGGTGATCTTTAGACTTTCCAGGTTCATTGAGCAACGTGTGTAGCACATTATTACAAACATTCTTTTTGATATGCATGACATCAAAACTATAGTGGATCAAATTAATTTCCAATAAGGAAGGGTGAAGAAGATACTTCTTTTCCACCATTTTATTGGCTGACCATCAGATGTGCCACAAGAACATTGTTTGCCTCGTTTAACTTCCTCAATCTTGCCAAACTTGACATCAACACCTTCTTGCTATTGAAATATATCGATGTCAGATAAAGTAAGAGGAGGATCTCTCTTTTCTTGTTTACCATTGAAGCGATTCCGTTGCAATCTAAATCTGTGCTTCGAATTAAGGAACCGTCAATGACCCATAAAGCACCATTTATGACTATGTGGAAGGCGCATAGGTTCGGAGTCAAAGTTGCACTCAGGACAAGCCAACCCTTTATGTATGTTCTAACAAGATAATGTTCCCAACCCAAGAAAATCACCAATTGTCCACATTAGCGCTGCGTGAAGGTTGGAAAGCTTTTTCTCATATGAGTCATAAGTTTCCACACCATTAGTCCACAGCTCGATCAATTCCTGTATCAATGACTGTAGGTAGATGTCTGTATCATTTGCAGGTGCCTTCTTACCAGGAATGATCATGGACAGCAAAAAAGGGCTTAGTTTCATACACATCCAAGGCGGTAGATTATATGGAATTAACACCACATGCCATATACTATAACTGGTGCTCATTTTACCAAAGTGATTAAAACCATCAATCGCTAATGAAAGTCGAACATTTCTAGGATCGGTAGTAAAATCTGGAAACTCTAAGTTGAATGCTTTCCATGCCTCAGAATCTTATGGATGTTTTAACTTGCTGTCTAGATTTTTGTCAACATCATGCCACCGTATATGCTCGACCATATTTTATGACATATATATTCGCTACAAGCACGGCTTCAAAAGAAAGAACCTAAAAATTGAAATATGAAAATATATAGTAGTTAATTAGCAAAATAATTTTAAAAAACAATAAAGCAAATATATTACTGAAGTAATAAAATAATTTACAAAATAATAAAGCAAAAATATTATTACCTTATTAATGATATAATTTCCAAATAAATAAAAAATTAAAGCAATTATACCATTTTATTAATGACATAATATGTAAAGAAAATGAAAACAATTATGATTAGTTTAATAATGAATTAATTTATAAAAAATTTAAGTGAATATTAAAACAACTAATACCTTAGAATCTTTGTAGGTTTTTTCTTATGCTTTTTCCCCTTCCGTGTGAGCTTGTACCTAGTTGTCTTGCACATTATACAAGTCTCTCTGCTGGCATGCTCTCCGTAATATAACATACAATCATTTGGGCAAGCATCAATTTTCATGTAGTTCAAGCCAATCTTGTTAATCATCTTCTTCGCTTCATAAAACAAAGAGGGAAAATTCGCATGAGGGAATGCGTCTGTCAATAATTCCAGGAGCATTGTCATTGCCTTGTCTGTGATACCACAAAGCATTTTATATGATATAGCTTTACCATGAATGATAGCTTTGAGTACTTTGTACACCTGTGATATAAAGGCTTATCAACATCATCCATGAGATCAAAAAAACTTTGAGCAGCTTTATTTCTTAAGAACTTTGGTTCAGGTCCTTATACTTCTTCAGTTGATATGTGTTCATGAATTCCAAATGCATCATGCACAGCCTCATTGATAGGGTCAGAATCCTTTGCTTCAACTCCTATTTGGGAAATTATAGGAGTTGATTGACCAATCATATCATGTTGCTCACCATGGAAAGACCAAAATGTATAATTTTGTGGGAAAGGTTTCAAAATTAAATGGTCTCTAGTAACATCTTAGGGCTGCCACTTATTGAAATTGCATTTAAGACGTGGATAAAGAAACTTACCATTTGTAGTTGCATGCGTAGAAGAAAATTCTATGAACAAGGTTAATCTGGCTAAATACTGTTGGGATGTATGCAGCAACTTGATCCATAACTTATCTATGATTTATGCGAGTAAGAGCAGGGAAAGATTTTAGAGAAAAGCTCAAATGGAAGAGTAAATGGCACTTTGAAACACCTAAGATGGTTAAAAAGGAGTAAAGCAACAGTCAAACAATCTATAGCATTTAGATAACTACTACAAAGTGCTAAAATTGCTACTAAATCCAACGGTCAAAAATTTGTAGCGATTAAATAACCGTAGCAAAATCATAAACCGCTGCAAATTCCAACGGTCATATGTTTGTAGCGGTTTATTAGCTGCTACAAATTGACAGGTGCCAAATTCAATTTTTGACTATTGTAGCGGTTTAACTAATCACTACTAATTGTTGCACTGGTTTTTTATCTGTAGTGGTTAAGGAAACCGGTACAAATATCAGTGGGAAATTTGATTTCAATTTCAAACATTTGTAGCGATTTCATAACCGCTACAAATTATAAACCGCCACTAAATTTTTTTTGAATCCAACATAAATATTGATTTTATTAATTTCAATTTCTAATTTAATAGTTATGTTTTAATTTAATTAATAAATTTAATTCATGTTTAATTTTATCGAATAACTCTTAAGTGAAAAAAAAGTGCTAATACTATTTCAATTATCTAAAAACAAATATAAAATTTTAATTAAAATTTGAAATATTATTTTATTTATCCAATATAAATATTTTTTTTAAAATTTAATTATTTCTGTTTTAATAAATTAGAATTGAATTATATATTATTTAAATTTGATTATATTATTTTTATTAATTTCAATTTCCAATTTAATAGTTACGTTTTGATTTAATTAACAAATTTAATTCATGTTTAATTTTATCAAATAAATTTTAAATAATAAAATCACATGAAAAGTAAAATTCAATTATTAATTACAGTAATTTATAAATAAATAAAAGTTTCACTGATAATAAAAATAGAAAAATCCTCAAATATCGGCCCTCTACGACAAATTCACAAAATCATCATCCACATCGGGCTAGGGCTGGGGTTTCGACTGGGGCTGTTGCTGGGGTTGTGCGATTGAAGATCATTGTCCATAGAGATATCAGGCAGCACAAGAGTCGGAAGGTCAAGAGCTACCCTTTTGCAAACAATCTCTATCATCGCATTGGCAGCTTCCACCCACTGCTCATATTTGGCCTGCATCTTGGCTTCACCAGCTTTAAGTTGGGCCTCATGAGCCTAAAACTGAGCCTCAAACTCCTCATGAAGTTGCTTGACTGATGGCTCTCTCACATATCTCATGCTAGAAAAGGTCTGGTGTGATGCTGCTGCTGACTAAGAGGTCCCCGCCTCAGAAGATGTATGGCAACCTCGACTGTAAATGACACTCGGTGTGGTGCCAAAACTGAGTCCCCTAATTCGTCCCAGGTGCTCAGGTCTAGCTAAGCTTGCTTGAGTGAGGCAGTGGAGTCCATAACTGACCCTTGAGACTCTCAGAGTTCTGCAACACTCTGGGTCGTCCTCTCGTGCCAAAACAATTTTATCAATTTAAATGAAATTAACATAATATTAACAATAAAAATGTGAACTTTAAATTTAAACACTAAATAAACAATAAAATTGTAATTAAATACTAACAGCAACTTCATCGGCCCTCTCAGATATAGGAGTGTCGTCCCTATGACTATGGAGCTGAGGCCACATCTCGCCACAAGTGGGTGTTCGTCCCTCCTCCTGCTACATCTTCCTCCCCTGCCAATTATAATAAAATAAAAAACATTTTAATTATTTAAATTCACATATATATGTACATGTACATATAATTTGATTAATTTGTAGTATTACTCACAATCTCTTTATAGGTCATAGCAAATGTCTTCGAACGGGCCATATGCTGGATATCCTGATGGCTACGGCTCACGGTGTTTCTTTGAGAAAGATGCTACAACAAAATTATAATAAATTTAGTTAACTAGAATGGAAATAACATAACAATAATGTAATATATTAAAGTTATACCTTTTGTTCAGGTGTCACCTTAAACTGGACAAATGATGCCCAGTTGTTGGCAGGGATACCATTTGGCACGTTTGCCTGTATCTCCTCTAAGGGTCTAGTCCCATTGCCTTTCTTTGCATTGTATAGGTAGTCCCTCCTGTTCTTCCAGCCCTCCCCTAACTTCTTCAATGCATATGTCCTCATGTTATCTTCGATGACGAATTTTTTCTGCAATTAAATAATGAAATTATGATTTAATTACTAAGAAATCAAATTTATAATATAACTCATAATTATTTTAAGGAAAATATTTAATCCTAAATTTCAAATACTAATTAATTACCTTCAGTAGCTCCCAAGCGTCGCTCTTGTTCTTTTGTGACATCCTCTTCTAGGTGGGCTCCTAGCTGGAAATATCGTGTACTATCCACCTAGATAAGCTAAGCATCGATTGAACAGATGTCCTCCCAGCTCAATCAATTGCCCATGCTCATTCAGAGGGACTGTGACACATGCATCCTGAATGTAATGCATGTCCTTCACATCCAGTCTCCTTGTGGACCTATTGCCAGTCAGGTCTGCACAATTGAATTGATAATCAAATAATATCAATAACATCTAATTATTAATATTAAATAACTTATTTCACTTACCTACAACCTCCACCTCCTAGCTGCTCAAACATACACCAGGTCGACGCGGATGGTGGTGGTGGTGGTGGTGGTGGTCCTCCTCCTTTTGGCCTCATACTTCTCCCTCTACATGACCCTCGAATCCACCCTCATCCCCCCTAGGTTGAGATCGAAATGCTCATTGATCTCATAATCCTCCACACTAATCATGGGCCCCTCATCCTCCTTTGTTGGCTCCTCGGACAGCCCCAACCGCTCAAGATGTCGGGGGGGTCTCGTAGGCCTAACAGGATCTTTACTGTGTTGATGAGCCATGCTATTTAAATCACAAATAATTAATTAAACAATACAAAATACAAAATTTTTCAAACATGTCTTTAATAAATTCTAAACATTTTACAATTACATTTGAAACCATAAATAAAAATTTAAAAATAGAAACCAACTTCAAGTTTCTAAAATTAAATAAAATACTACAAAATGTAATTAAAATAATATCACTTCTAATGTCTAATAAAATTAATTACTAAATAAACAAATTTTATCATAAAACAATTACAAATAACATATATAATCATTTTATAACATATATAATCATCACAATTAATTAATTCAACAATCTAAATCTTATATAACTAATTAAACAAAATACAAAATACAAAACTGTTTAAATATGAATTTAATAAACTCTAAACATTTTATAATTATCTTCCAATTCATAATTAATAATTAAAAAAACAATAAATGCAAGTTCTTTGAATTAAATAAGATACAAAAAATTGTAATTAAAATAATATCACTCCTAATGTCATATAAATTAATTACTAAATAAACATATTTTATTATTAAATCATTATAACTGACATGCAAACTACAAAAATTTAAAACAAATACCAGATATAATTATGAAGTCAAACAATATTGATGTCAATTAAATAATTAAACTAAAATAAATATTAAATTAATACAACACTAATTAAATATTTAAATACTATAACTATTAAAGAAATTAACTAATAAATAAACAAATATTCGTACCTGGGTAGCTGGAGTTGGTTTTGGAGCTACAGTGGACTTGAGGAAAAATTTTAGCAGAACTTCTGTATACACACGCAGCAAAAGTGAAAGGAGGGGGAGAGTGTTTATATAGGCGTCGAAAATTTGTAGCGATTTTGCAGAAACTGCCACAATGTCGAGTTGTCGACATTAGTAGCAATTTACCAACAAACCACTACAAAATTGTGACGCGTGTCGTGTCTCCGTCGAACAACGCAACACTTTTTCACAATTGTCCTAAAAACCGCTACAAATTTTGGAAACTTTGTAGCGGTTAATACAAAACCACTGCAAATTTTAAACATTTGTTGCAGTTTTATTGTAATCACTACAAAAATAAAACGGTTCATCTTTTGCCATTAGGACAATTGCTACAAAGTAACCGCTACGAATAATTTGTTGCGGTTTTTTCCTCATAACCGCTACTAAATAACTGCTACAAATTTGGCACCAATCTCCTACCAGTTGGCGGGAAGGTGGCACCAATTTTGTAGCGGTTATTTTTGCCTAAAACTACTAAAATGTGTGACAGAAATTGAAATTTGGGTCAACTGATGCAGATTTGTAGCGGTTTCACATAAAAACCACTACAATGTCATGTTTTCTAGCAGTTTATTATAACCGCTACGGTTTTTAGTTTTTTTTGTAATGTTAGTTTTGGGCTTGAAAAAAAATGGTTGGAAATTCCTTCTTATTTCTTCTCTTTGGGCTTGAAACTATTGGCAGGAAAAAAAAAATATGGACAAGACATCTGGGCCTTTGAAATTAGTGGAGGAAAAAAATAAATAATTTGTTTCAAATGCAATTGGACGCACTAATTTAATTCCCCTGCCTCTCTTTTAACATCAGCATTACGTGGCAAATGACAATAATTCTATTTCAACTCTCAAACATCACATTTCATCCACAATTGTGGGATTTGTCCCCCAAAAAAATGAATCAAGTGTACAAACTTTAAATACCCAATATTTTAAACCACAACACTAGACACTTAATTTGTTGTCGAAACCAAGACAACCATTAGCCAATTTCAATCACAAGTCCAAGACAGCCTTAACACAATTATATCAATCCATAACATTTAAGTCCAAACCAAAACAACCACAACACAATTATGTAAAATTTAAATCCGTGACATTAAGGCTAAATTAGTCAAGACAGCCACAAAGCAATTTAACATTCTAAGAGATTTGAAATTGAAGCTGCTAATTGCTTTTATGCAAAGAAACATAAGAAAAAGAACAATTTGTCAGTAGTATTTTAACAAAGTTGAAAAATAAATTAAATAAAATAAAGAAAAGAAATTATCCATGTCAGTATCGGTGAAGTTATGAGTGTCTTCCATCTTGCATCGACCATGGTCTTGATTTTGGCTTTGCAACTTTACCCTTTTTCCTGTTCCTATTGGACATGTATCCTAGAAAACCAAAAAACCAAATTAACGGACAGTTGCAATCTTGCTCTATGATTTGACAGGATGAAACAACACCATATTCGAATTTGTGAGAACAGAGAGAGCCTATTCACCCATCTCCTCTACCATGCTGTTTCTACAGGCAATAGCCCTTACTCTTAATTGATGTTGCATGCTTTAAGAAAACTTAGAATTAGGCCCTTCTGTTAACTTAGGGTTTCATTGTTCTCTTCTCCTGTGGCACCCCTTGTTAGCAATGAAATATAAAAATAACTATATGAAATAATTAAAACTTAAGTATGGAAAAAGTGTTAACTCTGCCTTATGAGCATTTTATTATTAAATCAGCTTAAATTTGCCATGTCAGAACTTTCTGTTAGTAAAATTTAATGGTGTTAATATCATAGGACTGAAAATGCATTTTATAAACTTGAGGGACTAAACTAAAAATTAAGGTAAATTTAAAAGACTGAATGTATACTTAGCCAAACTATTAACATTAGGTAAAAGTAATAAATATGTGGGAGATGTATTTTTTTCCTTCTAAAATATGTCCTTATTTATGAATAGGTAGGTCCGATGTGAGTAAGAAAAAAGATGAGAGAAAGTGTAAAATGGGCAAAAGATCACAAGAGAACTATATTAATTGAGGATAAAATGGGTAAAAATATATTATTTATTAATTGTCTAGAGTTTAGACAAACCCAAAATAGATCTTATAAAAAGGAGGCAAAAAATCTTGGACCTTATAATAAGGGACGGAAAGAGTATTAAATTTTCTAATCTTATTTATAAATTATTTCTAAGCTGTTTCATCTAAACTAAAAAAAATTTTAAATCTCATTAACTCTACCTCAAAATTTAATAACCAACTCTATTACTAATTAATATATATATACACTACAGATAAAATAGTACATTCATGTTAAAAACTTATGGGGTATCTTATAAATAACACCAAACATAACATTTTTTTTTCTGCTTTATAAATAAATAGGACCTGAGGAATAATTATTTTCTTTGATTATGTTTTATGATTGTTTTATTTTACTTATTATTTTATTTTAAGGTGATTTAAACTTTTAATCGTTTCAAATATTAATAAGATATTACAAATAACTAAAATAATTTTCATCTTCGAGCTTCGACTTATTTTTTTCCCTTCAAATAACAATTATGTACCATTTAGATCATTATCTTTCCTAGCTAGCCACCAATGATCAATATAAATTAATAAATATTTGCAAAATTCAAATTTTAAATCTTGTACTAAATATTGAATAATACAATTTGATTTTATGTTTAAAAAAAATGCCTATGAACACCGGACATATAAAATGTGCTTCGCGATGAAATTCGTTGACTTTCAATAGGAGAGAAAAACAGATTGATTCACAGATTAAGTAGTATTAAAAGACTCTTAAACTTATGATTCACATAGTTAACGCAAATTATAAGAGTTTACCATTTACATAATGCAGAATTACATATGAGAAACTAAAAGGTATTTAGCACTATTTAACATTCAAACAATACAAATTCAGAAGTAGCGGGCTAATGAGTATTTAACATTAATAGTCTAAGAATAATTCTCCAGAAAACAAATCGATTATTACCATAAAATAAAAAATTGATCTAATGAACTGTCACATATGTTTAATATTTTTTTTTTCCTAAAATTATCATCAGCACAAAAGAATCACAAGAAGATGAATGTCTTCCTTTCTTTTAAGAAAACATCATTTTAAATAATTTCCTTTGCAAAAATTAATCACTTGATCCCCATAATTTGATTCAATTAAAACTCAGTTATTAAATTTTGACATGTTATAACTCAATCTCAATAGTTTTATGACTTATTTAAAACTCTATCCATGAATTTTGACTTTGCGTAACTTGGTGTCTATAGTTTTAACATTTTTAAAATTATTCCCTAACGTCTGAGGAAAAACTTAGTTTCTATAGTTTATTTTATGAAATATGGGTGCTAAAATTTGAAAATTCAAAATTATAAGAATTATATTGGTCGAGTACAATTTTAGAAATTTAATTTTAAATATGTTTTTATTAAATAATTAGACATCCACTTGAATGATTGCAATAATCTAGGAAACCACAATTCTAAAGTTAAAAATTGATTAAGCTTCTACCGTTTCTATTTAAATCTAGATCTTAACTTGACTCAATGTTTCTTTAAATTTGTTTATCTCATATTGATTAAATAACTGGACGACATCCAATTGCATGATTACTTAATCAATTGAAACTAAATTAAATGGATGGCTAGACTTAATCCAAATGACGACAGAAAACAAGGCCTTTTATAATACTAAGAAAATTAGTTAAAATGATTATCATGAAAAATATCCAAATACCCTTAACGTGCCAAAATCAACATGAACCCAGAACCCAATATCCTTGTACGTGAGAAAATCAATCATATTAAACCATCGTAATTGATTGTGGCATCATTTAAAGTCTCTGTCTTTATTCAACCCCAAAAAAGTGGAACTAAATTGACAATTTTTTTAGACACTCATTAAATAAACAGTTCCAGTTTTGGTGAATGGGTAAAGCTTAACTTTTTTATATTTTATTCCACATTAGTTAAGGGTTTAAATGTTAATCTTAAGTTTAAACGAAATTTTTAATGCATTATTTGATTAACTGGCTAATCTTGAAAATTTTTATAAAAATCAGGATTTTGGGTAAAAATATTAACGTTTTGTGGTTTCCGATTCTTGGTTTAGAATTCTTCGGCCAAAAACAAAAAATCTTGGTTTAGAATTGATATTTTCTATTTCTTTAAAATCAATTCTAAAATTTTTGGGAAGTTGATGTTTGGAGAGTTTAATTTAGGATTTGCAATTGATATTTGGAAATAATTTTGGGTTATAATGTTTTTCTCCAAATAGAAATTTATTGTTAATTTTTATTTTTGCAATTTTTCACTTATTTTTATGTGTATCTAATATTTAATTTTAGTATGATTTATATTGTATTTAAATATAATTTATATTAATGGATGCAATTTAATTCCTGTATGTCAAAAAAAAAAAAGAGAGAGAGAGTAAATTAGGAAAGGGAGAATACCAATTAAATGCAGCAGAAATACCTAAATATAGATTTAGGCTTACCTTTTTAACAAATTCTTGATTAGGCCATAGATCCAATTAGGAATTTTCTGAATGTTATTAAATAACTAAAATACCCTTCTTTAATTAAAAAAATTATTTATTTTACCTCTTCCAAGTAATCCCTCATCTCTTACAAGTTTTTTTAGACCAAAAAACGTATAAGTGATTTTACAACATTTAACAAAACATGTTAAATTACAAATATAAGTAAATTTTAAATAAATATTTTTTATTTTCAGTCTTATAATTTACGTTAGTTTTATTTGTTTAAGAAATGTTGGATCCAACCCAAAACATAAATTATTACGACTTAATATTAAATATTTATTATAATTAAAAGATTTTAAAATCTTAAAATAAATATTTACAACCTGGAAAGAAAAATATTTATTTAAAGGGTACTTATATTATAATTTGAAATGTTTTATGAAAATATTTTGAAGGTTTTAGTTATGTATACAAAATTTCAAACATTGAAAATTATTTATTTATTTGTCTAAATATTCATAATAAGAGATGATGAATCACTTTATAGGGATAAAATAATCAATTTTCATTTATAATCTTCCTTATATTACAATTTTAGTTATGGGGACCCAAACCATGGTTTGGGGAATAAATCACCCAAACACCCACTTAAAAACCAAAACCATGGATTTGGGCCAAAACCATGATTTTGGAAAAAAGCAAAAAATTTTTGCTTTTGGAGAAAAAAGGGAGAGTGTGAGAGCCTATAGGATATGTATCTTGTTATTTTTTTTATAAACATATTTAATCTTATATTTTATAAATATATATACATATTAATTAATTATTAATTATATTATCTTATGTATTATTAATTATGTTAATAAAAAATATATTATTAACAATTTTATTCCTTCAAATTAAGATATATCATAAAATCTATTTTTTCTGTAATTATCATATTAACTTATATCTTTTTTTTAGTAATTTATATATATAAAAGTGCTTCTGATAACAACTATTCAAACACTCTCACTTCTCAAAATCACTTTTTCATAAAATCTATTCTTCCCAAAATCTATTTTTCCCAGAATCTATTCTCCAGAATCACTTTTCCAAACCATGGTTTGGTTTCATTCAAACACACCCTAAATAGGAGCATTATGGTCATTCAACAACATTATGCAACGCCTACTCAGGTCTCATGTCCTGATTAGAAATTTGTTAAGAGTACTGGCTTTAATTTGAATTTAACCATTTTGATTGGATTTAATTGGGATTTTCCCATTAGGAAATCCCATGCTGCAGCAAAGCTCTCACTAACGTTGGGGCTCCTTGGGCAGAATTTTCCTTATTTTTCGTTATTATAATCTTCATCTCTCCCTTCAATAATCACGTGCCACTCACATACATGGAGGAAGGCAGAACTGTGAGCTAGTATTTGTAGATCATAAAGTAGAAATTTTCTCATATATGTTTTGATTCAAGAACTTGAGATTATTTATTTTTAAACAATTTTTAGTTGTATCTCTTTCAGACAATCTAGTTCTAGATTGGAGACATGTTTATTCTTTGATTGGATTGATTTTTAGATGAAATTTTTGCCTGATATTTGCTAAAGTTTATTTTTGAAAACCCTTGTATTGTTAATTAAATTTATAATTAAATTATCATTATTGATTTGATGGTCAAAGTGGTTGATATTGCAAATTTGGATTTTTCCCCCCTCTTGATTGTCAATTGAGTTGGTAAATTGTATAATTGTTTAATTAGATAATTCTAAATATAATTTCTGAAATCAATTTGAATTAATTATCCTTGATTTTAATTAATTTAATTAATTGACTTCATATAATTGTGACTTCTTTATTAGTGGTTTAATTGTTATAATGTTTGAGGATTTCCCCACCTTTATTATTCCCTTTTTGAATCTAATTAATTGAATTGGCTAGGAAATTTTAATTCATGTGAATCTTAAGCTATTTCATTTTCCCTCTTCCGTAGCTGAACAAAACCTTTCATTTTTCCTTTATTATTTTGCTTTGCCATTTAGTTAACTCGCAGGGGAAATTTGATTAAAAGTCCATGTTTGAAAGGTTAATTGGCTAAAAAGATCTAATTTTGAGTGAGTATAACTATTATCTGTGAGTACAATTTTTCTTCCGTTATACACCCATACACTGTACTTTAGGCTCTAAGGCACTGGTAACCCAACCCAGATTCATAATTGATAAATTCCTCTCCCTCTTTTATTTTATACTTCTCCACTTCTAAACGTAAGCCCGTTGGGTATTGTTTTGCACTAACAATGGGTCTTACATTTAGAATTGGAGGAGTCTCATTTTAAAATTAGCCTCCTCTTTTATTTTCCAACATTTTAAAATTAGCTTTGATTGACATAGTTCATTAGATCTACCTCATCTTGAATTTTATAAATTTGTTTTAGCAGCCGTACCTGTACTTGTTAAATACTCCCTCCGTTCCTTATTATAAGAGACATTTGATGCTTATGGCATGTTCCTATATATAAGAGATACTTAAAAGTTGTCTCTACTTTTTTGTGTTGATTTCCTATTTTACCCATATTTATTATCTCCAACTCACACTCTCTCTCCCTCCTACTTCTCTTTCTTTTAATAATTTAATTGTTCTCTCTCATGCTCTCTCCCCTTATTAATGGGGGCATTTTTGGAAAAAAATTATACTTTTTACACATTAATTGTTCTTAATTAATTTTAACTATTTTTTTATCAACGTACTTCGATTATTTGTCTCTTATAATAAGGAACGGAGGGAGTAATAATTAGGCCACTCACGACATCCACTTGCCTGATTACTCAATCAAATGAAACGTTGTGTGAAGCTAGAATTTATAGCTAGACGTCATCCATATGACGACATAGACAGCTACCTTTGGTGTGATAAACAAGACGCCAATAATGTATGTAGTGTCCATGATAAGTTCCTATATGATTAAAAAAAATTAGTCCAATTTAGTTAAATATAATTGCAGTTATAAATTTGTATTTTTATTAACCATGATAATTCAATTTATTGCTAACCATTAGAGCCGTCAAAACGGGCCAAGCCTATCGGGCCAACCCTTTTAAACTCTTTTAAATGGAGGGCCGGGCTTGTATTTTAGGTGGTTTAAAAGGAAATTGGGCTTAAAAGGGCTAGCCCTATAGGGCTTAAAAATAAAAGGGCCAACCCTTTAGGGCTAAGGGCTAGCCCTTTTAAACCCGTCTATTTTTTTTAATTATTATCAATATATTTATAAAGTTATAGATTAGTCTTTTATGAATAAGTTTAAATTAGAAAAATACCTAGAAGAGTCAATACTCAAGCTAGATAATTGAAAAGAATTAAATGTCTTGGACTTGTGGAAGAACAGTTAAAATCAATTTTCAATTCTTTCAAGAAGGTAACTGATATTATTAACATTTTAATCACCATAATAGCTAGTAGATCTTCATTTACCATCGGTTTACATATCTTAACAAAGTGTAAAACTTTTCTTATTCGAACAAATGTTCATGTTCTTATTTGTACTTATAACTACTGCATAGTTTTATTTCAGATAAGGTAAATGAAGACAAAAACCTTAATATTTTTATCACTGAAGAAGAGCTCACTTGTAGTAAAGAACAATCAAATATTGCTGAGCTTGATGATACTGATGAAGATGAAGATAAAGATAATAATTATGTTGATATTGTTAATCTTTAACTGCTAGGTTTTATCTTTCTGTTTTTCGTGTTTTGTTAGATTTTGATTTTTTATTTATTTTGGACAATAGTTTATTGGCATTTAATTTTTTTTCTATACACCACTAATTTATTTTAATTATATTTATAATTTGAATAAAAATCTTAGAAGTTTTGTTGTTTTATTTTTTATTTTAAAATAATTTAAATTTTAAAAAATAACATAAAAGGGCCAGCCCTTTTAAGCCCTGAGCCCACATGCCTAAGGGCCGGGCTTTAATAATTAGATAATTTTAAGGTATGTGGGTTTTAAAGGGCCAGCCCTTTTAGGCCCTGACCCTTCAAGGGCCAGCCCTTTAGGGCCGGGCTGGCCCTTATTGACAGCTCTACTAACCATTCGAATTATAACGGTCTAGAATAAAATAAGGGAATAAAATGTTTAAATATCTCAGAAGTATTCATAAAGAAGCACCTGATGGAGTTTGTAACTCAATCCTTATGGAAATGATTTCCATGCTGCTGCTGTTGTTATTATTATTTGGTTTCTTTTCTGTAAGAATCTTCACCTTTCCTTTATTCCCGTCCCTTCTTCGAACTCTGTCAAGATCTTCCGCCTCTCTCACTCCCCCTCATCGTTCATGTATCGTAATCTTCATTCTTCCGTGAAGGTCTACAAATCACACAGGTAGGCTTTATTTCTATTTACTTTACAATATTTCCACTCACAATTTGTGTAAGATTATATTTGATAAGCAATTCATATTAAAATATATAATTTCACATCAAAGTGACACATTCAGGGAAAAAAAAGAATGAATTAGATACCTATCATGGTTTTTTAGCGTTCAATTATTTCGAATTAATTACTCTTCTAAAGTATGACTTAAAGTTGAGGTTTATAAATAGGATGACTTTATATAGATTTTACTATTTAATTATAGCAAATTGCATTATTAAAATAATCACTACTCACAACATAGAAATAATGTTCATCAGCTGGCATGCACCATAAGTGTATAGTTCGTAATAAATAATAAAATGAGCATAATGTTGTTTCCAAACGTAATTGAGTACTATTGAATTTAGGGCTTGTTTGGCAAAATACCCAAACCATGGTCCAGGTTAGAAATTTGCCAAACAAGGGGACAAATGGACAAACCACGGTTTTGGGCCAAAGCCATGGTTTTGGGCTCAAAACCATTGTTTCAGAAGAAGTAAATCTGTTATGCTTCTGGCTCAAATTGGAAAGTATGATTGCACCTATCAGAGTAAATCCAGCTGACTTTCATGTAATTGGAGGAGCAAAAATAACCAGTTTTTTCTTTTTATTACATAAAGTTTAGGTGAGTTGGGTCTCGGCGGCTCACCAGAGTCAAGGCATGCCTCCAGGCTTAGAGAGCACTTACAGAGGTACTTACAGATCGCCCACCAACAAGGTCTTCATATTGGCAATAGGATTTGAACTCACGATTGTATGGTTTATGAGCCGACTTCTTATCAATTGGAACAACTCTCATTGGTTCAAAAAAAAAAACCAGTTTTAATACTCATCGTAATATAGTATCTAAATATATTTTTAATAGTTTAGATTTAGAATTTTTAACTGATAATTTTAAATAAAAACCATTTTATAGTACTTAAAAATTTTTAAGTTTTTAAGAGATAATTTTTATTTTAAATTCTACACACACTAAAATATTAAACTATTAAAAATAACAAATAAAGTTATATTATATTCAAACTATCAAATTTTAATTTGGACAATTCAAATTTGGTATTCTTCACCTGGCTGATGAGCTCAACTTCAATCCACCAGCAAAAATAACTAAAGAGTGAAATATATATATATATATATATAAATTAACGACATTAAGATTAGATGTTAGTAATAATTATAGGATTACAGAAACAGCCTTGAACATATTGTAAAAACATTCTTTAATACTCCTCCGGTCCTAATTATAAGACCCAATTGACTTATTTGAGGAGATTAAGAAAGTAAGTTAAGTTGGTTATTTATAATAAATAAGTGTTGTCATTCCTAAAATATCCTTGCTAATTAAGTATATTGGCTAAAACTGTTATTATTAGAAGGATTATCTTGGAAAAAAAATACATAAATATAAGAGACAAAATGGATTGGGGTCTTATAATTAGGACCAAATAAAAAGTCAAATGGGGTCTTATAATAAGGGCCGGAGGAGTATCACATGAAGCAACAAATAGTCTAAGACACAGTTTTAGACTACAAGAACTCTGGATCAAACAAGTGCCTAATTAAATTAATTAATCACACAATCCATTACGCAATAAGTCAACGCCTTTATATTAACTATTTGAAGCCCGAAATCTTATCCCGACGACTCTACCTGCTCACTACCAAAATCATTCACCCAACATTAACAAAGTTTCATGTGGCATCACTATCCAGTTGAAGATTGATTCAAATTTCCTATTTCTTTAGTTGTTGTTTCTTCTTTCTACTATTAGTTCTATATGTATAACTACGGAATAATTTGGCACTTGGTTTATTGGCCACCAATTAGTGGTGATAAAATTCTCTAATTAAGTTAGACATATGGATAATTTCTTTGGAAATTGTAAAAGTATGCTTCCCCTACATTTCATATTTGGGTTAGTACTGTGATGACACTGTGTCTCATATAATAATAAGATTTAAGTAACGATATTTCATGGTTTAAGGAAATTATTAGGTTAAAGTATATGTTTGATTCATTAAGTTTGCATTGAATTTCAGTTTAGTCCCTTAAGTTTATAGGGTGCATATTCAGTCCTATAATATTAACATCGTTAGCTTTTACTGGAAAATACAGACATGGCAAATTCAATGCTGATTTATTATACTTAAATTTGAATTATTATTTAATAAATTTGAATTGGTAGGAGCAGAGAGAGCCGAGTCACCCATCTCCTTCACCATGACCGCTGCTCCTCGCTTTTTCTTCAACCAATAACCCTTACTCTTATTGATGTTGCATACTTTTCTTAAATTGGAATTGTATTCTTTTGTTAATTTAAGGTTTCATTGTTCTCTTCTTGTGTGGCACCCCGTGGTAGCGATGAAATATAAAAATAATTATATGAAATAATTAAAATTTAAGTATGGAAAAAATTAATGATGCCTTGTGAGTATTTTATTATTAAGTCAGCATAAATTTTCCATGTTAGCATTTTCTGTTAGTAAAATTTAGCGGTCTTAATATCATATGACTGAAAATGCATTTTATAACTTGAAGGACTAAACTTGAACTTAATGTAAATTTAAAAGACTAAACGTATATTTTAGCTAAATTATTAACATTGGGTAAAAATGATAAATATCTGGGAGATGTACTCCCCCCAAATATGCCTTTATTTATAAATGAATAGGTGTGATGTGAGTAAGAAAAAAAGATGAGAGAGAATGAAGTTGAACTGCCCTTAATTGTCGCTTTGGGGTTACTCCAAAAATTAACCGAATTAATGCAGTATAGTGCACAACTCGGGTCGTTTCACTTTGAGGAGCCGAAAACGAAATTAAACCCTAATAAATAAATGCAAGTAACCTAAACTATAAAAAGAGATTTTCAATTTTGAAAAGCTGTTAATTAAATACTACGAATCAAATTGAAATTAAAATACTTTTTTTTTTGTTTTTATATAAAAGTGATTAAAATGAATGGAGATTAAAGAAATGAAAATGAGAGACACAGATAACACTGATAAAAATCAATCCTCCAATTCAACAACGCAGGCAATCATCACTCTAAAAGATGTGGGAGTTAAAAACAATGAATTAAGAATTATAATTAAGCTTTTGATCCAACAACCGAGCCACCTCGAGTTGCCACAAAATATTTTCCTAAAATCCCAACTTACTAACTGCAACCAGAATAGTAAAATAGGATTAAGGATGCTAAAAACCAATGCTTAATTAGAACTCTTAAATCCAAAATAACAGAATTAAAGCTAGCAAGAGACTATATGATCCAAAATTCCAAGCCACCTTAGAAAATCACAATATATTAACTCCAAAATCAATACAAATGTCATAACCACAACATCATAATTAAAATCAAAGCTATAAACAGCCCAATGTCAAATGCTAAACAATAATCCAGCCACAATAATTTCCACAGATAATCAGATTTAACAATACGAAATTTTCTAATAATTAGAATAACTATCCTAAGACCTAGGAATTGTTAAACAATTATTAGACAGGAAATTAAAGCAACTAAAACTCCCCTTTGATGATCTAAGCTCCTGCCATTATTGTTGAATTAGAGAATTGTGAAGCTAGCCACAGTTTGCCATGATTTCAGAATCTCCTTCTATCAGTTTCCTCCTACACTCGGCCATGGCAGTGAAGAAGACGGTGGTGATGATGATCCTGTTCACGCTTCTGGTCCTGCCGTCAGCTCCTTCCTTTGCTCTGTTTGCTGTTCACGCTGCTACTCGCCTCTGTTTCGCTGTCACTGAGGAGGAGGAGGAGATGATGAATAGTGCTTCGCTGGTCTCACTGGTTCTGTTGACGCCGAAAATAACTCACGGAGAAGACCGAGGAAGGTGATGATGTCGCTCCAGCTCGTGTCTGCTCGCTCTGTCCGCCGCACCTCAGCTCTGTTTTCAGCTGGCGTCTTGCTCTGCGGCTTGTTCTCTGATCCTTTCTCCAGCCGCGCCCAGGAGAGAAAGAAGATGAGGGCGCCGGCTCCTTGCGTCTCCTGCGTGCAGCTCGTTCGGCCTCGCCTGCGTCTTCTGCGTGTGTGCGTTCAGCTCGTTCGGCCGCCGCTCCGCTTCGTTTGTGTCTGTCTCCTCTCGCCCCCAGCTTCCCGGATGAAGATGATAATAATAGATGATAATTAGGTTGGGGCAAAACGCAACGTTTTGCCCCCCTAATTATTATTATTATTTTTTTTATTTTTTTCCTTTTTTTTCTTTTTATATTTTTGAATCTTCCAAGAACCTGCAAGCAAAATTCAAGGATAAGGTAGCATTAATTGTCCTCAAAAATTAATTAGTCACAATTAAACCAAAATATGACAATTTTGCCCCTATAAAATAATAATTCAAAATAAAAAAAAATAAATCAATTAAGGCAAAAAGGGACCAATTAAGCTGACAAAACTCATATAAAAGATACCAAAATATATAAAAATAATCGAGTTTGTCAGAGAATGTGTGGGAAAAAGATAGCTAGCAAAATACTCCTCCAGTCTTTAATATAGGACCTAATTTTTGAGTTGATTTTGGTCATAAATATAAGATCTATTTCTCATATTTATCAATTTTCTCTAAATTACCCCTATGGATATTCCCTCAACCATAATCAAGTACAAGAGGGAGAGGGGGTATTAAGAAAGATGATTATGGTGTTTTAGCAAAAATATGTCACTTTTCTTATAATTAACTAACTTACCTAACTTTCTTAATCTAATCAAATTAGTTAAATGAGTCTTATATTAAGAATCAGAGGAGTATATTAATTAAGGGTAAAATGGGTAAAAATATATTATCTATTAATTTTCTAGAGTTTAGACAAACCCAAAGCAGATCTTATATAAAGGGGACGAATCAATTGAATCTTATAACAAGGGATGAAATGAGTACTGGATTTTCAGATTTTATTTGTAAATTATTTCCAATATGTTTCATTTGAACTAAAAAAATCTTAAATTTTATTAATTCTGCCTTCAAATTTAATAAGCAACTCTACTATTAATTAATATATATACTACAGATAAAATAATATATTCATGCTAAAAATTTAATGGGGTAACTTATAAATAATACCAAAAGTAACGTTCTCTTTCTACCTTATAAAGAGGACTAGATGAGTAATTATTTTTTTAATTATGTTTTATGATTATTTTATTTTACTTATTGTTTTATTTTAATGTGATTTAAATTTTCAATCGTTTCAAATATTTCTAAGATATTAAAAACAACTAAAATAATTTTCATCTTCAAGCTTCAACTTATTTTTTCCCCCTTCAAATAACAATTATGTACCATTAATATCATTTTCTTTCCTATCTAGCCACCTATGATCAATATAAAGTAATAAATATTTGCAAAAGTCAAATTTTAAATCTTGCACGAAACATTGAATAATACAATTTGATTTTATGTTTACTATATAATTCTCTCATCTTAGTACCTATGTTTACTATATAATTCTCTCATCTTAGTACCTAGTAATAAATATAATTTTATGTTTACTATATAATTCGTTGGCTTTCGATAGGAGAGAAAAAGACATTGATTCGTGACCCGTTAAAACACAACAAACAAAAATGGCATCCGAAAAAAAAAAAAAAACTAAAGACTGAATTATACTAAGCACCAAATTCACAGATTAATTATTAAAAGACTCTTAAACTTATTATTCACATAGTTAACGCAAATGATAAGTATTTACCGTTTACATAATACAGATTAGAAACTAAAAGGTATTTAGCACTATTTACCATTCAAACAATATAAATTCAGAAGTAGTGGACTAATGACTACTTATCATTAATTGTCCAAGAATAATTCTCCAGAAAACAAATCGATTATTACCATGAAATAAAAAAATGATCCAATGAACTGTCACATATGTTTAATATTTTTTTTAAAAAAATATCATCAGCACAAAAGAATCACAGAAAGATGAATTTCTTCCTTTCTTTTAAGAACACATCATTTTAAATATTTTCCTTTTCAAAAATTAATCATTTGATGCCGATAATTTTGATACAATTAAAACTCAGTTATTAAATTTTGAAATGTTATAACTCAATCTCCACAATTTTATAACTTATTTAAAAACTCGATCCATGAATTTTGACTTTGCTTAACTTGGTGTCTATAGTTTTAACATGTTAAAAATTATTCCCTAACGTCTGAGGACTAACTTAGTTTTTATAGTTTATTTCGTACAACATGGGAGTTTTCATAGATCTTGAGTTAACTCAATGTTTCTTTAAATTTGTTTATCTTTTATTCATTAGATCATGATTACTTAATCAAATGAAACTAAATTAAATGTATGGCTAGACGTAAGCCAAATGACGACAGAAAACAAGGCGTTTTATAATACTAAGAAAATTAGTTAAAATGATTTTCATGAAAAATATCCAAATACCCTTAACGTGCCAAAATCAATTATATTAAACCATTATAATTGACTGTGGCATGTATCTCTCTCACCTATTTAATCAGTTTCTTGATTGAGCTGCTTTTCCATCGACGTGGTTTTCCATCAAATCCAATCCATGTTCTTGCAACTTCCACACGTTGAAGCCACTTGTTGCAGCTTCTGCAACACCAAAACTCCCTCCATTTGTCCGATTTATGTATATATGTATATATATCTCTCTGAAGTGTGCCGTGGGTGGTTTCTACTGCAATGAAGTCATATTTCTACAGGCTCTTTTGGAGTCTTTGTTTGGGCTTGAGGCAAAATAAAATTTTAATGTGACCCTAAGCACCAACCAATGCAATTGACTTAGCTCATTATTATATTAAGTAATCGTACAAGCAAGAAATCAATTATAAACGCCACTGCCAAATCAAACAGGAAAAAAATTGACTTGAGACGCCTCAGCCGAGACACGCAGCGCCTATTTATTCCTTTCTATTGTTTGAGACTTAACGTTGTGGGTTGCTGAGTACAGCAGATCGACTTTCTTATCATTATCGTGTGGATCTGTTGTTTTGTTGACTAAGTTTAGATGGCAGAAGCAATCCATACTGAGATTCACTGGGAAATGCCTAATGGAATGAATCAAACAGAAATGGCCTCTGAGAATGCTCAACAAATGGTGGAGCTGAAGAGACCACTTCTCTCACCTCAGCCAGCGGATTTATCCTCCAATCACTTGCAACAACAACACTTATGCATTATCCTTTGCTAACTCTTTCTTTGATTTTGAAGCCTTTTCTTGCTTCTCAAGTTTCTTTGTGCTTACTACTTTTAAGGTTGCTTCTGTTTATATAATTCCTTAATTATTAGACTCTATTAGCCCCATGTTGTTTCACCATTCAAAGATATATACTTGTCAGATTGCAAGTATATGCATCTCGTGCATTTCATTAGTGATGGCTTCTGTTAATTTTGTTACACTGCCTTTAATTTGCTTGCACCTCGTTAGATTCATTGGAGCCTTTTTTTATCCTTTTCTTAATTATTCTTAACAAACGGTGATGAGATTACAGTTCAGTTATTAAGAAAAGAAACATTTATATTTCCCAAGCTTTATGTTCACCTTCATTACTTTGCTAATATGTAATTTCTGGTGTCCTTCTGAATCTAAATTGATATATAGACGGCAGATGAGGCGATCAGCATAGACATAAAAGCATTGCTAGAGATTAGCGACGAAGGTCTCTTGTCACCTTTGTGTTGTATCTACAGGGTGCCCACAAAGATCCGTCTTCTAAACGAGGAGGCTTACACTCCTAAGGTGGTTTCCATTGGTCCCTTCCATCACGGTGATGAGAGGCTCCAAGAAATGGAGAGGCACAAAGAAATAATGTTTAAAAGATTTGCACGAAATGCTATGACAAACTTGGACAGTTTGGTTGACTTAGCTAAACAATCTGAGTCAAAGGTCCGTGCTTCTTATTTTGAGAGCATTAACTATGACAAGAAGGATCATGTGAAATTGATATTAGTGGATTCTGCTTTCATCATTCAACTCTTTGTGATGAAAAAGAGACGTCACATGAAACACGATGGTAAACTATCACAATCACAGTTAACGGAGGATATATTTGATGATTTGCTTTTACTTGAGAATCAACTTCCATTCTTTTTCCTTGAAGAGCTATACGATATAGCCTTTCCTCATAACCGTAGAGGTGATCTCCCTTCATTTCTTGAGCTTACATATTCCTGCTTTGACTATCTTAACAAGCAAAAGTTAGAGCCTGATCATAAGATAGAGCATTTCACAGATCTTCTCAGATTATTTTACTTACCAATAACCCAACCAGGAAGGGATTCCATCAACGAGGATGGATCCGATATGCTTAGGTATAGTGCAAATGAGTTAAAAGAGGCAGGAGTGAAGTTGAAAGTAAGCACAAACAAATGCTTACTAGACTTGAAATTTTCAAGATCAGTTCTAGAGATCCCTCCAATATGTGTCGAAGATACGACTGAATTTTTGTTCCGAAATGTGATGGCTTTAGAACAGTGTCATTATCCATTTGAAACATATTTTTGTGACTATATGTTTGTATTGGACAACCTAGTTGACACAAAAAGATGTGGAGGTTCTCGCTCATGAAAAGATTATCAGCAACTGGCTAGGTGATGCCAAAGAGGTCGCTACATTGTTTAACGGTCTTAGAAAAGAGATAACTCACTGCAATTTTAATAAAGAGCACCTTGACATTTCCAAAAGGTTGAATGAGTTTTATGAAGATCCTTGGCACAAGAGAAAGGCAACTTTGAGGAAAGATTACTGCAACACACCTTGGCAAACTGTGGCTTCTATTGCTGCAATCATACTTCTCACTCTCACCATCACTCAAACTGTATGTTCCATCCTCCAGGTTGTATAAAAGTAGCAATCTACGTCTGAAGCTTGGTAGTATATTTTAGTTTTCTGTCCTTGAAAATTTATGTTCCCTTTGGTAATTTTATTCAGTCTTTAATGTAGCACCATCTGTAAAATAATAATAATAATAATAATTCTGATCATTATTCTTCGTTTTCTTTATCACAAACAACATAATATAGAGCCAAGTATGATTAGGTATAAAATATCAACTCTTTTCCAACCAATAATTTACAAAATCACTTATGAAAATATTTATACATAAAAGTGGAAAACCATTATTACAATAGGTACTGAAAATTGGACAGATCATCGAATTGTTGGAGGCAATGGTTTCGAGGATAAGTTGGTTCAAACCAATATCAACCAAATTCTAATCTATCATGTTTAAAATAATATAATTTGATCAAGATATATAAAAATTCATACCTAATCCCAAAAAAGTAATATTTAAATTTAAAGACATTAATTCACAAGTAAATGAAATATTAGTCGTATACAAATCACACCTAATCTAGCAAAATGGAATTACTAAAACCAAATATGACAGAAGAGAGAGAAAATATAAAATCTAACTTCATTAGTCTGTCCAAAACTCTTAACCAGATTAGTCATGAGATTCATTTACCGATTAAGTTTTCTAATCAATTTGTATGACACATTATATTATAAATTTTTAAAAATTCAAAGATAATTATAATTAAGAATGGAGGGATCGATTTTAAAAAATACGAAATCTACGTAATTAAATTTGATATGATCGGCTATTATAAACTTGCTGCGAACTCTCCATTCAATATAAAGGAAGCAGCACTGCCGCGGTTATTATATGTTCCTTATTTCCTGGTATTCAATATGGATCAGAGTCGTCTTCAATATGAAGCTGCTCTATATATCCATAGAATCATGAGAACTAATTTTCCATGACTAGAGTACCCATGCACCTAAATCAAATTTTCCAATGAGCCCATTCTTTCAACATGTATTAAGTTATCCTTGTTTTGAAATAATTGTACAATGAGTTAATTTTCAATGCTATTGAAAGTATATTGATTTTCCATATCTTATTCGGAATTTTTATCAATTAAATTGGGCTCCATTGCATTTATTATGATTAATTTGGATTAATTGTGATTGGATGAAAATATTGCTAAAAAGGGCAAAAATATCATCTTTTTGTGATTTATTTTAACTGCTTGATTTTTTTGAAAAATATGATATCCCATTATCTTAGATTTTATTGTAAAAAATTTGGGAGAAATTGAAGGGGAAAAAAGGGCTGAAAGAGAACGAGCAGCAGTAGGAGATTGTGGGTCTTCCATCATCTTCTTATATATATGAAAAACCACACACCACTGAGCGAGGTGGCACTACCACATCATGGAATCATCATCATCATCTTACGAAACTGATATGAATGTAACAATTACGACAAATGCAACCAGGGAAATGTTGAGATATACTACTCTGTATTATTCAAAAGTAATGAAAGTGCAATACAGAGTCTTCGGCATCACAAAGGGCAGCCAGCAAAACAGAAAATCTGGTAGATAAACTGTAAGCAGGCAAGCAAAAGAAACGTCACAGAATACCAGAATAACAGAAAAGGAATAAGACAGAGAACAATATCAGAGAGGACAGGGGAAGAATCTTCATAAAATCATCCTTGCTCGTTTTCTACCCATCCACTCCCATTTATGCTTCGTTCTCTCTCACTTTCCATGTGGCCCTTCGGACCCTGGTACCTCTGCGGAGCCTTTCACCATCTTCATTGGTCACTTGCGGCCCACTGCTATTATTTGGACCTAAATCTAGTTGCTTACTTGGCCCATTCATAACAATAGCTCCCCCATTAAAAGTGACCTTGTCCTCAAGGTCGAAGGCTAGATACTCCCTTTTAAAGGAATCCACATTTTCCCAAGTAGGTTGTTCAGAAGCGTCCCATTGGACCAAGATTTGATTCATCCATTTATCTCTGATCTTAACTCTTCGAACCTCCAGAATTGTGCGAGGTTGTAGGAGAGGGCCAGTGAGATCCGTTAATGGTGGTAATGGATGATACTCCGCGTGAGGATCCCTATGACACCTTTTCAACATAGAAACGTGGAAAATTGGACGAATTTTAATGTCGAGAGGTAAGTGCAATTGATAAGCCACTACTCTAATACGCTCAGTAACGTGATATAGGCCAAAGTACTTCGTGGACAGCTTGTTATAGGTATGCGCTCGAATAGAATGCTATCAGTACGGTTGAAGCTTAACAAAGACATAATCATTCACAACAAATTCTTTATCAGTTCGGTGTTGGTCAGCATACGGCTTCATTTTATCCTGAGCCTTTCTTAATTAAAGCTAAAGTTGTGACAATAGGTGCTCTCGAAAAAGCAATTGATCCTTGAGTGCCAGGGGGTAGCTTTAGATTAGTCCAGCTGTATTAGCAAGGGAGGGTCCCTCCCAAACACTATCTTATAGGGAGTCATTCCTATTGAAGTATGAAAGGATATGTTGTAGCAGTATTGTGCCCAGGATAGATAGGTGACCCATAGGTGAGTTTGTTGGTGGATAAAGCACTGTAGATACATCTCAAGACTCTGGTTAAGAACCTCTATTTGTCCATCACTCTGTAGGTGGTACGTCGATGACAGACATAAGGAGGTCCCCTGCATCTTAAATAAAGCTTGCTAGGAAGCACTAGTAAATATGCGGTCATGGTTCAAGACAATGGACCTGGGAAAGCCATGTAATTTAACATTGTGTTCAATAAATGTGGCAGCAACAGATTCCGTAGTATAAGATGATTTGAGAGGTAAGAAGTGGCCAAATTTAGACAAACAGTCAACCACAACAAAAATCACAGTAAAGATGTAGGAAGTCCTGTGATAAAATCCATTGAAATATCTTCGCAAACCTATTATGGAATAGGTAACAGCTGTAGTAAGCCATAAGGGGAGGAAGATAAGAACTTAGCTTGTTGACAAATGTTGCATTGAGCAATAAATTTCTTGATATCATTGCGCATACCCTTCCACCAGAATTCAGCAGCTATACGGGCGTGAGTTCTAACAATTCTGTAATGCCCCTTAATTTTCGAACTGTGAAACTCGTGAAGAATGACTTGAAGAAGGTCCTTATCTTCTGAAGGAATGAAACAATTGACCATCGACTATTTTAAATCCAGAGTCAGAAATTGTTTTAGTTAAGACCCTCTGTTTTAAATCTTGAACTTCTGTTAAGGCAACAATTGATGCTTGGATCTAAGTGAACAGATCATTAGTGACACAAGAGATAGCCATAACTAACTGTGAGAGCAAATTAGCAGCAACATTAGATCTTCCTGATTTATATTCAATTTTATAGTCATATCCCAGTAGCTTTGGTAAACAAGCCTCTTGTTCAAGGGTTTGAATTATTTGATCAGATAGATGCTGCAGACTCTGGTGGTATGTACGAATGATGAATTTATGTCCCACCAAATGATTTCTAAATTTGGAGACCGCTTCAGTTAGAGCATATAATTCCTGGATGTACGCAGAACAGGACCTCATTCTGGGTGACAATTTCTTTGAAAGGAATGCAATGGGATGATTATCCTGACTCATCATTACCCCAACCCCAGACCCGGATGCATCAACCTCGATGATAAAAGGCTTTGAAAAATCAGGCATAGCTAGTACCGGGGCCGATATTAAAGCTTGCTTCAATCTATCAAAAGCTAATTGAGCCTTAGGGGTCTATTGAAATGCATCCTTCTAAAGTAAATTTGTTAAAGTAGCTGCAATATGAGCATAATTTTGGATAAACCATTGATAGTAACCTGTGAGGCCAAGGAAACCTCTCAGCTAGGACATAGTAGAAGGAACTGGCCAATTTTGAACTACTGCAATTTTAACAGGGTCCATCTCCACCTCATTCACTGATACCACATGTCCCAAATATTCAATACAGTCACAGGAAAAAGTACATTTGGATAGCTTAGCAAATAATTGATGCTCCAATAAACAATTTAAAACTACTGCAGGTGCTCCAAAAGTGATGACCAACTCATGCTGTAAATTAAAATATAGTCAAAAAAATACCAAGACAAACCAATGGAGATAAGGGTGAAAAATGTCATTCATAAGGGCTCGAAAAATGGCCGGAGCATTTGTGAGTCCAAATGGCATTGCAAGCCATTCATACAACCCATGGTGAGTGCGGAAAGCGGTTTTATGCCTATCTGCAGGCTTTACCAATATCTAATGGTAGCCAGAACGAAGATCGAGTTTAGTAAAGAATTGAGCACCTTGAAGTTCATCAGCAACTCGTCCACTATAGGAATTAGATAAGAATCCTTTATTGTCACCACATTTAAGGCCCTATAAGCAATACAGAATCTCTAGGTACCATCCTTTTTTTTTTTTTTACTAGCAAGACAGGGGCAGAAAAAGCACTTATACTGGGTTGAATGATGCCTCGAGTTAGCATATCATTCACCATCTGCTTGATAACTCCTTTTTAGCTAAAAGGGTAGCGATACAGCTATACCTTGACTGCCTAAACCTCATTCTGTAATGGAATCGCATGATCATGGCAATGAGGTGGTGGTAGGCCTTGAGGTTCCATAAAAACCAACTCAAATTCTCACAGTAACTACAATAAGTCTTGTGGTAGATGAGAAGGAAATTGAATAGAGTCACTAGTGGTCGTAGAAAAACACATTAGAGCAAAGCATTCTTGCATAGCATTTGTGGATTAGAATCATTGCATATGATGGAGCTATAGGGGCAATGGTTCAGATGACTGATATCCCCTAAATATAATGAATTCCCTTTCTAAATAAAATTTAATAGTCGCTATACTGTAATCGGCGATATGGGGACCCAGAGTCGCCAACCATGAGGCGCCTATAATCAAATTAGAACCGGTGATTGGTAAAACATAAGTAGAAAGGCAAATATTGTGGCCCTGAATATTAACAATGAAGTCCTGTACCATGTCTTTACCCTTCATAAATTGCCCATTACCCACCATGACCCTATTGGAAGATGAATGCAGAGGTAGTTTGAGGTGGGAGACAATACGGGGGTGGATGAAGTTATCTGAGCTGCCGCCATCTAATAAGATTTGAACAGTAGTACCATTTACGGACCCAGCAAAGCAAATCATGGAACGATTAGGAGAGCCATGAAATGCATGGAAAGACACACGAGGGACTGTCAACTCAATGCCATCTGCTAGCAGTGTGTCAGCTGGAGCCAAAGATGGTTGACTACCAACTTCTTTAGAACTTGCCTCTTCATCAACTTGTAGTAGTAAATATTACTGGTTGGGACACTTATGATTCCAACTAAATTTTTCATTACAATTATAACAAAGACCCTTCTCCTATTGAGTTTGCATTTCAACTGCTGTCAACCGTCGTATTGGAGGAGACGGTTTAATTACAGGTTTTGGAAGGAGACCAGCAGAGGGTTTGACAGCACTAGAAGCACTAGGCAACGTTGTAGGCTAGAAGTCTTAGGAAAATGGCTGGCAATAGACTCGGACATACCCTTTGAACCTGGTCCACTGAGGATCGACTTTTCAAAGAGGTGAGCTAAGGTGCCGACCTTAGTCAATGTTTAAGGTTCTTGGGCCAGCACGTCACTGCGGGTTCTGGTTTAAGCCCACTTTAAAAAAAATCACGTAAGGCTTCATCCGACAGCCCATCAACCCTGTTTGCCATGGCCATGAACAACGTATAAAAGTCAGTTACAGAACCGATTTTTACTATCTTAAATAACTTAATGTGAGGACATTCAAATTATGATGGACCAAATTGAGTTTCAAGGGCTAATGATAAAGCTCTCAAAGTTGGAACCTTATTGGTCATTTGCATCATCTGAAACCATGGTACGACCGAGCCATCAAAATGCACGGCAGCAACTGTAATGCATTAGTCATCTGGAATCTAGTAGAATGAAAAACACTACTCAGCCCGAAATAACCAACTTAATGCATCTGTGCTGTCGAATCTTGGGAGCTCAAGCTTTATGTGACGACCAAAAGAAGAGTTCAGCGCAGACGAACTAGAGGAGCCATTAAGAGGGGTTAGACGAACCAAAGGAGCCATTAAGAGAGGTCAAGTGCGACCAAGTTTCAAATCCTCTTGTTAAAGCATCCACAAAATGAGATAGAGAAGCTAAAGAGTGTTCAAGGCTTTGAAGGCGAGATGTATTTACTGTAATTACGGATTCCACAGTAGCCATACGAGCAGCGTATGCATGGTCAGACTCAGAAAAAGCCTCCACCAAACATTAAAGTTCAGTATTCATGGTTTGAAGTCGAGTATTCTCCACCATGAAGCAGAATGCAACAATTATGATAAATGCAACCGGGGAAATGCTGAGATATACTACTCTGTATTATTTAAAAGGCAATAAAAGTGTAATACAGAGTCTTCGGCATCACAAAGGGCAGCCGGCAAACCAGAAAAGCTGACAGATAACCGTAAGCAGGAAAGGAAAAGAAACATCATAGAATACTAGAATAACAGAAAGGGAATAAGACAGAGAAGAATGTCAGAGAGGATAGGGGAAGAATCTTCATAAAATCATCCTTGCTCGTTTTCTACCCATCCACTCCCATTTATGCTTCGTTCTCTCTCACTTTCCATGTGGCCCTTCGAACCTTGGTACCTCTGCGGAGCCTTTCACCATCTTCATTGGTCACTTGCGGCCCACTGCTATTATCCGGACCTAAATCCAGTTGTTCAGTTGGCCCATTCATAATAGAAACCACCACACACACACTCCCCAAAATCTATCCACACGGATGCGAACTTCTTCCTTTCCACCTTTATCATCGTCTTGAAACATCATCACCGTCCATCACCGTCTGGAACGAGCCTCATCACCTCTGTAGGGGCGATAAAGCTGTGAGAAGGAGACGTAAGGGAGACAGTGAGTAGTGATCTTCCTTAGCTATGAAATCACTGGTGAGCTCTGTTGGAGCTTTCATTATCACCTCCGGCCAGATCATCAACACCAACCTCTTCTTCTTACATGGTCGAGTTGCTCAGTAAACTAATGTTGGTAGAATTTCAGACCATGTGTGGCTAATTTCGTCGGGCTTGTTAGAGATAAGGATTGGGTTTGACTTTTAGAACTAATTAGGGGAGTTTTTCTCTTTCAATTCTTTTAATTTAATTAAGTAATGGATTTTATGAGTTGAAATTGATATTATTTGATTAAATTTTCTGAAATTACTAGTTGTAATTCTTAGTTTCGAATTGAATTGTTGTGATTGGGATTGGATTTTGCAATTGAGATTAATATATATATATATATATATATATTCTGTTTAAAATCCTATGTGGTTTATTATTCTTTCAAAGTTTGGATGAATTTTAAATTGCATGATATTTGACCCGAATTATATTAATATAGTTCTAATTGCACACTAATTGGTTTTCAATGGTATTTTTATTTTTAATTAGTGCTTGTAGCTAGAGTTACATCCATGAATTAAGATTACTTGATTTGATCAGTGATTAAGGTTTTGATTTTAAATTAGTGAACAAAGTAACTACCAGATCATTTTGAGCAAGGATAACCCAATTTTCATTTTCCAAAAAATATTCTCTCATATTTCCAAAAAATCCAAATTTTATTATTTGCTATCTTTTTAATTAATTTTCTTCCATTTTCAATTTTAAATTAACTTTTCATTTTTTATATAAAAGAAAATTAAGAAAAGGTATTTAGATTTTTTTTTAATCTATTTGCAAAGTGGTTTTTTGAATTTGAAAAACCCAACAAAAAAACCCTTTTAATAGTAATTTTGATTTTTAGTTAATTTAGGACCTATTTAATTTTTTACTCCAATAAGAGAACGACTTTGGTATGCATCACTTGCTGCGTTCTAAATTTAAGTTAATTTAACCCAAAACCACGGTCATATATCTTTCAACATAAGTTGCTGAACAATCTTCATAATATTAAAAAAAAAAAAAGCTCTTTTTCCTGTTGTTGTGTCAACAAGCGGAACAGTTGTTGACTTTATCAGAAAAAGATAAAACCCTGGATAAACATGTGTTCCAATTCAATTTCAACTGTTTTGTTTGACAAGATCACTAATTCCCTAAAAGGATACAAATTCAGCATCACTAATGATAAAAGTCTCAATCTGGGAAGAAAAGTTACCTGAATAATAAATCTTTCAGCTAAAGTGTACATTTAGACTTTTAACTTTATACAAGATTTCAATTTGGTCCATTAACTTTAAAAAGTATACTTTTAGTCTTTTAATCCTAAAATTATTAACAAAAAAGATGGCATTCAGATCTTATATGTTAATAAAATATTCTCAAATGTCAACATATTAAGTTTAATTCTCAAAACAACTGTGATTGTTTAAAAAAAGCATCATTTAAACCAATGATTTTAGGGTTAAAGGACCAAAAATTATACTTTTAAAAGTTAAGGGATCAAATTAAAACATTATATAAAGTTAAAGAACCAAACATATACGTTAGCCTAAATCTTCCCAATCTCAACTGCCTCTTTATTTAAAAGATCACAAAATTGGTTTGATTTAGACAAGCATTACAAAGAAGCAGTTTATTATATGTTGTTTCTTGAACTTGATGACAGATCTAATTTAACTTCAATTTGTTGTTACAGCAGATTTGATTCGTAAATTTTGATTTTATGAAAACCGTTGCTTATATGGTAGTGTTCTCTTAAAAATAAATCTAGTATTTAAAATCCAGGAAATTTGCAATTATTTAATTAATTTTTTTAAGAGCTTCACCAAAAGAAACCAAATTGTTGTTTATCTATGTATAAATTTTTATCAGTTTATATGATAATCCGAAATAAAATATAAAATAGATAAAATTCAAATAAGGATATTAAAATTAGGCTAAATTTTACATAACCTCCATGAATTTTGAATCATGTACAGATAACATCTATAACCTTTGGAATTTTAAAATGAATCCCTTAAACTTTTATATTTATGCAAATAATAGCCGTACGATTAATTTTGTACATTACTTATCCTCATGCATCTTAAAATTTTGGGAGATTATTTATATATCAATCCAAGTGGGTATATAGCTAATGATATATGAAGTGTTATTCGCATAGACTTGAAAACTGATTAGGTTTTATTATTAAATTTTAAAGGCCCATGGCTATTTGTAGATGATTCAAAGTTTATAAGAGTTTGAATTTATTTAGTTGCGTATAAAAATTGTAATAAAGTTCAGGTTTGATGGATAGAAATTAGGCCTGGCTTTAAGTTAAACTACAAATCCAAAGTAAAAAAATTCGCTAACTTGTGTGTCATCATGCTCCCAACAAACGAGCAATTTCACGTTTTTAAATTTTATGTGATATGATATGTAGTATGGGCTGATATGCTTCACATCGGTAACTATGTTGTGCCACTCCTTTTTGTCTTTGTTATAAGAAACAGTCAACTAATTCACACGTATCAATAAAAATAGTTATAAAAATTAAATTTGTCACAAAGTGATTTTTAATATTATCCTCACTAACTACAACAAATTCTAATAATATTATATTAATTTATATTCTCTCACTATTTTTGTTAATTATGAATATGTATATGTATATATAAATATTTAATGCTTATTACAATTATCATAAAATTTATAAAAAGAACCAATTTTTTTTCCTAAAAAGGATCCTACGTGAAAAGGGCCGAGGAAGGGTAGTTTTGTGGGCAATTTTATAACACGGCGCAGGTGATTGCCGCGCATTCAATAACCAGAAGGCCAAAGACAAAAATGCCGATAGAAGAGATGGGGTTATAAAATGACGTAAAAGACATTGGCCAATGAAATGGGGGCATCTACAATCAAGAAGGGAGTGATTGATTCTTAAAAATATTAAATCTACTACCCCGCCTATTTAATATAAAACATAATTAATTAATTTGAAAAAAATAAAATATTATTAAATTACTTAATTATAATAGATGTTATATATTTTTTCTAAAATATTTATATACGTTATTAGATTATATATCAATTTATAAATAAGTTAAATTAGTTTAAAAATAATAATAAATATAAATATTTTAAAATAATTTAGTAATTTTCTTAAATCTCTTCAATTTTGGCATGACGTCTGTTTTCGACTAGCAATGAACTGTCCATTCAATATACAACTACCTCGGTGGATGTGCTGTACCTTTTTTTTTGCTTTTTTTTTTGGTGACATATGTGCTGTACTTCTTGACATTCAATAATACGCATCAAAGTCGTCTTCAATGCGAGCCAGCCCCATCCGTACCCATGAATGCTCCAGCCAGTCATGTACAAATATATATCACTCCGGTTCACTTGTAAAAAAAAAAAAAAAAACTTTGTCCTAGGTACTACCTTTGATCCTCAATACAAGAGTTAATTTGATTTTTATTTTGTTCTTAAATATAAGACCCTAATCCAGTTTATCTCTCATATTTATCTTTTTTTTTTCAAAAATAATCCTTATAATAATGGTAGTCATAGGAAGGAAAAATGTATTTGAATTTTGTGTGTATTGCTGAAGATAAAAAGAGTATATATGTAAGAATCAGATTTCCTTTTCAGGATAGCTAGAAATCTGATTCCATTAAAGAGGATTGATTACAGATGATCTGTCACACTTATTGACTGAGATTCTAGAAAAAGAACGGATAGTAGATTTGGGGACATGATTACAACGATTAGTAGATAGGTCTTTGATTCTAATACTCCCTCCAAAGGTGGAGAATAAATGTCTAACATTCCCAACTTGCTTCGAAGACCTTCGAACTAGATTCTTCCTAGTGGTTTTGTCATTATATTTGCAATTTGATGAGATGATCTAATGCAGGACAAGTTGATGATGCCTTCTACTTTTTCTTTGATGAACTGTTTGTCAATTTCTACATGTTTAGTTCTATCATGGTAGACGGGATTTTCAGTCATTTCAATGCTAGCTTTATTGTCACACCATAGTGGAGTGGGCCTTCATAAGTGATCCTGAGTTCTTTGAGGAGTCTTGTGATCCATATCCCTTCATAAACACCAAGTACCACTACTCTCAGTTCTGATTCTACATTGCTTCTTGGCACCACTGGCTATTTCTTACTTCTCCATGCATGTCACCAAATTTCCTCACACATAAGTACAACATCCTATGGTTGACCTCCTATTCTCTAGGGATCTGCCATGATTTGCATATGTGTAAATTTCTATGTCTCTCCTTCTATTCTTCTTCAAGAAAATTCACTTTCCTGGGTTGAGTTTTAGGTAACTTAAGATTCTGAATACTACTTCTATAACATCCCTATTTTCTTATCAGACTTAGAGTGTCGTTAGTACCCCTTAGGTCATAAGATTTGATTTTGTACACAAAGGAATACTATAAAGGTTGAATAAGAGAACTTAAGTACAGACAATTTGAGACTTATTATAAAATAAATTCTTAAATAAATTGTGTGCATATATATACACACACTCTCACACACTTTAAAGGTAAATTGAGTAAAAAGTGATATTCATAAATAATTAAATATAGCTATGTATATTTTACAACGTAAGTTAATACTAAAAGATTATAGACATAAATTTAAAAGTAAGTAAAATAAAATAAAATAATAATAAAGTATAAATTTAGGGACATTTATATATAAAATATATAAATATTTAAGAAAATCTGATTGATTTTGAAATATATCCTATTTTTCTAAAATCTGATATATTATTTATATTAAAGAAGATTTTCTCTCCTTTATTAAAAAAATGCCAATATGGAATAAGCTAGTTTAAATTTTATTGGCCTTAAAAAATGTATATAAGCACCTAAACCTAACACCCAATTTATTTTGCTCGCACATTACTTCTCTCTTGATTGCCGTCACCAGGGTCCTCATGCTTTACTTGTTACTTTTCTGCAATTGCCTCCATCTTATTTTCTCTTTACTTTTCCCCTTGATGCTTTTTGTCCCTTTACCTTAACTGTACGCCTGACACAAGACACTCTTATACCCATACTTATTCTCCTTTCCTCTAGTTATAATTTTTCTTATATATAATTAGCTCCAACATGTCTTGTCCTTTTCCCCATCCATGCAAGATGTGAAGTACCTTTATATATATATGCACACACATGCGCGCGTATATACACATGTCCACACATGCATAATATTACCCAGTACCCTATTGGCCTTTGTACGCACTTTCCCACAACAATTACACACACAGAGACGTGCGCACACACATTTATACACACACACATATATGTATCATATTATTCTTTTTATTTTTATTTTCAAGTATAAATATATAAATAATCACATGAATATATATATATTTAATATTGAGTTTTTGGATAGAACACATTTTCAACCTTTTTATTTATTTCGACTGTAATTTAGCCTAAGAATTCGATAAAATTAATTTATTGAGTTCATAAGAATTTTCCTCTCAAAAAGCCATAGGTTCTGAGGTAAAAATGAATAGCCAAATTGGTGACTTTAGGACACAAAATTTAGGATTAGCATTTTAAACTATGAAAAAGTATAACGTATTTTTTATTATTCGTAGATTCAATTACCGGTGGCACTCCTCTGGTTCCAAAGCCTAAGTTTGTTTTTGTGAGAGTACTTGCTAGGGTGCCATGTAACTCTCTTTCTACTTGCTTTGCTTGTCACTGTGATCTATGAGTTTTGAGAATCCAACATTATTATCTTTAATTAGTCTCTAACATGTCAAATGACTGGTTTACGAAATTGTTTCATAGGACTATTTGTTACTTGAAGAAAACTTTATGATAGAAATTGTTGTATAATGGTATGATTGGAAAGATAGTTTATATATTGCTTATATGTATTGTTGGAATCCATGCTGTGTAATTGGTATAATGTGAGCAAACACATGATAAGGTTTGTGATTGATTGCAAACAATATAAATGGTTAATGAGTTATATTAATTAATATTTTGGGAGGAGGTTTGAGATGGGACTTATATTTTTATGACCACGTGGCTTGACCGCCATATGGCGCTCTATGGTTGGCCCCTTCTAATGCCAGTACAGTATCCCCTGAGCTTGCAACAGTCCAATGGTTTATACCTAGGCAGCATCCCCTACTTTAGGAACCTATGGTCCCCTATGTGCACTACAAGCCTGGCCATGGGTTCAGTCGGCGGAAATAAGGAGAAGATAAGGAGGAACAATATATTTTGATTAATGGAAAATAGCGTAAATTGTTTAATTACTTGATGAAGGAAATCCTACATCGCTATTTGCCTTAACATAGTGCTACTATCTGACGTTGTGTTTTCTCATTGTTTTAAAAGTGTTAGACCCACCTGGCACCTCATCGGTGGCGTCGATAGGTGAGGTAGGTAGGAACTAAGTTCTCATCCCATTAGTTCTTACTAATTTTCAGGTGAGAGGAGCAGAGGAGGTCCAGCAAGAGAAGTTTCTGAGGTGTGAGACTACTTCTATGAGTAGCGATCCTCTGTTAGTAGTTATGTTCAAGTTTTATGTTATTTTCCACCCATGACACTTTTTACTCATTTTGTTTTATTATTGGTTTTGGTAACGTTACATTCCTTGTTTTCATTTGTGACCTTTGAGTTGGAACAATGGTTGGTTAGTAGGCTGGAGGCCGTAAGACTGTACTTTATTTTCAAAGCAAGTTCGCAAGACTTGTGTGTGGTTTCTAATAAGTGGATTTCTTGGAGGTTGTGGCCTAAGGCCGTTATCTTTTATGATATTTGTATTGGTTGTGACATACTACATCTATCATGAACGTGTGGATTTTTATAACCATGTTAGCTAGGCAGCATCCCTTTCTAACATGGTTAAGCAGGTAACAGGCAATAGACAGAATGGCAATATCTTCCTTCTGTGAGATTATATGATTCCATTTCAGTTATTGATACTCACTTTCCTTTATAACCATGATAGTCACTGCATGTAGGTCGTTTCTTTTTCTATCATGGTTATCTTAATTTAAAAGAAAATTTTTGTTTCACTCTTTTATTACCATGGAAATAATGAATATGGGTAGTGTTTAGCTAAGTATTATGTCTTGGAATATGGATGTTTTAGCCTCCATATGCTCTTCTTAGGGTTAGTGCACGAACTGACTCACTACTCCTATCATGTAGCTAATGTTAGGGCATGTGTGTGTCAAGTAGATTAGTTTCCCTATTAGTCTTCTGTATTTTTCAGAGTCAACTAGGGTGGCATCTGATTTGACTTCTAGTTTACATGAAGCATCCATAGGTATTTTTCTTAGTGTAGCTCCAAGCATTCTTGTCTTATAGAAGAGGTCTAATGTGTATTTTCATTGGGAAATATTATTCCTTTCTTGGTTCTTGCTACCTCCATGCCTAGGAAGTATCTCATTTGGCTAAGATGTTTTACTTGGAATTCGGTTGCTAGTGCTTTCTTTAGAGATTCTATTAAGTCCTCATCATTTCCTGTGATCACAATGTCATCCACATAGACAATAAGGACAGTGACTCCTTTAGTTTTGTGTCTCATAAATAAAGTGTGCTCTGCCTAACCCTGTGAGTACCCAATCCTCTTCAATGCCTTTGTAAATTTGTCAAACCAAGCCCCTGGAGATTGCTTATAAGGATTTTTTGAGTTTGCAGACTTTGGTGGTATTTTTAGGCTTCTGTACCCCTTCAGGAATTTCCATGTATAGCTCCTCCTCCAAATCTCTATTTAGGAAAGCGTTCTTCACATCTGGTTGATGTAGGGGTTAATCCAAATTAGCTACCACAAAGAGTAGGATTTTATTTGAGATGAATTTGGCCACTGGAGCAAAAGTTTCTTAGTAGTCGATCCCATAGGTCTGAGTGTAGCCCTTTACAACAAGTCTTGCCTTATATTTATTCAAATTGCCATCTGGGTTGAATTTTGGTATGAATGACCACTTACATCCTACCATTTTCTTCCTTAGTGGTAATAGGGTGATGTCCCATGTTTGATTTTCCTTGAGAGCATGTAGTTATTCTTCCACAAATTTCTTCCAATTTAGGTTGGTTATAGCTTGCTGGAAGGTTTCGGGTATCTTTACCTATGCACTGTTAGCAACAAAGTTTCTCATTCGAGTAGATAAGTTACCATAAGAGACAAACCTTTAGATGGGGTGTTGGATGCAAGATCTTCACTGCCAGAAAAATGGCTTTTAACGGCGGTTAATTGTGGCTTTTAACGACGGTTTTGGAGGCGGAGTAAAACGAGTCGACGTTGAAAGGATAAGAAAACACAGCGGTTATTAACCGCCATGGAAAATAAACTTTCAACGGCGGTTTTATTGAAAACCGCTGTTGAAAATAAACTTTCCACGGCAGTTTCATCTCAAAACTGCCATGGAAATTCATATTTTACACGGCGGTTTCTTGATAAACCGCCGTTATAAAATATTTTCCACGGCGGTTTTATTAAAAACCACTGTTATAAATTAATTTAACAGCGGTTTGTTGAACAACCGCCATTAAATGTTATTTTTTTTTCATTCGTTATTTTTTTTATTTTACCACATCCCTGTAGTTTAGGTACCCAAATCGGTAGAGTAATATATATGCAGCATCATTTGAAGATTACCAGATGAACACCAAAGCATTATCTCAACAAAACTATTTGAATATTACCATATATGAACATCAACTATAGTTAACAATCAAAAAATGAACCAATATGTGAGAAAGCTAAGAGACCTTAGTACTTGACATTTTAAAGATTCTCTAACAACGTGGTTGACAAAGAGTCTCTTATCAAATTGATCTCGTCCATGCTATATGGCATAACATTTTCGAATGCCTGTAAATCAAAAATAGATTCATTAGTCAACTTGATTAAAAATGTGAAAAAATGGGCAGAATTACATGCAACATAAGTTATATTTAATTAGCTCATGTAATTTTTCAGTTACCCCTGTCTCAATAATGTCATTGATATAACGGATGACATAATATCCACATTCAACTTTCCCAGGTTGACAACGATACTGAAAAAATAAAAAATTTATAAGCATTAGCTAATTTGATGATTTAAAAGATTTATAACTACATATTTAGCTCAAAACAACATACTTGTGGGAGAAACCATGTTGGTGGTTGCATATTTTGACGCCTGGTCATAAAATTGAAAGTGTGAAAAGCCCTATGAACATTCAAATATTAGAACATTAGAACACATTTTTATAAACTTCATATGTAATAAATATATAAAACTAACGTTTCAATGACATCTTTGGTTTCTTCAGTTGGGCTTCCACGGAGGGAATCGAACCAGTAGACTTTGTTATCAAAAGGGGCGCAAACAATTAGAGTCCAATGATAACTGCAAAATACGAACCATATTAATTATAATCCTACATATATAACAAGTGTATCTCAAATATAATAATATACTTACTTTTTCACGTAAGGTACAAAATATATTTTCTTTTTCAACTGAGTCATTGCGGTCATCATGTAGATCGACTTGGCTTCCACAGTATTGGCTATTTTTTGTACCTTTTGAGGACACATAAAGCCATATGTGTCCTCAAGTCCTGCCTGCTTACATACTCCAACAAAATGCCTGTTGTTCAAATAAGAAATATTAGAATATGCATAAGTATAATACAAAAAATTAGTTTAGTTATTATAACTTACAAAATAGCCAGCTGCATAAAGACTATATCCAACTCCTCAAAGTTGAGGAACTGAATGAGGTCCTTCTTGTCAATAGTGAACTGGTATGTGACATCTGAACCCACAATTCCTAGCGGCATATTATAAGTAAGAGAGTTTTCCATATTTGTTACCATGCTATGAAGAAGTTCCAACCTCCCATACATAACCCCAATATCAGTAGGAAGAGGCAGCAGGACAGGTTCTGAAGCGCTACTTGCCGTCTTCTTCGTTGTCGCCTTCTTCGATGGTGCAAGCTTTCCAATAAGTCGTTTTGGCCATAGAATGAAATTTCCTTTAGCCTGAACCAGTAGGCGAACCTCATCAGTAGGGATGGGCATTGGTGTATCTCCTTGACCACTACGGATTTTATCCACCGTCACCCTCAATTGATCTACTAGAACTTTCTTCCCATGGATCGTTGAGCCCGAGAATACTCGGCCATTAGCAACATGAAATGTCGAATCTCCATTAACGTCAACATAGAGAGAACACAGTGTTCCATTGTCTTGGACAGGGTCAGGGTCAGGGTCAAATAATGTCAGCTGTTGTGTCTGATTATTACTGCCCTTCCCACTTTTCATCATAGGTGAACCCTGAAATATAAGAAGAAATTACTTAAGGCACATTATATAACTTTAAATTGACGAAATGAACCTTTATTACCTGTGACGGCTCAGACACTCGGGGCATCAGGAATCCAGTCACGTCCATCATCATCATTGCAAACTTGGCATCAAACTCCTCACGCATCTTTTGCATCTCTGCCTTGTGTTCTTCACTGAGTTGAACTCGAACTCTTTCCGTTTCTCCTTGTAATCGTCGGTCGAGTTCCTCTTTAGATACCATGTCAGCGGAGGATGATCCATTACTTTTTCGAGAACCAGGACCAAAAAATTGTTTGATGCCAATTCCTTTAGGGGCCCCTCTGACTCTACCAAGATGGTCAGCCTTTCTAATGGCAGTGGCCAAGATATCCATCCGCCCATGAGGAACAAATGTACCTTGAGATAATTGCTCCTCAAGTGTATCCTGTAACATTAAAATAACAACTTCACTTTAACATAATTAAAAAAACAATTAATGAAGCATAATGCTAATATTACTTACAATTTTCTCAGCAACAATAGCAGCCTCTGGAGTGAGATATTGACCCCTTTTAATTCTCACCGCCTTCCATTTTTCTTGGCGAGAAGGACGGTCGATAGGTGGAATGACTCCAGTAGGATCTGAAGCAACAGCCATTTCTGCACTCTTTTGCCACTCCTCCATCATACTTCTTTCCAACCCACCATATCCTGCATGAGACATGGTTTGGTTCCTATTTTCACCCCTACCTCAGGGTCACACTTTTTCATAGAAATTTGTTCACATATATGAATATATCTGCAAGGTGTTTTTCTTTTGGGGGAAAAAAAACACTTAAACAAAAATGCCTCAGTTCTTTCATGAAAACATGGTTATAATATGATCATTCGTATACAGGGAAATAGTGTAATAAATGATTTTAAATATTGGCAATAAATAAATTAGAATAATTTAATTATTGATAAAATTTGGTCATACAGATCCATTTAAGTAATTTTGAATTTTATTGTTGAATGAATAAAAATTTTTTATACTAAAGTATATATTTAGTTGTTTAACTTTATATAAGGTTTTAGTTAACTTTAAAAAATTATTAGTTTTAAATGTACCTACTGCCTAACCTGTAAAAAATTATTAGTTTTAAATGTACTAACTGCCTAACCTGTAATGCTTTAACACTAAAATTATTAGTTTTAAATGATAATTTTTTTTGAAACAATTATAGTTGTTTTGCGATCTAAACATAATATGTTAATATTCAAGAATGTTTTATTAATGATTTTAAGATCTCAATATCATCATTTTTATTAATGATTTTAAGATTAAATGGCTAAAATATAGTTTTAAAAATTAATGGACCAAACCAAAACCTAGCATAAAATTAAATAACTAAAAATATACTTTACCTGAGAGAGAGCCACTTTTATGGAGGGATAGTACAATTTTAGACAATTGTAATAGGGAAAATTGGTAAAAAAATCGCTATTTGAAATTTTAATTGGCCAAAAGGACCTGAAATTGTGTAAGTGCAAGTATAATCTATGAGTGCAACATATCATCCCTGTGTGCAATTGTTTACCAATTTTCCCATTGTAATATCCTATATTTTCAAAATTAACTCAATTAAATTAAGGAAGAATTACATTCAAGTCCTACAGAAAAGAAATAATCATTAAAAAGTCCTAAATAACAACCTGAGTAGCTTGCAATAACAAGTCCTATGGTGAGAATAACAACCTCTGGGACTTGTTTTTTAATTACTTGGGACCTCATTGTAATTCTCCCTTAAATTAAATCAATGAAGAAAATGACAATTTTGTCCTTTGCAACAACCAATTTGCAAGAATTACCTTACTCATGAAATCATGTAATTAAGCTCAATAAATCTCATAAAAAGTCATGAAATGACATTAAGGTGAAAATGATCGCGTAGCTTTTGAAATCTTTTAATGGCTGTGCAAAGCAAAGAGAATAAGAACCTTATAATGAAAAAAGGGAGGATTGTTATGGTGGAAATTTCTTGGACCTTGCTCTGAAAGAGATGTGAACAAGGCTTTCTAATTTCTAGGCAAGTGTGCGGCTTCTGCATCCCAACACACCTACCACTGATTATGGCTGTCAAATCCTTCTTGACCCAATTACATTCTTTTCCATATCTTACATTGCTCTGCTTCTGCTCAAGTTCAATGAGATATCCTTCAATTTCTGTTGTTTTCCTTATTGTTAATTTTTGAGATCACCTCAACTCACACACATACCCATTGTCTTTATTGTATATTATCAGGCCAGATCAATTCGACTCATATACGTATGAGGCTCAAAATTTACAATTCCTACCAATAAATACAAGATTTCCAATTTGGAAAGCACTAAATGAATCAGATTTGTTCCTAGCGTGTAAGAGGATAAGCAAAGCTACTAACTAATTTACACATTTTGACGGTCTAATGTATCTTACTAATTCATCAAACAGTTATGCTAATAAAAATCCCTATAAATTGCTTATTGTGACTCTCGGGACAAATATGATCAAAGAAAACTGAATAATATGTGAGCAAATTGATTCCACCAAAAGCACCAACGCCCCATGATTCCCCTGTTTCGTTCTTCTCATCATGGCCTGGTTTTATTTAAGCTGAGGATTCCACAATGATATATTTATCGTGTTATAGCAATCCAGTGTACAAGGAATGAAACTAGAATAATACATGTTTTCGGGTAGGAAGAATAGTGGCCTTGGGTGAATCGGAGCAAGCAGATAGAAAAGGCATCGTGACGTTGCTTTAATAAGAAGGTAAAAAGTTGACAAAGACAAGACCAAGCTGATAGAAATTGCATTGATAGTCTTTTATCAGTGCTCTAAAATCAGATGGTGGAGGTGTGATCTCATCTGCAGACATGCCCAAGGAGATTTCTTAGGTGGACTTGGGAAAGAAAATAATGGCTTCTTCTCCTTTTATGGCTGGCCAATTGGCTCTGAAGGAAGGTCTGTAGCTGTGAACAGATTTTGCTGTGTAAATTCTACATTGGAGATTGATTGCGAGGAGCTCTATAACTTGATGACTGGTAAAGAAAATGAAGGTTGGTGAATGGTTATGCATGGACCTGGTTCGTGAACTTCCATCTTTGTAATAATTCAGCAAGCAGTGTTTTGTTATCTTTGGTACATGCCAATAGAGGTACAGATAGTCATTTGCTATATAATTTTCATCAATATGGCATAAGATGGAAGAATAATTCAGCAAGTAATAAATGATATAGCATTACTGAATACAAAGTACGCTTATATAGATTTTTGTCTACATAGCTTCTGTCTCTTGAGGAAAAATGATTGCTCAATGACTTCTCTTTCATCACGCTCCTCAAAAAGACAAAACTTTAAACAATATGCAAATTTGGAGCAACGAGCTAAATTTAAAACTTCTAAAGAGGGTAGAGAGAATAAGTGATTGGGAATACTAACTAAATTAATACAATTTCTCAAATTTAAGAACTTGAGAATCGAAAGATAAGCAATAGATACATCAAGTCGTGATAATTTTGTGCATCCTTCGAGGTCTAATCTCTCAATATTTGGAAACCTTTTGAAATCAGGCATCTCGATCAAATTTTTGGAGCCACTAAGATTCATATTTCTCAAAGGGAAAGCCTGTGGATGAAAACAAAGGGTAACAATATCCATAATCATGATTTTGGTTGCATAATTCAACTATATTGTTCCACACACACATAATAACATACCAGATCTCCTTCCCATCTACTAGTGACGCAGCTATCATGTGCTTGTCGGTCTTTTTCCCTTCTCGAATTTAACAACTGAATTTGACCTTCAAAAGATAAGCAATAGACAGCTTATGACTTATGATGTAACTTTGATTCTATAACGGGTTAAGGTGTAATTTTGCTCTGAAAGATTTCTTTTAGAAGTGTTGAGTGCTTGGAAGCATAAAATCATAGTAATATTGTCTCCTACAATTAAAAGCTAATGTTAAATGTTAAAATAGTGATGTTGACCTTTAATATTTTTAATGATAAAGGGCAGTATTGTTATAATTTCAAACTTTCAGGGTAAATTAGCACCCAAAAAAAACTTTCGGATGCCCAGTACTCTTTGAATGAAAGCTTTCAAGACAAATCAAGACAAATTTACACTTTAACCCTTTCATAATTCAATTTTGAGTTTGATACACAAACAAAATAAGAGCACCATACCTCTCTCCAGTCTACTTGTGATCGAACTATCAGCTAATACTTTTGGATCTCTCACTCCTGCATTTGTGATGGAGCTATCTGGTGCCTTTTCTCCGTCCCATGTTTTTGTAACGGAGCTATCAGGCAAAATCAATTCAATAAGATTATATGGAACAAAACTTGACGGCAAACAAGTGCAAGGATATTGGTGCCATGAGAGATATCGGAGCTGCAACGGAAGATGCTTTAAAACTCCAGAAAATTCCCCATGTTCTTAGCTACCTTTATAAGTCTTACATTTAACTAACTTAATTTAGACCTTGTAATTGCTTATTTACTCCAAGCAATTTAACACCATCATTGACTTAAGGCATTCAAATTTAATTCAGTGATCTAAAATCATTACTCAACATCTAGAATATTAAAGAATGTTCTCTTCATAACACATTGCCCTGCATATGCTTGTATCCCTCAAACTTCCAAGTTACTCAATGTCTTTCCATTTCATAAGGATCCTCCGATATCTACACACATGCATATATACATGTATAATAAATTTGTTAAGACAAATCTGCGACTATATATATGTATATATATTATATCTCATTTATTCCATTGGATTACTTCAACTTCACAAGCACCAGTATAAACTCCATTAGCTTTCGGCCAAACACAGAACAACAACAGTAGTAGAGAGCATTAGAACTCCAATCTCCAAGTGTAACCTCATCTATATGCGTGTATGCCTTCACCTTTCTCCCATATTAATTAATACTTACTGCAGCAACTTTTCTTCTTAAATCACTGAACCAATCGGACACTTATATACACAAATGGATATATATATATAGAGAGAGAGAGAGAGACATACTTCCAATACTTAAATCCATTCCTCTCATTCTCATCAAAACCGAACACTACCCCCGCCAATTGAATCCTTTCCTTTCAAATAAAAGTTTTGAACAGCAAAAATAATAACTAAAGTTTCTAGCTTCAAAACTATTAAGTAAACCATCCTCCAAGGATCCTCAAGCAAACTCTCAATCATCTAAACATGATTTAAACATCTATACGTACGCATTCAGTATTCATAAACATAACCGATCAAAACCAAATTGATTTAAACACGAACACAACCATGACATCACATTATAACAAATCTGGAAATTTTCCAGATTCAAAATACATTTCTAGAGCCAGCCTCAATAATCACAAAAGCAAAATAAACACCATCCAAGCTTATATATATTAATATACATATATCCTCCTCTAAAAACCAGTGAACTCGACACCATTAATAACAGAAATCATCATCTAAACCAGCGACTATCACCCCTGCTTTCGGTCAACTAAAACAGAGCTTGGGGTTCGAAAACCATCACTTCACAAACCAACATCACATACGGCCTCATATACATATGTGTGTGTGTGTGTGCGCGCGCGCGCGTGAATAGTGTAATTTTTTTCCCCTTTAATTCCACCAGAACCTGAAGCCACCCACATCAGAAACAACAACAACTATTCAAATTTAACTTGCAGAGGAGATAAGCAACATGCAATACAATATACTCACTCCATGAACTTAACTCACTATCATCCTAAACCAGCGACTCAACCCACCCCCGTTTGAGCGTCACAACCAGTCGGTCGTCAACATGCAGAAATCATTGACAACATGCAAGCTGAAAAACATGCTCCATTATCATCGACAAGCATCATTCTTTCATCATCATCAACTTTCTGGTTTATTCCAACATTTCTCTCACATTACCAGATTTTCTTTCATCATCAACTCTTCAAAAACACAGCAAATGAAAGAATGAAAGATACGAGAGTGATAAGCGGACTCACCTTGTCCAGAATCACGGAGTGCATGTAAATAAACAACCTCCGATCACCACCTCCGGTACTGCTTCTCTTGTGCTCTCTCTCTCTCTCACCCTCCTTCTCTCTCTGTTTCGTGGGTGAGTAACCGGAAATGAGGGGAATGAATGAGTCTTCAGGTGTAGAAAAAAAGTGAGGCTGCACGTGTGGTATGTGTGGGAGTAAGGGAAATGGCCATCATCTCCTTCATCTCTTTACTTCCTTCCATTTCCATCCTTCCTCCCATTTTTCTGAAATATAAAATATATTCAGAAATTTTTTCACAATGTTCTGTTTGGATTTTCCTTCTCCATTATCTTCTTTGACCCATAAAATAATTTCTCTAAAAATTTTGGGTCAAAAATTAACTCAACTATTTTTCTTGAATTTTCCAAGAAGATAGTTCTTAATTTCAGAAATTAATCCTTAACCTATTTTAAGGATTTTATGCCTCAATTATCTTCTTTACTATCTTACATGATTATCCTAAAATTTTTAGATTAGATATAAGTCTCTAAGTATTTTCCATAATTTTCTGAGAAAATAAGCCATTTTTCTTTTGAAATTATCTATTAAAAGTATTTAAGTCATTTTTAGGAAAATAAATTTTCCAAAATATCTCTAAACCTGAAAAATCAATATTCCATAATTTTTTCCAATTTTATTTGGCTATTAAATAATTTTAATGAATTTCTCTTTTTTATTTATCTTAAATCATAAAATTCAGGGTGTTACAAAAACTTATGATTTGAAATTTTGAGAGAGCAAAATTAAAATCAGTCTAAATTTAAATGACTAAAGATTATATTAACACTGAATAAGTAAAAGAAAAGATATCCAAGAACTAATTATGAAAAGGGCATGCTTAGCTGGGTCTGCTATCTTTCAATTTTTTATCTACTTGAAAATTCAACAACTTTACTAAAGCAACGTACATAATGGTCAAAATAAAGAGGAAGAAATTAACAAACCTTTCAATTTTTAACAGTAATTCTTACAAAGGTGCGCGCACTTGCATAGAGCTCTAATTTTGTTGCTCTTTTACATTCGCTGATCTTCGAAAACTAAGTGAGCAATTGTGATTCGACCTCTATCCAGTTTTCCCACTAGAAAGGCAACCGATCATGAGATCGAGTGACAGAGGAGAGTTTCATTAGTACACCATCATCATCATCAAGGCCGATCCATGTTTATCTAAGTTTCAAAGGAGATAATGAAACCTGCAGAATCATAGATGGGCTATGGACTGCTCTTAAAAACTAACGATTTGAATACCTTTTGGCCCGTACTACAAAAATGCAAATACTTAAAAGTTATTTTTATTCATATATGACGATTATGAACCATCAAATATGTAGGTGTTATATATTCACATAGAAAATATATAATGATTATTAATCATTAAATATTTGTGCGAATACTTGACAGTTTTAACAATAGAACCGTCAAGTATTGTGACCCCATTAATCATCTTTTGATACTTAATATTTGACAGTTATTCTCAATAATTATCAAGTATTATTGACTTTTTTTTATAAAAAAAACGGGTGCTTTTCTAGTAGCATCCTGCATTATAAAAATAGAAAGCAGCAACAAATATAAATTCAACCACCAAACGAGAAACAAATTTACAGTATATTTTAAAAGAAACCAAGTCATACAATGTATTCTGAACCAAAATCAAAATTGGATAAGAGAAAGCAAAATCAGATTGGTCAAATATCCTAAGTCGAAAACAAAAATTGACCAATTACCAAAATTGACAAATTGTATGAAAAACTAGATCATATATTCAGAAGCGGAGGTAGTACTTTAGATTCTTTAGATTTGATCTTACAACGTTCTTATTGAGAGGTGCAAAGTGATGCTATCAGACGATATAATAAGGTTTCGGCAAAATAAAAATTATACGGCTATCAACAAAAATGAAAGTGTCAATAGATTTGAGTCAATTAATTTTTCAGGGCTCTTTAGATTCCCTATCAGAATGCTATTGAAAAATTAGTTGACACAACACTCTGCTTTGCTCCCACCAAAAAGTGCTATTTTTGGTCGGCTAACTTGAATTATTATTGTAGCCTCATTTCTTCTGCACAAATTTTCTTCAACGCGGTGATGAAGAGAAGAACGAAACAGGGGAATCACTTCAACTTCGCCTTCTGAAATCAATCGATCAGGGGACGTTGGTGGCAACTCGGTGGGGTTTATTATGCTCATTTACTATTCCATTTTCTTTTATCAGTTAGTAAAATAAACCGTCAAAATATGTGAGCAGCAAATTTTTTGTTTATCGTAGGTGGGGTGCAGAAGCCACGAACTTGCTAGAAATTAATTATTCTCTTCGTATCTATTTCATGCTGGAAAGTTCCAAGAAATCTCCACCTTAAAAGATCTTTAAAACTTCAGCTAGCTACAGCTTTTCACTGAGAAAGGCAGCTGATATTCAAGGCAGAAAGGTTATAGACACATGGAGAGTTTCATCGGTGGATCATCATTATCAAGGCCAATCCATATTTAAGTTTCAAACGAGATGATGAAACTTGCAAATTCATAGAGATGCTTTGGCTAGCCCTTGAAACTGACGATTTAAACACCTTTTGGGATGATAAGAAGCCTGAGCCAGCTGATTCCATCCTTCTTCCACATCACTTTCTCAAAGCAATTCGACAATTCAACATTTCCATCGTTGTCTTCTCCAAAAGCTATGCTTCTTCCATATGGTGCCTTAAGGAACTCTCTGAGATCGCTGCACGCATTCATGAACCCCGATATATGGTTTTCCCAATTTTCTATGATGTAGATCCATCTGAGGTACAAAACCAGAGTAATTCTTTCCAAAAAGCTTTCACTGAACATGAACAAAGGTTCACAGCAAATTTACGCTAGGCACACTAATGGAGGTCAGCAATGAAACAAGTGGCCATCTCTCTGGTTGTAATATACCATAAGAGTGAGTAAATTTAGTCATGGTTTTTCCTCAATTAATTTAGTCATTGAATAAGTGATTAGTTGTAATTGATTGGTACTTTTGTTTCTGTTCTTGCTTCAGCCCATGTGCACAAGCTGTTGATGACATCGTTAGAGAGGTCAAGAAAAGGGTACGTCAATTAGCGTATATTGATGCAGACCTAGTAGGAATGAAATCTCAAGTGAGAGAAGCAGAACAGCTTCTTGATCTGGGTTCAAATGATGGGGTTCGATTTGTGCGCATTTGTGGTATGGGCGGAGTAGGGAAGACAACTCTTGTTAGAGTTCTTTAAGATAGATCTCTCACCATTTTGATGCTTCTTATTTCATACTGAAAGCAATTGAATTTTATAAGACCATAGAGCTAAGACATCTAAAGAGAACTCTTATAGTTCTTGATTTTGTTAATCAATTTTATGTTCTACAATTAGTGCTCAATGTAATAATTAGGCATAACTGGTTAGGTGGAAGGAGTAGAATCATCATAATAACTAGAGATGAAGGATTGCTTAAAATGTTTGAGAAGCATGATATTTACAGGGTTAAGCTGTTGACCAGGAACGAAGCTCTTCGGTTATTTTGTAGTAAAACTTTCAAATCTGATTTCCCAATGAGAGGTTATGAAGAGCACACAAATAGAGTACTCCGATATGCTAATGGCCATCCATTGGCAATCGTCATGATGAGCTCATTTTTATTTAATAGAAGAGCCTCAGATTGGAGTAATGCGTTGGTTCAATTCAAAATACTAGATAACCCTCTGTTAAAGAAAGTACTTAAAGGGAGTTTTGATGATCTGGATGATGACCATGCAGCTGCCTTTTTAGATATTGCATGTTTTTTCACAGGGAAGGAGATTAAATCTGTTGAAGGAGTTTTAAAGTCTAGCGATTTGCTCAAGGATGATGGAATTCAACTTTTAGTTGAAAAGTCACTCATCACTATCATGGATCAAAAAATACAAATGCACGGTTTATTACAAGAAATGGGAAAAGAAATTGTTCGTCATGATTTTCCTTTTGAGCCAAAAGAGTGGAGTAGATTATGGGATTTTGATGATGTACATGATGTCATGCAAAATGAGACTGTAAGATTTTTATAACATCTTTTTGTTTATTGGTTGAAACATTAATATATAATGTCCTAAAATTGAACTATTCCCACTTTGCAACATCTTTAATCTAACTGTGCTTCTTTTCAGCCATTTCCTAATGTCGAAGCAATTGTCTTGGATTTAGAGGATTCACGAGGGAGAACATTAAGGGTTGAAGCTTTATCATCCATGGGGAATCTTAGACTCCTTATATTTCGTAATGTGAAATTTTCTGGAGTGCTAAAGGATCTTTCAAGCAATCTCCGATATATTTCATGGCACCATTATTCATTTAATTTTATTACCATCAAGTTTTGTACCAACAAATCTTAGAGAATTGATTTTGCCATGCAGCTCCAATACAAGCTTGTGGGATGAAGAAGAGGTACGTAATAATTGCATCACATGTAAATGGAAGCGACGCTTTTATAAGCAATCATCAAAATGTTTATTTCAACTAATATATATAATTAATTTCTATATTTAATGTAACCTTCAGTCTTACATTGTTTTCAGGAACCACCCTCACTCTCTAAACTATGGGATGTGGTGCGCAAAGCAGAGTGGGCATCTTCTGCACGAGTAATATGCGTGTGTGTGAAAATAATATATAAATAAACACACACACATTAAGAAATTCTATATTTTTCTTTTTATTCACGCGTGTGTGTGTGTGTGTGTGTGTGTGTGTGTGTTTGTGTATAAAGTTTTGTATGAAACAATTCAACCTTCCTTCCTTCTTTGTTTCCAGGGATCACCCTCACTCTCGAAGTTACGTGATATGCTGCTGGAAGCAGAAAAGGATATTCCTCGTTATGGCCCCTCTCCTCTTATTGAGGAGGTTGGGGAACTCTGCGTGCGTCCTGTTTGGGTATGTGAGTAATCCCTCCGATGGAGAGGGTTTTTTTTTTTTTTTTTTTGGGGGGCGGGGGAGTGTATATGTTAAGTATTTGTCTGTAAATCTTTTATGAAAAATTATTTATCCTTCCTTCTTACATCGTTTTCAGGCTGTTAGGGAATCAACTCCCGCACCCTCAACAGTATGGCGCATGGCATGCCAAGTCGAAAGGGAATTGACTTCACAGGTAAATGAAAACGACGCGTTTACAAACAATAATCAAAATACTTATATCAATTAATGTATGTGATTCTTATTTAATACTCCTCTGGTTCTTAATATTGGAGCTAATTATTGAGTTGATATTGATCCTATATATAAGACCTATTTCACATGTTTATTTTTATTTTTTTTAAATTAACCCTATTGATATTTTTTCAACAATAATTAAGTAGGAGAGAGAAGGAAAAAATTAAGAAAGATACTAAAAATATATCATATTAACTAACTTAAGAAACATCCCTATTCTACTCAAATTAGTTAATTAGATCTTATATTAAGGACCGGAAGAGTATATAAGTATATATTAAACATTCAAAACTTTGTTGCTAATTTCATGGCTAATTTACTTTTTTTTTTGGTAGTGTTTTGGTGCATAAGAAAAACTCTAACCTCTCTTCTTATGTCGTTTTCAGCAATATTTATCCACTAGGGTACCATTATTATGGGATATCCTCTATGGGAGACTACAGTAGGTAATGTCAATTGTGCTATGCACGCTCCTCTAATGTACAAATCTTGCATAGTTAATTGTGTTTATGTCCATACAGGAATTCCCTTGCTTGAGAAACATGAATCTTCGTGGCTCCAAAAATTTAACCAAGATGCCATTTTTCAAAGCATTCCGAGGTCTTGAGAGGCTAGATCTTGAAGGATGCGTTCAATTATCACAACTTCAACCATCTATTGCTTATTCAAGGATCAAGTACTTAAATTTGAGAAATTGCACTAATATTGTTGGTATTCCCAATAGATTATTTTCGCTACCCTCTCTAGAATTCCTAAATTTGGCTTGTTGCTCCAGGATTGCCACTTGGCTGAACTTTTCAACGACCAATTTCTAGGATGAGACAGAAGCTGTATATGTAAACAAATGTCTATTCAAGTATTCGGCATTCATAAATGCTGTATCACTTATTAATTCTTTTTGTCTTTCATTTTCATACATGCCTTCTTCCTTTTCCTTTCTCATGCATCTCTCTTCGCATTTGTTTCTATATTAATACTCTATTAGCGTGTTTGGATTGGGGGAAAATTTTGGAAAATAGATTTTTTTTCAACCCATATTTCCTTAGACCATGGTTTTAAGTTAATGAATCACGTTTTTATTTCTTTTCTTTTCGGTGTGAAATGTGCCATCATGTGAGTAATTATTGTCGTTATTCCTTTGATGATTCTACACGGAACAAGTTGACAATAAGAGAGAATAAAAAATTCACACACACACACACTTAAAATACCAAGAAGGATATTAACATGGTTATTAATTTAAGGCCGAGCCAGCTGAAGGGAAGCCTAAAAGAAGCACGCATTGGAGGATGAACTTGCTCAGAAAGAGGCGTTTTTATTTATTTATCTACTTAACATAGAATAACTCTTACCCACTTGCATAGAATCTATAATTCAGAGAAGGGAAAAAAAAAAAAAAAAACCCTTCTTCGTATCTCTTTCAGGGCAAGTTCCCGGAAACTTCCACCTTATCAATCCTTTCGCTGAGGCATTAAGAGCTCTTGGAAAGCTAAGTGAGCAATTGTGACTCCACTCTATCCAGCGGCTTTCCCATTGAGAGAGACAGCTGATCATGAAAGTGATAGAGGAGGGTTTCATTAGTGGACCATCATCATCATCAAGGCCAATTCATGTGTATCTAAGTTTTAAAGGAGATGATGAAACTTGCAAATTCACAGGTATGCTTTAAGGCTGCTCTTGAAACTGACAATTTGAATACCTTTTGGGATGATAGAAACTTGAGCCAGGCGATTCCATCATTCTACCACACCACTTTTTTAAAGCAATTTGACAATCCAACATTTCCATCATTGTCTTCTCCAAAAGCTACGCTTCTTCTATATGGTGCCTTGAGGAACTCTCAAAGATTGTTGCACGCATTCATGAACCTCGATATACTATTTTCCAAATTTTCTATGATATAGATCCATCTGAGGTTCAAAACCGGAGTAACTCTTTTGGAAAAGCTTTTGCTGAACATTAAAAAAAAGGTTCATAGTAAAAAATTTTAAAAATATTTTTATTCTTTATTTAATTGATGATATTGTTTCTCATTCATCTTTTATCAAACCTTCATGCTTGCCTAAACTTTTCTTTTATACTTTAGGTGGAAGTGGGAACTTTCAAAATTTGTGAGACTTTTTATAATTGGTGGCTACTTTCATGATTTTATCAGACTTTGATTGTTTGTGACTCTAAGTGAGGTTGTGTGATTGAATATGATTGATATTATGTGATGTTATTTCATATTTGATTCGCCATTTGGTATGCAAAATTTATTGATAGCTTCATAAGGTTACATATACAAAATAGCTATGTTGAAAAAATTACAAGAAAAGAAAAAGAAAAATAAATGAGTTACCCCGTAACCCGATCAACCCAAACAGGCTCCCCTGTAACCCATTTAATACGGGCTAAAATGGGCTACTACCGGGTTACAGGTTAGCCCATACTCATTTATCTATCTTCTTTGAGAGATGTCATCATCTGATTTTATTCTGTGTATTCTTTCTCATTGTAAATAGAAATGTACAGTGCTCAGGTATCCTTGTGCTGGATTTATTATCTTATTACAGTGTAAAGCTCATCTTTGTAATTAATACAATTAATAAACAGGCATATATATGATTTAAGAAGTTGCAATAATGAAGTACAATCTTCAATCTTACCGTTGAGACTAGGATGATATAAAAAAAAAAATCAGAGATAATGGATAAAAAGACAATCATATTATATTATTCCCAAATTTACCAAATACACTAGACGTTCAATGTCAAGATTCATGGCTTGAGCTTTATGCATATTTGACCTCACAAATACAAATCAAGTAAACAAGACAACAACAAACAAACTCATCACAACATTTTTGTTGGTAAAACGATCTGAAGAAAGTACAACAATTTTTCTAGGAATGGACTAAACCAAATGCTAAGCAGTTTCGCTTGTACCAAGCTCTTCATAGGAGAAAACTTCAAGCAATATGCAAGTTTAGAGCAGCCAGCAAGATTTAAGACTTGCAACGAGTCCACAGAAAACAAGGCATTAGGGATACTAACAAGATTGATGCAATTTCTCAAGTTCAAGAATTTGAGCTTTGAAAGTTTAGCAATAGATGGATCAAGTCGCAACAATCCAGTGCACCCTTCAAGCTCTAGCCTCTCAAGATTCGGAACCCCACAAAAATCTGGTGTCTTTGTCGAAGTTTTGGAATCACATAGATTCATTTTTCTCAACTTAGGGAGCATCTGTGAATGAGAAAATATACAAGAGTGTATATATAATTATCTATAGTACTTGAGTGATAAAAAACGACACTTGAGATATATAACACCCGGTAAAAGGCACCTATATTAGTTTAGGGATTTGATTGAATAACACCTAATATTTAAAATATTTGTTAATAACTAAAAAAGGACATCAATTAACATACCATTTTGCCCTTCCATACTTCTGTCATGTTGCTTTCAGTCATAATCAATTGAACAAGTGTATGAGATTGAAAAATTGATGGTAAACAAGTGAAAGGATACTGATGCCATGAAATATATCGCAACTGGCTTGAAAGATTATTGAGGGTTCCAAAGAATTTCACATTACGAAATATGCGCAATCTAAGGTTGATCATATCTGATAAAGCATCAACCCTCAATGTAGCCATTTTTGGCTCTTCCAAACCCAAGGCTATAGCTTCAACATTTCTTATCACCCAAGAATATATATAAATGCATTCATATGCACGAAATAATGAAATGTTAGATTATTACTTTAACTTTACGTATAGTAACACTGCGCTAAAAAGGGGTATCGAAACTTACCGTGTTTCTTTCTTTGTCCATAACTTGTTTGATGTCACTAAAAAGGTACAATCGACATCGTAGTTCTGGCTGATTTGGACATTCTTGTTGATTAATTTCTCGTCCCATTGCTTGCAACATGCCATGCATTTGTATCCTTTGACTTGCAATTGTGATAAGTGATTTTTGAATAAGAAGTTTGATTCTTATTTCAACACAGAAGCAACAATCGTGTAAAATTTCCTTCACACAATTAATATCTTTCCCTACAAAAAAACATGCGATGTCCAAAAACATTTCCCTACTTGTGTGATCAAGTTCATCAAAACTTCTTCTAAGCACCATTATGATCTCTTAGGGAGAAATGATTTCTTCTCTATTCAGGAAGCTTCTCCATTCTGCAATGCTTTTTCCAAAAAAGGATGAACCCACTACCTCAATTGCTAATGGAAGGCCTTTAGCATATTCCAATATCCTATATATCATATCTTTGAAATCGCTGACAGGATATCCCCTTGGAAAAGCTTTAGAACCCTCATCCTTTGACAAAAATTTAGGTCTATAAATGCTATCAACCTCAGAATGTTGAAGGACTTGTTCATCTCTAGTTGTTATAATGATTCTACTCCCCCCGCCGAAACAAATAGATTTTTCAACTGAGTTCAACTCTTTTAGATGTTGTACAAGATCGACACCATCAAGGACTATGAGAAACTTGTGCTTTCTTAACATTTTGCATGCTAAGAATTCTTTGTCTAGAAAATCCCTCACCTCTGAATTTCTGCCCTCAAATGTCTGAGAAGAAGTTCTTTGAAGTTAATTGCCCTTAATTTGTCACTTTGGGGTTACTCCAAAAATTAACCGAATTAATGCAATATAGTGCACAATCCGGATCGTATTCACTTTGAGGAGCTGAAAATAAAATTGAATCCTAGTAAATAAATACAAATAACCTAAACTATAAAAAGGATTTTTTTGATTTTGAAAAATTGCTAACTAAATGCCTTGAATTAAATTGAAATTAAAATACTTTTTTTTTTTGTTATTTTCTTTTATATAAAAGATGATTGAAATAATTGAAGATGAAAGAAATGAAAATGAGACACACAAATAACACTGATGATAATCAATCCTCCAATTCAACAATGCAGGCATTCATCACTCTAAAAGATGTGGGAGTTAAAACAATGAATTAAGAATTATAATTAAACTTTTAATCCAACAACCGAACCACCTCGAATTGCCTCAAAATATTTTCCCAAAAATTCAAATTACTAACTGCAACCAGAATAGTAAAATGAAATTAAGGATACTAAAAACCAATGCTCAATTAAATTCTTAAATCCACAACAATAGACTTAAAGCTAGCAAGAGACAATATGATCCAAGATTCCAAGCCACCTTAGAAAATCACAATATATTAACTCTAAAATCAATACAAATGTCATAACCACAATATCATAATTGAAATCAAAGCTATAAACAGCCCAATGTCAAATGCTAAACAATAATCCAGACACAATAATCCCCAAATATAATCAGATTAAGCAATACAATTATCCTAACAATCAGAAAAACTATCCTAAAACCTAGGAATTGTTAAACAATTATTAAGTAAGAAATTAAAGCAACTAAAATTCCCCTTTGATAATCCAAGCTCCTGCCATTATTTTTGAATTAGAGAATTATGAATTAGCCACGGTTTGCCATCAAATTCACTGCCACTAGCGCTCTATTACGGTTTGCCATGGAAGAAGACGGTGATGAAGTCGTCAGACCGAGAAGAAGAAGACGCTGATATACTCAAGCTAAATCCTTCACCCTGTTCGCACAGCCGGCACTGGTTCCGCCTCTCTATTTCGTCTCCAGCCGCCCAGCTCTGTCTCCGCCGAGCTCCTCAGCTCGCTGGTTGCGCCGAGAAGGGAAGAAGATGAAGACGATGGTGATGAAGGGAGGTTCCCCCTCTACCGTCGCTCACTCCTCTGGTGCCGTCGGCCAGCTCCCTCTTCTGCTCGTGTGTTGCTCTGTTTTTTTTTTCCTCAGCCGCCATCCAAAACTTACTCCGCCTCTCCCTTCCAGCTGATGATAATAATGGATATTAGGGGTGGAGCAAAACGCAGCGTTTTGCTCCCCCCCTTTTATTATATTTTTTTTCTTTTTTTTCTTTTTTTTATTATTTTATTATTTTAATTTTTTTTTATTTTCAAAATCTTCCAAAAACCTGCAAGCAAAAATTTAAAGATAAGGTAGTATTAATTGTCCTCAAAAATCAATTAGTCACAATTAAATCAAAATATGACAATTTTGCCCCTATAAAATAATAATTCAAAATAAAATAAAATAAATCAATTAAGGCAAAAAGGGACCAATTAAGTTAACAAAACTCATATAAAAGATACCAAAATATATAAAAATAATTGAGTTTGTCATTCTTGCAGAGACAAGTCGCCTTGCTTCAATCGCCCACTTACGCTGGGAAGGAAACAAAAGGCATCAAAATAGTGAAAGATCTTAAGATATAAAACTGTAACAATAGTGGACTTCCCTAATCCTCCCATGCCACAAATGCCTACAACTCGAGCTACATCATCTGTACTCCAATCCAATATCTTTTCTACCTCTTCCACTTGAGATTGGAAACAAATCTGAAAAAGTCATAAAATGTTTGATCTATTTTTGACTTGACTTGTTTAACAATTTTTTTGAATAACTTGTGAACCTGACCTGAAAAGGAGAAAATGAGACAGCAATCAATCAAACTTGTTTAATGTCCTTTTTAAGGAATGAGGGGTAAGATATCCTCTGCTATTATTGGGGATAAATCTAGAATTTACATATAATTTTCTAACAAAAGTCTTTTCATCATAAAAGTAGGATTCAAGATAACAATAAACTTGAATGATTTTTAAAGACTTAATGATTAAAAATGAATAGATATATAAATTGTATATTATCCATATTGCGTCTGGTGGATTTGAGATGTGCTAGTAAAACAATTTTGGTCTGCATCTATTTTACAGGTAGAAGAAGCCGAGATGCTTTATTCATGCGCGAGTTTTGCTAAAGTTGTACAGGCTCCCTTTCTAGATTCAAAATTAATACAAGTTTTTTAAGGCTCCCTAGGCATTATTCCTGTGCTAATTAATCAAAACCTACAGCTTTTTTTGAAACCCATAGGCACTAAAAGAATTGATTGTGATGGAAAAAAAAATTAAAGGAAGGGGATGAAAAGAAAGGAAAGGGGAAAAAATTCTGGCCACTAACATATTTGGTATACACTCGAATGAAAACTAATTTGATGAGAAAATTTATATTTGGTAAGTTGAAGTTGGCCAAAAATTTGGTGGGTTGAATATGGTGATAATATAGGCGGAAAAATATTCAAATGACCATATTGCCCTCCATGAGGATTGATTAATCAAATTTAGATTTTAACTTAAAAATTCAATAATTCCCAGCAAGAAGGCGGCCTAGACACCAGATTCATGCGAGTTTCGCTAAAATTTTACACGATTCCTTATCTAGGTTCAAAATTAACACAAGATTGTTGAGACTCCTAGGCACTAATCTTATGCTAATTAACCAAAACCTACAGTTATTATTTATTTTTATGGCCAAGAGTGTACAATTTTCTGAATAACATGTGACCCTGATGACTGTAAAAGAGAAAATGAAGCACCAAATCAGTCAAATTTGTTTAATGTCCTTTCTAAAGCATGAGGGTAAGAGATCCTCCGCTACTATTGGGAATAAATCTAGAATTTGCACATCAATTTTCTAACATAAAGTTGGATACAAGAGAAAAATAAACTTGAATGATTGTAGATTTTAAAATCTTAATGATTAAAAATAAATAGATATACTCTATAAATTATATATTATCCATACTGCATATTGAAACATCAAATTACTTTATTCCATTGTAACTTTAACAAATTGCTTCCTGATGTTTCTTGGTTCTGAAAATTCACCCCTCTGCTTTATTAATTTTCTCTTATTATGGGAAAATTCTCTATTTTTTCTCAAACCAAAATTCAACCTGTAGACACTTCTTTTAAGAATTGCTTGTATAACGCCCTTTTAGTAAAAGTTCGACTTTAAATATTACTAAAGTTAAACTTCACTTCCAAGGGGTCAGGAACAATTTTTCAATATTCTATAATCTTCAAATTAATTTTTTCTCATTTTTGTCTTATTATTTGGGGCCTTCATATAATTAAAATAATTAGCTATGACTAATTTTTTCTAATTAGCCAAAATTTTCATAATTAGTCAAATTTTTAAAAAATTTTTAAATCTATTTTGGGAATATTTTGATCATTTTTAACCTCAAATATGTCTTAATACATCATTGTCTATTTTTTGGAGTCCCTTTCTAAATTCAAAATTATTAAAGTATTTTAAGGCTCCCTAGGCACTATTCTTGTGCTAATTAACCAAAAGCTAGGTTTTTTTTTTTTTGGGGAAACCCACAGGCAATAAACTGATCAAGCATTTGTTATTATTTATTTTTATCATGGCCAGGAGTATGCATGAATGAGGAGTGAATAAAATCACTTACTCGTTCCGTATGTGCCAGCCAGAGAGAGGCCTCTTTTTTGATAGTCTCCCTCCATTCAGATTCAGGTACCTCAAATGAATCTTCTGTGTGTGTCTGATGAATACGTTGAGCAAAGGATTTTGGATCCACATCGTAATAAACTACTATAACCCTATCTGGTACACTCCAGCGGCCAGAGACACGGAATCCTCGTTTCAGAGCTTTCGTCCATCTGTTCACCTTGTCTATGTCTGCTTCGTACATTTCTAGTCGTTCAGCATCGACAGCGTACAATGGATGCGCACGGTAAAAAACTGATGATGATGAGTCCTCACACTTCTTAGGGTGATATTTATTCTGAAAACTAATGATGAACCTAGCAACCTGTGACATTTCCTTTAAACACCAACATGAAGAAGCATAGTTCTTGGAGAAGACAAAAATAAAAATCCAGGACTCTTTAATTGCTTGAAGAAGGTGAGGTAGAAGATTGGAGTCTGGCGTTTCACGCTTCTTATCATCTCCGAAGATTCTGAAGCCTTCGGCTTTAAGAGCTACCGAAAGGCTATGCATGAATTTACGAGTGTCTTCATCGCCTCGAAAGCTGATATATACATGACTCGGTTTCAACGATGATGGGCTCCTCTCCAAATACTCCATGGGTTTTCAATTAAGCTCCAAGGAATTCAAATTCAATGGAATCACTATTGCTGCTTATTGAGTCCCTCACAGGTCACAACTATATCTACATACACACACACACACACCTCTTAAATAATGATGTGACACCACAAGTCAGCTCAATTGTTTCAACTATTAATAATTAGTATGTCTTTCTGTGGAAACGAGTTTCGTATTGGATCACACGAAGATGCCCTCAATAAGAAGAGAGGGTTGTGTAACAATCACACAAATGATCACCAGATAATATAACTCAAATCAATGATAACAAACCATTTATAGTGGAAATTCTAAGCTCGATATATTCAACAGAGTCAACAATAAAGGGAAAATTACACTCAGGTCCCACAGAGCACAATTAATATCAAAAAAATCCCTGAAAATTGCAAAATGATTCTGAAGTTCCTAGGGACTTGTGTATAATTAATTCTAATTGTGAAATTACCTACTTATCCCTATTAATTTGAACCTATTTACAACCTCAATAGTGGCTGTTAACAACCCAAGAAGAGGTGGTTAACATCCTCAACAACGCCCCTGGCATCCCACAGAGTGAGTTGTCATGAGCACTGCTGAAGTTGTCAATCACATCTTCTCGAGTTGTTAACAGTCACTGTTGAGGTTGTAAATGAATTGCTATAATAAAATTAACAGGGACAAATAAGTAATTTCACAATTAGAATTAATTACACACAGGTCCCTGGGGACTTCATAATCATTTCGTGATTTCCAATGACTTTTTTGATATTAATTGTGCTCTATGAGACCTGAGTGTAATTTTCCCAACAATAAAAGGGAAAATGACATAGCTCTGCTTCAATAGAAATTAGGAAATATATAATAAGAGTAGCAAAAGAGAATAGAAAATCCAGTTGAAAAATCCTTGCCGTAGGGGATCTTCAAAGAAACTAGATTTAAACTATATAGAATAGTAGTCTAACCTAGGTCGATTCAAGGGAGCCTTTTTTTATGTTGTAATTCCTTAGCTAATCCACTAATTTACAAGTTAACAAATTAAAGATGCAAACAATTGAACAAATGATCATTATATTTTTAGGTCTTATAAATGCAGAATTAAATCTTTGTAAATTTCAGATTTATTTAAACAAGACGGTGTGAGGTGAAAAGGTTATAGAATATCAAATGTGGAAGGGTGTTCTCTTGGAAATATGCTCTGCCTTCCTAGTCCGACTATGATGTTGGAGTGAAACTGAATTAAAAGACTGAACTAACAACTCGTTGATTCCCTTGCCAACTAGATTCCGCAACTGTGATAATCTAAGGACAAGTATAGACTCATTCGGTTGAGAATCAGAAGCGCAGCAAATCAACCTTCTCTATGACAATCACAACTGTGCATTGACTTGAACATTCATCAAATCGATTATAAAGTCTGAAACAACTCGAACAGAAACTATAATCTGATTCTACTCAATACCAGAGGATGCACTTTCAACTCAATGTGCAATAGATTCATTAGTCTACTAATCCTCGAACAGATTCAAAAGTTCCAGTGAAATATAATTCGTAATCAATCCTGAAATAACAATATCAAATGAACAACTCGTTTGATTCACTTTATAATCTCAGACCAGAATTAAAGAAACAAGAAACTCCCTGTTAAAGCAAGGACTCAGGCACTGATTCCATCTCCAGGAAGAACACGGGCACTTAGTTTCTCATGCTTCGGTGCTGTACCGCGTCATTAAAGATTGCGATAGCCATGGTAGGGATGATACGGATAGGATAGGAAAGAATGATGATGAGATTGAGTGTGGAAGTGTAAGTAGTTCGCCCTTCGAATCAGAGATGAAGAAGAATGAAAGTGAATGATGGTGGCAACGGAGAGTTCGATGGGAAAAGATGAGATAGAAAGAATGGGGATTCAATGGGTGGAGAGGTGGCGAGCTCCAAGTGACGGAGAGATCGATAAGAGATGATGATGGCGTGAATGAGAGAGATCGGATCTGCAGTCAAGATGACAATGAGCTGTCCCCCCAAATCTCCTTCTTTTGTTGCTCTTCTTAAATTACCCCTTTAAATTCTTTCTCATTCTTCTTTGATCCCTACTTGAAAAAATGAATTACCAAATTCAATTATAAAATTCTGAAAAATATAAGCATATTAAAGTAATTTATCCATAAATTCCAGAAATCATTTTCCTTTCTAATTCTACTCAAAATATTCAATTAATGCATAATAACAATAATGATAAAACCCCCAAAACAATATCAAAATCTATAGTAAAATAGGAGTTTATCACCCGTCATTGAGATAGTGTAGCTGGCGAGGGAGAAGAGAGACGTAAAGAGGAGAGAAGACCCCGCATAATTCATTCCACGCCATCGATAGTCATTTCTCTGTCTACACACACACACACACACACACACACACACACACACTCTTTATCTCTTCTCTGCCTTAGCCCAAATTCATGAGCCCAATAATACTCTTCTCATAATCCAAGCCCATCTTACTATGAAGCTGGTTTGTTACATTACTCCCCACGGGAGATTGACCTTGTCCTCAAGGTCAAAATTTGTAGAAGTAGCCATGAAGCAATCAAGGCATTCCCTAAAGGTGAAAAATAGAATTAATGCCAGCAACAGCATGCTTTGAAAATGCATATATATGTCCAAGATACTGTCCTTGCATTATGACCCAACACAAGAACTTGCCATGCAGGAGGATCCAAACCATTCAATGCTAGTTTGAAAAGAAGAGACAAAAGCATAAGACCAGAAATGAGTAGTAGTAATATAGTTTTAGGTCCGACAACTGAGATGGTTCGAAAGTGAAGTCTTGCGTCATGCAAACAACAATCTGCTACAGCATCTCCAGGATCAAACACAAAGATTATGATAGAAAATAATGGGGCGATATTAACATTCACGATAAAAGTGTTGAGGTAGATAATATCAGTTGCATGCTCAAATGTGATAAAACAAATAATGGCTACATCTGCCCCAATAATGTCTGATGCTTTTTCATCTATCATGGTTTCTAATATGCATGGATTGTAGATATCATAGGGTTTCATTTTCTGAAAAAGGGGAACGTTTCCATTGACCTGCAGTAGGAAAAATCTTACACAGGTTAGTTCATCAATTATCAATATATTGACAAAACATGGCCTCTCATTTGAAGGTAAATTTTGTGGTACATATAGAGGGAAGCTCATTGCTGTACCATCTTCATAACGCAGAAGCTCAGACATGACAAATAGCACGTAATGGTACAGAACAAATTTAGATTCTCTTTGGCCTTCAACATTAGCATCATAGGACGTGCAACTAATGAAATATCTTGAGCCATGACAGGAGGGATACGCTAGTGTCATACAGCAAATAAGAGTTGCTCTTACAAATATGGTAAAGAAATCTTGAACCTTGGTTATAAGCGGCAATTTGATTCATGTAAGCATTTTTATTTCTGACAACCCAACACATGTAACAATCCAACACTTCAAATGAGCAATGGAAACAATGTGTCAAACAGCTAAAGGGTAATTCAAGATACATCACATATGACCGGCATTGAAATTGAAAGTTATGGTTGGTGGAAGAGGGAAGAGTATAGATGACATCACCAAAGTCATATATAAGATCAAAAGTCACCCCATATGAAGCTGGTTCGTTACAGGTTGTTAGGATAGAAAAACCCTCTATCACATCAAAAGGCACAAATTTTAAAATGGGAGATATGATTCTTGCGATAGTTGTAAATTATGTAGAAGGGTTGGTGTTCGCCCATCAAGAGCACGGGTTGTGACAAGTAATAGAGTGATGAAAAAAGTATCGTTTTCATGAGAATTTGATTACAAGACTTGGTCAAGTATTAATTATTACACTTTCGCCTAATTTGAGTTACACAAATACATTAAGAGTGAAGGGAAACTACTTTTAAAATTAAAATTAATATAAACAAATGATTCTTGGACTTCAAAGATAAAATGGGACCTAAGGTTATATATCCCCCTTATATTTATTAACATTCAATTTATCTCCTCTCATGAAAGCTTTTAATGAAAATATGCGTTAGTCTAGGATTTAAAATGTACTTGTAATGATTTTCTCAAGTTAAGAACAAGTGTTTAATTTTATTAATTGTTAAAAAAGCTCAATTTTAAGCTCCAATCTTGAAGTAACTATATGAGGTTCACAAGTATATCTTTATTTTACCAACACAACTATCCATTCAACATGCAAACTTCAAGTTCTTACACAATTTTAGTAAAGTTCTACACTCAAACTAGCCTTTTCAAGCATCACTCAAATGAATAGAACATCTAAATGGTAATTAAGCACTTAGAAGCATTAAGCAAGGGGTAAAATAAAACACATATATATCACTAATCATAAAATGAGAGGAGGAATCAAGAGTTAATCCATACAAAGGCTCAAAATAATCCTAAAATTAAAGGTTTAGCTACACATGTTTAGAAATCCTCAGAAAAAATACAGATAAACTAGCATAAACATTGAACATGAGAAAGGAGAGGAGAATGGAGAAGAAGAATGAAGATATAAAGCTAAAATATAAAGCTAAAATGCCTTCCAAACTTCAAACCCCAACTCAATCTCCATCAAAATCCATGCCCTAGCACACCAAAGAGCTCCCAAATGCATCTAAGAAGACCAGAATGAGTGAAAGCAACGCATCCCTTCAATTTATACAGCATATGGAGCCCTAGGACCCATGCTGTCTTCAAAACGCATAGCTTCAATAATTTTGAGTTGGCGGCAACCAAGATTTCTCTTGGCTACGGCCAATTTCTCTGTGCTTCCTTTATTGGCTAAAGCCAAAGACTTCTAATTGAGGCCAACAGTTCATTGTTTTGGATCTCTTTTTTATTTGATTTTTCCATTGTATCTTGACTTCCTAAGCTTCTTTCCAATTTCATGGGGATTAATATTTGCTTCAAATGGCTACCTGAGCAAGCTTCAATCACCTACAAAGCAAGCCAAACTATGAAAGCCTAAGTTGATGAACGAGGAGCAAAATATTCACAATTAACCAAATATCCATAACTTTAGCCAAGTATCAACTATATATGCACATTTTCCTTTCATACCTATTTCTAGATATGTATTAATTTACCAAAAAGTATAATAACTAAAGGAAAATGTGATGAAATAATATGAATCTCACAAGGTTAGCTATTGGCAAACACATTAAATAGTTCACTCACGGCTATCCCTTATATTCTTAAATCTCAATATTAAAGTCCAGGTTAAAAAATCTCAATAATAAAGTTGACTCATAAGTAGGGGTGAAAATAGGTCAGGCGGCCTGTCAGGGGCTTGTGACCTGCCTGGCCTGGCCTATTTAATTATAAAATAGACTCAGGCCTATAAAAGGGCCTGTTTACTTTATCAGGCCAGGCTCAGGCGTGATAATAAGCCTGTTAGATCTGTCAGGCGACTTGGGCCTGTTATTAATGTTTTTTAGGTTAAAATTGTAAATTCATGGGTGATAGAAATTTAACCTTGTTAGCTGTTTGAACAAAAAAAAAGAAACTGTATTGAAGATTTAATGCTTTGCTGTTTGACGATTTGTTGTAATTGTAACGAGAACAATTGTGTTAATTTGATTATTTCATATTTTTTGTTCATATTTTAGATAATTTAGATTAAGTTATTGTAATTTTGAATTGACTTATATATGTTTGCAATTTATTAACAAGACAAACTTTTTAACAGGCCACATGTCAGGTTCAGGTCAACAGGCCTCACCACAGGCCTGGCCTGTTTCCACTCCTACTCATAAGTTATATCTCCTCTGATTTAATTATTTGATCTATTTGATAACAATAACATCCCAATTTATGGCTTTTGAGTAATTTTCTATTTCCAATCACGTTGCCGTCCATTGGGAATATTTTGTTAATTGTTACAACTCGTAGTCGGTTTCGCAGTATTTTTTTTTTCATTTAATAGTTTCAAAATTTTAATTTATAATGCATGTGACATTTGGAGGTCTCAGTCACATCATGTTATGCCCCTTCCAACTTTTTCAATTCGTTATAAGAGTTAGCTAAATAATTAATTTATAAATATTAAAAATTTAATTCAATTAGTTATTTGTAAGAAATGTTAACTATGCATTGGAACTACTTCTTGACGGACACTCTTTTATTATGTGCGATCAATAAAAATAATACTCCCTCCGTTCCTTATTATAAGAGACATTTGGTGCTTATGGCATGTTCCTATATATAAGAGACACTTAAAAATTGTCTCTATTTTTTTGCGTTGATTTCCTATTTTACCCATGTTTATTGTCTCCAACTCACACTCTCTTTCCTTCCCACTTTTCTTTCTTTTAATAAATTACCATTGTTCTCTCTCCTTATTAATGAGGGTATTTTTGGAAAAAAAATTATACTTTTTACATATTAATTGTTCTTAACTAATTTTAATTGTTTTTTTGATCAACGTAATTCGGTTATTCGTCTCTTATAATAAGGAACGGAGGGAGTATAAGACAATTATAAATTAATCATTTTTAAGTTTTTATGTTTAAGACCGAAGGATGTAATTTTGAAACCTCAGCTTTTTGCTGATACGTGTCCGTAGAGGATTAAATAAGGTTGGGTAGGAAATGCCGGATTGTGACTCACGAGGCTTAGATTGCCGCTCACATAATGCGTCTTTCATCCTTCCTAAAAGCTTCAAATGGCAAGAACCGTCTACCAAAGCACCCATTATGAGAGTAAGCATTGATTAGCTAGAAAATATCTAAAATCAAAGTCAAAGTATGCACAATTAAGCAATGTAAAGCAGTCCGATATCCAAAATATGCATAAATGTATAAAAAGTGTATAAATCTCAATTAAAATATGTTGAAATTGCATGAAATTTTAGAGGTTAACAATTATGTATATACAAAATATTTTACATTATGTAATTAAAGTGGATTAGTGGCTTAGTTATTGTAAACTTCTTTTGATTCCTATATTTTAGAAATTTTTTTAATCCTTGACTAGGAATTTTTTCTTCCTTTATATAATGCGAAATGTCAAGTGCGTTATATATACTGAAATATCATGATCCATGTAACACCCCCAATTTTCTGACTCAGGATGAGCAGAAAAGAGAAAATTCATTAAAATTATTTAATAGCCTAATCACAATTGGAAAAAATTATGGAATATTGATTTTCAAGATTTAGAAATATTTTAGAAAAGTTCATTCTCCAAAAAGTGGTTTAAATGATTTTAAAGCTATTTTCATAGCAAAATGGTTTATTTTCTTAGAAAATTCTAAGAAAATACGTAGAGGTTTCTAATTAACTAGAAATTTTTAGGAAAATTATTTTATGAGGTAAAGAAGTTATTTGAGGCATAAAATCTTTAAAATGGGCTAAGGATTAATTTCTGGAATTAAGAGCTATTTTCTTGAAAAATAGTTAGGAGTTGACTTTTGACCAGAAGTTTTTAGAAAAGTTATTTTTTTTTTGGTAGAATTTAGAAAAGTTATTTTGTTGGCCAAAGAAACTAATGGATAATATAAATCTATATAAGATATTTTGGAACAATTTCTAGATGTATTTTATGTTTCAGAACAATGGGAGGAAGGATGAAATTAGAAGTAAGGAATAAAGTGAAGGACATAATGGTCATTTCGTTCTCCCCTATCCTTATGTTCTGCCAGCACACCTTTTCCTTTTCACTGTCATCGCGCTGAGCTTTTGAAAAGAGAGAGTGACCGAGAGTGAGAGTAGAGAGAGAACCGGAGATCAGCGAAGCTTGAGGAAGAAGCGGAGGTAGCGAAGCTTACATGCAAACCGATTAATTGATCAAGGTGAGTTTCTTAAGCACACTTCCATCGTTATTTTCTGCTTTGGGAGGCTGAATATGAAGTTGATGATGGGTGGAGTTTGGGTTAAGTGAGAGAAACCAGTTAATGAATTCAAAACATGATAGGGGTGTAAGAGAAGTGCTCATTGATAATAATGGTACATGATTTTTAGTTTGCATGTCAGTTTGAAGATTGCATGTGTTGTTTTACTCCCTGTTTTGGCTGCAAGAAAACAAAGGTTATGGTCGCTGGTTTGTGATGAGAATGGGTTGATGATTATGGAGTATGTTTAATGGCTTGCACGTGGATTCCTTTGCTCTGTTTTGTGTTGGCCGAAGGCAGGGGTGATATCCACTGGTTTTTGAGAGGAGGATCTAAATTTTCTCTCCCTTGTGCGTGCTGTTATTACTGTTGAGAGAGACTAGGAATTGATTTAGAAAGCAATACCTATATAAATATATGCATATATTTGTTAGTTGCTGTAAATGAGGGTTTTGGTGCAACCGAAAAGAAATGTGTATATATATGTATAGTGTTAGAATTGGAAGTGAGTTTTGATGATTTCCAATTCTGCATTTTGCTGTCCAGAGGAGTTTATTTGGATTGCCTAAAGTATTCAAACGTTTAAGTGTATAACAGGCTAGGTCTCATAGGCGCTGAATAATTATTATAGATGACTAAACCATGCTTAGAGATATTAAAATGAGGACTTAGATGCTCTTACTGAAGCTAGGAATTTTAAAAGTTGGTTAAAGGCACCTGGAAGTTGACGGTTATATATTATATAGTGTTGGCATAAAATATCAAGATGAGTGTTGCAAAATCTAAATTGGGACATATGATTTTAAATCTGGAAATATTTTCAGAACAAAGTATAAAGCTGCACAAAGTTTCTGAAAATATTTTAAGTGTTCAAATGCTGCAGAAATTTTGTATGGTCTAGATGATATATGGACTTGTATGTAGATTAATGTAATCACATATTAAGGTTTGTAATTTTGGAGGCTGGAATTAAAGAGAAACGCACCGTTATGATGCTATATAATATTTTAGAATTATATGGAATTGAAGAATCATACATACTAAGCACCTAGACATGCCTAATAGATGAGTGCATGGCATGAAGTTGGAAGCCCGTTTCTATATTCTCTCCCCTGTTCGGTCAGCCACTGTTTCAACATGAAGGAGATGAATTTATTTGAATGATTGAACTTAGAATTAAACTTGGTGGCTGTTTTGGGGATGAAAGAAATTGAGCTAGGAATTGATTTGAAATTTATTATCGAGGTTTCCAAATGGTGAATGGAAATTGTAATGGGATAGCCTGACTGTCATGGTGTTTGGAAATTATTTAAAGGCATCCATTTGGGAAATTCTCAATGGTATAGTTAATGGTTAGGTTATAGGTTAAAACTGGTAATTAATAGAAGTTATTAGAAAGATTGTTGGAGGAATGCTAGACCAAAGTTTAAGATAGTCAATGGATAATTGGAATTGAGATAAAATCAATTGGCGCGATGATATAGATATATATTTTATCTCTGGTGGGTGCAGAGTTAGAGAAGATGGATTTTAATTAATTTCACTTTATTGGGCTTGGATGATTGAGGTATGAAAGACGCCTTGTTTGTCCTTAAATGTAATAGACAAGAAGATAATATTTTGACTAGTTATTAAGTAAAGTAACTCTTTAGGTTGATAAAGAGAGAAACCCTCCACAGTGAATATATTGAAGAAGAAAAATTGTCCAAGACGACCAATTATTATGTAAGGGTAGAATTTACAGAAATTTGGAATTTAAAGAAGGTTAGTTAATTTGTAACTTATGTTGGATCAAGTATTAATCTACCCTTACTAACATAATAGGTTTTGATATCTGTTCAACCCCATCGAGAAAGCAGAAAGAAAGGAAAATAGTAAGGTTTGATTTGGAGGGAAGCAGCCCAGGTAGTAGTTTTTTCCTACCTTACACTTGTGTATGATTGCCGTATGTCTGTTTGTGCCATATTGCTTTTCTAAAATATGAGAACATGTAATCCTTAATTCCTTGCATGGATTATTTAGCCATGATCACGTGTAACTGATAGACATGGGGCAGTATTTGCCAATTATTTGCGCATTATTTATTCAGCTTGTCTATCTGTCATTGCACATAAATGCTTAATTGTATTAGCTTGCAAAGTTATGTTCCACTTTGGCTTGTTTTGCATGCTTTATGTAATCTGCATTTGTATTTGATGGAAATTATTACTACGGGGATTCTCCAGAATCTTACCCCCCCTTCCATGATATACAGCAAAGGTGCACATTCTATAAATATGTAGCAAAACATCTTGATAAATTAATATTTATTTTATTATATGTGTTATATGGGCAAGTAACTTTACTTGTTTTATGTAAATATTATTTTGTATACTTCATAAGGAGGAGAGCTTCGCTTGGGGCAAGTATTGCGGTCAACCAAAATAGTTGCTATATTTTTAATATAATATTATAAGATTGTACAGTATGAAATCATTTTAGGTGATAATAGATTAAGTTGAAAGTAGGGTTGTTTATGGATCACTCGTCAGTTATTTAAAAGATTTGAAATATTTGATCGACAGATTCCAATGGTGGAAGAAAAGGAAAAAAAATTCCTGTCTTCTTCCAGGTAGGAAACCTGGTATTATGTTTTACAGATGTTAAAATGAGCCTATTAGTATATATAAAAGTAAGGTGTTGCAATCCATGGGGGTAAATAATTAATAAACCAAGAAGCAACCATGGGGGTAAATAATTAATAAACCAATAAGCAACCACTCTTAAGTCAATATATAAGAGGGACATTCAAACCCAACTAATTTTCAAACCAGAAGAAAAGTAAAGACCCCATTTCTAATTTTCTTTCACATTCCTGCCTTGAAAGTGTTCCCCACTTCATAGCGTGAATTTTTCTGGAACCCTCCGGACTCTTCCAACCGAGCTACTATATGCTTCATGGCACCATTATCTTTTCACTTCAAGCTGATACACTTGTTCAATTGACTATACCTGCAGAATCTGATACCAAAATCGCACAAGTATGGAAAATCAAAATGGTTATGTTAGTGTGCTTTTGTTTCTCTTCGTTTGAACAACAACTGCGACCTATTCAATAAAATCCGTAATTAACATAGATCGTCCCTTCAAACTCTTGTTAATTCTTTTTATGTATGTTTTTATATACATTCAAATTTAGTTATATCTTTACTCCCACGCTCTTTCTCATTGACAGATGCTTCCTAAGTTGAAAAACCGAAATCTCTGTGGCTCCAAAACTTCTATAAAACTGAAACAGATAGTTTAGTTTGGTTCCTCTGCGGTAGGATGGTATCATAATCCCACTAGGATTCATGTTCTACAAGCGAAAGAATTCCTATGGATAAAACAAGTAGACCAAACAGTTAGCTAAATAATTTTTAAAAGTCAGAAGGCACAATTAACATTAACTTTCCTCGTTTCCATTCATTTATTATGCAGCTCTCAGGTACCTTCCCTTCAACCCATATAGCAGTGATGCAGCTATCAAGCAAAAGCAATTCCCTTAGACAATATGGTTCAAAACCTGATGGCAGAGAAGCGGAAGGAGTTTGGTGCCATGAAATATATTGGAGATAGCTTGGAAGATTCTTCAGAACTCCAGAAAATTTCACATCACGAAATATGAGTATTCTAAGATTATTTCATTTGTTATAAACCTTCAATATATCTTCAAGTTCCGAGACTATAGCCTCAACTCTAAGGAGAGCCTGAATATAAAATACATTCATTTAAAAAAGACGCAAAGTAAGAAACTTCAATTTTATTACATTACAATATTAAAGTTTTAGCCAAACAAAATATACAGTAGCAAAACTTACTGTCTCATTCTGCATATTTCTATAAATATCATTGAAAACCCACAATCTGCTCCACTTTTATGGCCTGGAAGGGAATTTATGCCAAACAATTTCTTTTCCCATTTCTTGCAACAGACTATGCATTTTCGCTTTTTGAATTACAATAATCACAAGTCATTTTTCAATTAAAAGTGGTATCTTGACGTGATTAGGGACAAAACTCTCATAATGATATGCATGACCACTTAAAATTCCTTCTACATATTTACTATCCTTCCCAAAGAAAAAGCATGCAATGTCTAAAAACGTTTCCTTAGCAATGAAGTCCAATTCAAGAAAAGTTCTTCCATGGACTTCCCTTGTCATAGAGCTAGCGACCTTTTTTATTCTACCAATGCTGTAATCCATGCTGAGGCTCTTCTATTATATAAGAATGATCCCTATAATGGAAGACCAATAGCATATTTGAGTACACTGTCTATCTGATCCTCATAATTTGTCGTAGGAAAATTAGGTGTGAATTAGTTAACAGTCTCTTATAATAAAGACAAAGGGAAGCAGTAATGTAGAGAGAAATATGGAGAGAGAAAAGAATAAGAGAGAGGAGGGGTATGAAAAACAAAAAAGACTGACAAATTATGCAACAATTTTGAGTAACAAGTTCTCAACAAATAGTACACTTGCATAGATATTCGTCTACATCACTTCTGTTTTCTTTGACAACTAATTGATTGCTAAATGGGTTCTTTGAAAAGTTCGGACAATTGGCAAACTTGGAGCAACAAGCCAAATTTAGGATTTCTAAAGATGGTAGACAAAATAACTGATTGGGAATACTAACAAGATTAGTACAGTTCCTCAAATTTAAGAATTTGAGATTTGAAACAGCAGCAATAGATGGATGAAGCTGTGATAATTTAGTGCACCTTTCAAGATCTAGCCTCTCAAGACTTGGAAATTCTTCGAAATCTGGTATTGTGGTTAAATCTTTGGAGCCACTAAGATTCAAATTTCTCAAGCAAGGGAATTCTTGTGAATAAAGACAACAATCTTCATCTTCATGCACTTCATTTGAGTGAAGTGATTCCTGAAAACCGTGCAAGAAGGAGTGCCAAAAGGTTTTCATGGAAATCTTCGAACACAAAAGCTAACACATATTTACATGCGTAAATAAAAATAATACATAATTTCTTAATACATGTTAAATAGAAATCATATATATTTTATTGGTTAACATAAATAGTTTAATTATTGCTTATAAACAAGTCTTTTCTATTTTTTCGTGATGCAAGTATATATACCTTTTCTTCATTCCATACACTTGTGATGCAGCTATCAGACAGAATCAGTTCTCTGAGATTATCTGGTTCAAAACTTGATGGCAAAGAAATGTATGGATATCGGTGCCATGAAATATATTTGAGATTTCTTGAAAGATGATCCAAGACTCCAGAAAATTTCACGTTACGAAATATGAGTAGTCTAAGATTGCTCATGAGTGACAAACCTTCAACTCTCAATGTCCTCCCATTTGAATCTTCTAATAATTCCAAGACTATAGCTTCAACTTTGCGATTAACCTGAGAATAAATATTTATACCAAAATAATGTCAAGTGATCAAGACTGCCTCAATTTAAGGTCATGATGTATAATACTAATGATTCAACCGAACAGAAAAAATGTTAGCAAACTTACTCTGTGATCGTTCATCTCCATCACTTCATAAATATTATCAAAATCCCACAATCTACTCCATTGTTCTGGACTAAAAGGAAATTTATCACGAACGATATCTCTTGCCATTTCTTGTAGCAGACTATGCATTTGTATTTTTCGATTCATAATAGTAATGAGTGATTTTTCCACTAAAAGTTCAATCTGATCGCACTCAAGAAAATCACAAGACTGCAAAATTCCTTCTACAAACTTGACCTCCTTCCCTGTGAAAAAACATGCAATGTCTAGAAAGGCTTCTGCATGGACATCATCCAGATCATCAAAGCTTTCTCTGAGTACTTTCATTAACAAAGGGTTATTTAGCATTTTGAATTGAACCAAGGCATTACTCCAATCTGAAGCTCTGATGTTAAATAAGAATGAGCCCAACATAACAATTGCCAATGGATGGCCATTGGCATATTGGAGTACACTATCTATTTTCGCCTCATAACCACTCTTTGGAAAATCACATTTGAAAGCTTTCGTACAAAATAATTGAAGAGCTTCTTCCTTCCCCAATAGTTTAACCCTATAAATATCATACTTCTCAAACATTTTAAGTACTCCTTCATCTCTACTTGTTATGATAATTCTACTCCCTCCACCAAACCACTTCGATTTTACAAACCAGATTACTGGTTCTAGATCTAGGCGAAAATGAATGCCATCGATAACCAGGAGAATATTATTCCTGAGATGTCTGATCTTCCATGCAATACTGTAAAATTCAGATGCATTGAATATGAAATGAGAAGCATTAAAATGGTGAGCAATTCTATCATAGAGAACTCTAGCAAGAGTTGTCTTCCCTACTCCGCCCATACCACAAATGCCCACAATTCTAACTTCATCTTTCACACCCAGCTCTAGAAGCTCCTCTACTTCTCTCACTTGAGATTTCATCCCTATCAAATCGGCATCAACATAGGCTAATTCACGCATTTTTCTTTTCATCTTTATTACGATGTCATCAATAACATGTTCCCCTGGCCTGAACACGGGAAAAAAGAAGACGCAAAATTAAAGCACTAAATTAATCACTTAGCCAATACATGCCGATTGATGAAGATCGCTATAATTTGCTTATCGAGACTTTGAAAGTTTTGATGAAGAAAAACTAATTACTTACTCTTGCAATACATGCCAACCAGAGAGATTAGCCACTCGATTCATTGCTAACCTCCAGCTTTGTAGCTTGCGTAAATTTGCTGCAAACCTTTGTTCATGTTTAGCAAAAGATTTCTCGAAAGAATTACTCTGGTATTGAACCTCACATGGATGGACATCATGGAAAATTGGGAAAACAGTATATCGGGCTTCGTTAATGCGTGCAGCGATCTCAGAGAGCTCCTCAAGGCACCATATAGAAGAAGCATAGTTTTTTGAGAAGACAACAATGGAAATGTTGGATTGTCGAATTGGTTTAAGGAAGTGAGGTGGGAGAAAGATGGAATCGCCTGGCTCTAGCTTCTTATCATCCCAAAAGGTGTTTAGATCGTCAGTTTCAAGAGCAGCCCAAAGCCTATCCGTGAATCTGCAAGTTTCATCATCTCCTTTGAAACTTAAATAAACATGGATCGGCCTTGATGATGATGATGATCCGCTAATGAAACTCTCCATGTGTCAATAATCTTTCAGGCTTGATAGAATGGATTCCCTGTTACTCGCTGACCTTTTGAACATCTTTTAATGGCTCTGTGAATGAAAGAGACCAATAAAATGAAAGCAAGGGAGGATTGTTATGGTGGAAATTTCCTGGAACTTGCCCTGAAAGAGATATGAACAAGACTTTCTAATTGCTACGCAAGTGTGTGGTTTCTTCAACCCACGTGCCACTCACTTATGGCCGCCAATTCCTTCTTGACCCAATTACATTTTTGTCCATACCACGTAAAAACTAAATAAAAAATCTCTTGCCCCATAAATAAAAAATTCGAATTTCGAAAGCACTACATGAATCAAATTTGTTCCTAAAGCAAAGCTACTTAATTTACAGATTTTGGGTTTTGACGGTGTGTTTTACTGATAAACTTTCCTATAGTCCGCGTATTATTGAGACTGCTGGTACAAACACGATCAAAGAAAATTGAATACTATCTCTGGTATTTGATATAGGAAAAATTACACGCAAGTTTCACAGAAGATAATTAATTTAGAAAAAATTCCTGCAAATTCCCAAATGCTTTCTAAGTTCCCAAAGACCTCTGGATAATTAATTTTAATTGTGATATTACCTACTTACCCCCATTAATTTGTGTATGAATAATTTGCCCACCTTAAATGCCTGGGACTACCTTCTTCACGTTTTCAGCTTTCCATTACAGCACAGGCAGCTTCACATTCATCGGTGTTGAGCTTTACTCACACTGTTGGTAAGCTTTGTACCCCATCGTGGACGACCGTCGCACCCCACTACCAGCGAGTCTTATGGGTTCCATCATCAACAACCTTCGCACCCCACTACCAGTGAACCTCGTGGTTTCCATCATCGACGACCTTTGCACCCCACTACCAGTGAGCCTCATGGGTTCCATCATCGACAAGCTTTGCACCCCACTGCTGGTAAGCCTGTCTCTCTTGGTATATCATATTGATATTATCTATTAGTGGCATATTTAGGTGAGGCACTTCTCAGTTTCAGAGTAGCAGTTGGTTATTATGTAAGTTGTATTATTTAAATTTTGAAGTAACGTTGGCTATTGTCAATTATTGTGTATAAGTTGTTATTCCAATGATCAAAGGTTGTCATTAACGACCCCATGACCTGTCCTATTATATAGGATGGAAGACTTGGTTAGAGGTTCAGATGCATTGTCCATGTCTCTACCCAATGTGTTTAGTGAAGACCCACTATCATTGCCACGTGGTTCAGAAATGATGCCAACCCTAATTCCAGAACTGAATTCAATAAAGTAGAAGGGTTTGCTAATTTGAGAAGGACAAATTTTTTCTAATACAATGGCCCTTAGGCAAGCACTATATAGGTACAGCATTGCTGAGAAGTTTTCATGCAAATTTGTCAGGCCCATTGCAAAGGTTGTTAACTACTTCTTTTCGGGTTGTCAAAACACCCCACTGAGGTTGTAAATAAATTGATGTAGTAAAAATCTGTTGTAATCCTATTGGGTTCAGTTAAAACTGTTAATGACTTCAAAATGCTCACAATTTTTTGGTTAAGATCATTATATGTGCTGATAATACAATCGATTTAGAAGTTGTGGTATCCCACAGAGTGAGTTATCAGGGACACTACTCAAGTTGTTAACCACTTATCTTTGGGTTGTCAACAACCCCCGTTGAGGTTGTAAATGGATGTTGCAGAGAGAATTGTGATCTACGCCTATTATGTCATCATGGTTACTATTTGTTTATCCAGTTTTATTTAGTATGCATTTGTGGACATAATCCGGGTATGGAATGAAGAATTTCCTGTCTTATCAAAACATATAAATGCCATTACAAAAAATTCATAACCAGTAAAGGATGTTAATACTCATTAATATATCTTAACATCCAACTATCATTACATGGTCAAATAAAGAAACAAAATCTAAACTTTACATTCAGTTGTCATTATACTATCAAATAAAAAAAAACTAAATATAATCTATGCTCGTCGTTTATTTCTTTCTCTTGCTTTGGGGGTTTCCTCATAGCAAAGACAACATTTGATCACTATGTGGGTTGTTCCGATAAGTTATAAGTCACCACAAGCATCCAACCTTCAAGTCATGGATTTCTTGAGGGGAGTAGAAGCATCCAGCATGCACAGCATATAGTCACAACCTACACATCAACCAACCACAACCTATATTTGTGTCATTCACAACATACACAACAACCAATGACAACCCATGCTAAATTGCATGACAACAAGAATAGCAGACAATTACAACCTATACATAGGCAAGTGATCGACAAACTAACAGAGGCCAATGACAATCTACACACAAGACAATAACAACCTTCACACCAACCAATCACAGTATACACATAAGCAGTTGACAGCATACATACCAGCAAATGACAATAAGAACAGCAGGCAATTGCAATCTATACATAAGCAAGTGACAAACTAACAAAGGCCAATGACAACCTGTATACAAGACAATAATAACCTTCACACCAACCAGTCACAACATACACATAAGCAGTTGATATCGTATGTACTAGCGAACGACAACATAGAGCAGAAAATGACAACATACAGAGCAGTAAATAACAGCATACAACGCAACCAATTACAACATATACAGAATAGTATATTCTCACTGAGAGAGTTACTTGATATATCCCTAAAAAAATACAGGAATATGATGAATGAATGCGATTTGTCCATCCTAATAACAACATAAGTTGGATGAAATGAACCAGAAACTACACTAAAATACTGCACTCACAAACTTCTAAGTTGTGATAGGTTTCCTAGTTCATTTGGAATCACTCCACTTAGGTAATTGCCCTGCAAGAATCTATATAAGAAAGTTTCAAATTAGTCTCGAGAGGAATCAGTTAGAACCAATACAAAAACCTAATATTTCCTATTAGCAACTTGATTTCTAAGAAGTCAAGTTCTATAGATAATATCAATATGACATACCGAGAGAGAGGGGCTCACCAGTGGTAGGGTGTGAAGGTCGTCGATGATGGAACCCACAAGGCTCCTTGGTAGTGGGGTCGAAGGTCATCAATGATGGGGTACGAAGCTCGCCAATGGTGTGAGTAAAGCTTGCCGCCGATGGATGTAAAGCTGCCTATGCTGTAATGGAAAGCTGGAAACACGGAGAAGGTGGCCCCGAGGGTTCAAGGCAGGCAAATTATTCACACTCAAATTAATGGGAGTAAGTAGGTAATATCACAATTGAAATTAATTATCCAAACGTTCCTGGGAACTTAGGCAGCATTTGGGGATTTTCAAAGACTTTTTTTTAAATTAATTGTTTTCTGTGGGACCTGTATATAATTTTTTCTTTAATATAAGTCTCAATGGACTAATTTACAACCATTTAAAAATTAAATAAATTACTTTAATGTATTTTATTTATTGTCTTTTTTCAAACTAAATTTGTTCACCTTATATACTGATATATAATCTAGTGATAAATAATTACACATAAGTATTTTAGAGATATCATGTAACATATGTTATAATTAAGTAATTTTTTAACTTCTTTAATTTTTTCAAATTAGTTAATTGTGTCTTATATTAATGACAAGAAATAGTAATAAATTAGCATAGTAATTCCACTAAGCTCATAGGTTCTGAGAGATCACAGATTTTTTAGAAGACAACTCCACCAAGGTCCCATGATTCATAATTGCTTTCAGAAGGTGAAATGCAAAGCGATTCCCCTGTTTCGTTCTTCTCCTCATCCCCGTGTTGCCACATTTAAGTTGAGGTTTCGATAATGATATATTCATTGTGTTATATAAATCAGTGTAAAAAAGGAATGAAACTAGAAAAATGCATGTTTTCGGGAAGGAAAATAGTGGCATTGGGTGAATCGGAGCAAAACAGAGGTGAGCAGAGTGTTGTGGGTTCGACGGAATAATAACTAACATGCTAAGTCTGTAAGAAACGCAGGGAATTCGGTTCTATCAATAAAAGATACCCTTCATGTACTAAATATGAAATCTATTTAACTAAGATTAGCATAAAAAAATTATTTAATTATAAAAATTATGATATATTTTTCTAGAACATTATAATTATTCTTCTTAATATCATCCCTCTCTTTCTTAATTGATTATAACTAAAAGAGTATCGATATGAGTAATTTTAAAAAAATAGATGAATATAAAAAATGAGTCTTATACATATCATCAAGATTAAATTAATAATTAGGTTTTATATTAAGAACCGGAGAAGTACATAAGCATAAGAAACAACCAAAATGTTGCATGATCACAAAGGCTTATTGGTAGGAATTACTCTGATATAGTATTTCATTCATTTGGCAGTAAAAGAAATTTTTCGGTAGTTAAAATTTTTATTAGCCTAAAACTACAAACAGTAAACTTCTTATTTAATGGGAGCTTACATCAAAAGGTTAGGTTCATATTCGTAGCCGTCCCTACCTCCAAATGGAGCTTATATTAATATTGAATATTGAATATTTCAAGTTCTGATATAAGACCAATAAAAGTCAAACAAAAAAAGTGGTTTGTGTCAATCTCACAAAGAGTCATGCGTCCATTCATTCATTTGGTAGAAAGGCTTGCTGATGGTTCTAGTATAAAGTGGAAGCACGATCGGAGTGGCAATTTCTCAGTAAAATCAGCATACAATCTTCTCTCCCAAGCTCATATAGTAAGTGATTCTTCATGGAAGAAAATATAGAAACTGAAAGTACCACAAAGATGCAGGACTTTGATGTGGCTTGCAGCTAGAAAATGGCTCCTTACTAATGCGACACCATGTCGAAGACCAAGTAGTAGAAGATACAATTCCTGTTTTTGATGAGTGGTTCTAGTGGAATACTTCCATAGAGAAGTGGAAGGCTCTTTTTGCTAGGATCTGTTGGTGGATTTGGAAGCGAAGAAATCTTTTCATTTTTGAGCGAAAGCGGGTGACCAATGAAGCCATCATCACCAATGCTAATGCAATAATGGCACATACTACCTCCTATTCTTAATATAAAATTTTGTTTGATTTTTATTTTGATTTTAAATATAAGACCCAAATCCACTTTATCTCTAATATTTATACATTTTTTTCTAAAATAGTCTTTCTAATAATGATAGTTCTAGCCAACACACTTAATTAGTAAGAATATTTTATGAAAAACAACACTTATTTATTACAAATAACTAACTTAATCTATTTTCTTAATACCCTCAAATTAGTCAACTAGCTCTAATAATTAGAACTGGAGGTAGTATAGAGGAAATGCAGTAGCAACTTCGCGATGATGGAGATACTTTGACTGCGGAGCTGTGGGCATGGTTACAAGGACTCAAGACAGCCTGGGTAATGGACATCGTCAAGTTATACTAGAGTTTGATGCAAGCAATGCTATTGAGCTGCTTAACGTGGAACCAGATGAAAGACATGCTGATTATAATATTCTAAAGGAAATGTGTGCCCTTATTAACCAAGATTGGAATGTTAGAATCAGCCATGTGAGTCGGGAGTGCAACAAGGCTGCTGATTTCCTAGCAAGGAAAGCTCTTGAGGCCGCAAGAGGTTATCATTTTGTTTCTGCACCGCCATTAGATTTGGCTACCATTCTGAACTTGGAGTGCAATCTTGATATATGCAAAGATGTAGTACGCTGATGAGGTTTCTTTAGTATCCAAAAAAAAAAAGAAAGAAAAAAGAAAAATATCTGATGTCCATGTTTTTCAATAAAGGCTCCATACTTGGTTACCTACCCCAGGAGACAAGTAGTCGATCTTGCTAGTTATGATGTAAGGAATAAGTAATCTTGTCTTGTTCTAGTTTGATTATGAATCTGTATTGGTATGCTCGGTTTTCCCTTTCTCTTCAGATCTGAATCAGATACTGTTGATGAAATCGTCAAGGATGTCAGCCATAGACTGAAACATAGATTCTCAAGTCTGGCTGAGGATCTAGTGGGGATGCAATCTCGTGCAGCAGCTTTTGAAAAGCTTCTAAATCTAGATTCATGGGATGATGTTGAATTTGTGGGGATTTTGGGAATGCCCGGAGTAGGGAAGACTACTCTTGCTGCAGTTGTATATGATAGAATCTCCCACTACTTTGATGCTTGCTGTCTTCTTCTTGATGTCAGTAAAGTTTACAAGGGTCCTGGTCTTGCCGGTTTACAAGAACAACTTCTCTCTGAAACAGTGGGGAATGATCAAAAGGTTTGGCAGGAACACACAGGAACCAATTTAATAAGCAATAGGTTTCGCCAAACTAAAACTCTTCTTGTTGTTGATAATGTTGATCATGCAGATCAATTGGACAAATTGGTTGGAAAGCCCGAGTGGTTTGGTGCTGGGAGTAGAATCATCATGACAACTAGAGATAAGAGAATCCTAAAGATGCATGGAGTGAGTAAAGATAAAGTTTACCAGGTTGAACTACTGAATGATGAAGAAGCTCTTCAACTTTTTTGTGTAAAGGCCTTCAAAAGTGATGTTCCTGATGATGGATTTGAAGAGCTGACCCATAGTTTTCTGCAATACGCTAAAGCCCTTCCACTAGCAATCGAAGTGTTAGGTTCTTCTTTGCTTAAGCGAAAAAAATCAGAGTGGGAAGCACTACTAGATAGATTGAAAGAAATTCCCAACCAAGAGGTTATGGGAGTGCTGGAAACGAGTTTATTTTCACTTGACCAAAGGGACAAGGATATATTTGTAGATGTTGCTTGTTTCTTCAAGGGAGAAGATGAGAAGTATGCTAGAAAAATTCTTGATCATTGTGGATTTAATCCTGAGGTTGGAATCAGCATTCTGTGTGAAAGATCACTCTTAATCACTGTCAATGGAACACTCCGGATGCATGATTTGCTGCAAGAAGTGGGCTGGAAAATTGCAAAAGGAGAATTTCCTGAAGAGCCAGCAAAGTGGAGTAGACTCTGGTTGTACAAAGATCTTCAGGCTGCAAAGACAGTAAGTAATGTTTTAATCATTACATCACTGACTTTTGTGTGCTTTCTTTTCTATCTCTTTGGTTAGATCAATCGATTAATGCTTCAAAAAATCCAACATATTCCTTTTACTTTACATATGTTTGTGTTGATTCTTCGTGGTAGGGAACGGAAAAGGTTAAAGCCGTCGTCTTGAAGGAGGAAGATGTAAATCTGAATGAAATGCTGCCATTGAGAGTTGAAGCTTTATCCCAAATGACTTGCCTCAGGCTAATCATATTCCCTTCTATGAAATTTTCAGGAAAGCTGAATAATCTTTCCAATGACTTGAGGTTTCTTTCCTGGCATAAATTTCCTTTCAATTACTTACCACCAAGTTCTGAACCGGCTAAACTTGTTGAATTGATCCTGATTGAGAGTAATATAAGACTCCTATGGGAAGGTGAAAAGGTATAGTACAGTTTTTCTAACTAACTTTAATTACTGCTCTGGTCCTGCTATTAGGCCTTTTCTAGAAGAATTGAGTGCCACCAAAGGGAGAGGGGTGTCTGATGCCCCATCATTCTCCCTCTCTTCCCAAATGTTTTTTTCTTGTTTCTTTTAATTATTAGATTCTACATTTAATGAGTGACATTTTGATATTTTCTGACGAAAAAATGAGCTGTTTTCAAATTTTTTTTAAATTTAAAAAAAATACTCTAAATTAAAACGAAACAGCACAGATTAGATTAATCTGTGCTGTATCTTTTTAATTTAGAGTTTTTTTCTTAAAAAATCATTAAAAGTTTGAAAACAGCTCCATTTTTCACCTAAGAGACATCAAAATGTCACTCATTGAATGTAGAATCTAGAAATCAAAAGAAACAAGAAAAAAACATTTGCCGACAGAGGAAAAATGATGGGACAGCAGGGAGGGCAGCAGACACTCCCTCTCACCACGAAATGGGTATTAATTAATTTTTTTTTTTAAAGATTGTTCCTATTTAAAGTTTGATGCGATTTTCTCTTTCACTGTGGATCATTGGCTATGGTATGTTTTTAGGTAATTGTCTTTTTGGCTTCTTTATAGGCTTTGCCAGAGTTGAAGATCATTGACCTGCATGGCTCTAAAAATCTAATGAAGACACCAAATCTCAAAGGAGTGAAAAATCTTGAGAAGTTGGATCTTGAAGGATGTAGTGGATTATTAGAAGTTGATGCATCTACTGGAGATCTCAGAAAGCTAGCTTTCCTGAATGTGAAAAGCTGTGATCGTCTAATAAGTATCCCAAGCACCTTATTTCTTTCAACTTCTCTTGAAACTCTGAACCTTCCTGGTTGTTTAAAACTTGCACAGCGTTTAAACTTCCAAGGACCTTCATAGAACCGAACCACACTCATTTAATTAATAAAGATGCGATATTGATATGCTGTTGGTACAAAGTGGATAGATTTATTAATTATAGTGGTTGTAATAATTAGTAGCATCATCTTTAGACAATCTTTATAAATAGCCATGTCCTGCCTTTCAAATAAATCAATTCATCTCCCTCCATATAAGCTTTTTTCTCTTTTTTTAACGAACATTAAGGAAACAAGAATGGCGGGGAAATTTTGCAAATATAATGAAGAAAAGTCACATCAAGAGAACGCATATATAAGTAGGCATAATATCATATTTTAACCCAAGACCCTAAGTTGTTGAATTTAATTTGTGGGTCATTTTTATGGTTAGCCAAATTCCATATCCATAAGACATTTCCAAACCAAAATTCTATTCATGCAATTGAAATCCCGATAACATTACCATAGCATCAGTGTCTTTACCCTTTTGCCAAAATGATGCTTCTAACAAAATACTCTTCTGGTCTTAAATGTAAGACTTTTATACACATTAGTATAAAGGTTTTATATTTAGGACGGGAGAAGTATGTTGAAATTTTAATGCCTATTAAAAGAAGTCCCACATTTTTCAAATTAAAAAAAAAGGGCCTTAATATATATATATATATATATATATTAAGATGTGAATTTTGACTTTTTGAGTAGTCAAGAAAAGTCAGCTGACACAGCAACAGGCCAACGCAAGGCAAGCCTTGAGCAATAATTTTAGAAAGGACATTTCGAAACTTCGCAAACGAGTGTGAAAATTTTGCAATTGATATCTTAATTTTTATTATAAAATATTAAAATAAATCTTATTTAACCAAGACATAAAAGCGTAAAATTTTAACACTACATATAAGTGTAATTATTACTGACCTTTAATTTTAAAATTTGACATTAATATATAAAAATTTTGAAACTCATCATATTTCATTATTTCAACTTTTAAAATGAAACAAGTTAGGTAAAGATATAATTAGGTAATTAATTTGTTTTAGGCATTAAATTAAATCATTAAGGACGCAGATTTTTTTATTATCATTTTAAATTGTTTTTTGAATCTAAATTGTAATTAAATTTAGGAAAATTTTCATTTAAGGACCACTATAGCCAATTAACGTCAGTCAACCCTCAAAATATTTGAAAACTTTAGTCAACCCCCTTAACCAAGATGAAATTAAAATTTAAGGATAAAATTATAATACTACCCCTTCTTTTTATTTTTTTAAAAAATAAATATTAATAGCTGCCAGAGCTTAATGGCCAACACCAGAGGTGGGAGCTCTGGTGGTCGGCCGCCAGACTCTAGTGGTTGAAGGATTTTTCTTTTTAAAATAAAGTGACCAAGAAAGGGTTTGAACCCATAATCCCAGACCCCTTAGCACACCAAAAGTAATGTGATTGCCAAGTCAACCAAGCCATTTTAATCATATTATGCAAAATATATATATATATATATATATATATAAAACAAAACAAATGCAAGTGTCCAAGTGAAATTTAGCAGTTTACAACAAAAATTTGATGATTTACAAGTAATATAATGGAATTCACAACTCCAAATGCAAGTGTTTATATGTGAATGAACAAGTGAAATTCAAAGATTTACAACAAAAATTCATGAATTTATAATCCAAATTTGGTGATTCACAAGAAACATAAGGGAATTTGTAACCCTAAATATAAGTGTTTGAGTGTGAATGAACAAGTAAAATTCAGTAATTTACAACAAAAATTCAATGATTCATAACTCAAATTCAGAGATTTACAAGAAACATAGATATTATAAAACTTAGAAGAGAATTCACAACCTCAAAAGTTTTGCTAATTAAGGTACCGGAGCTTCTATTCAGGGACGCTTCATTGCTTCCGGCGGCATTAAGTGAAGACCAGCATCTTCTTAGTTTTGCTAATTAAGGCTCAATCGGATAAAAAGGAACATGTAATGTCGTATTAGAATTAATTACATATTGCCTGTATTTAATTTCTGTTTCTTCATAATGCTAATAATCTCAAGTTAGCTCTTTTACTCATTTTGTGTTCATCAGATACATTGTAGTGTAATTATATTATAATTTTTCACAACGAATAAGATATTAAAAATATGGTTTGCAATATAAATAAATGTTATGCGGACGACATATTGTCAATAATACAATTCTCCACGTACAGTTTTCATTTCTTCCGGCTCCACACACATAACTTGTATATATTTAAAAAAGAATCGATCCGATCGCAACTCCAAATATGAATTCAAAGGTATCGAATAGGAAATGATACTCTGAATCATAGAACTATAATAAAATACACGATCAACCAACATTTATCAAATTTGAAAAAGAGTCAGAAGAAATGGTTTGATCCTTTTATTATATATATTTAATAGATCATAATGAATAAATTCACAAGTTAAAAAAAATCTAGATATTTGAAGCACAACTTAAATTAATGCACAGTGCGTCTAAGAAGCACAATGGAATTTACAACCCAAATGAAACCTCCTTGAATATAAGCTCCTATGCCTTAATTAGCAAAACTTTTAAGGTTGTGAATTCTCTTATAAGTTTTGTAATATTTATGTTTCCTATGAATATTTGAATATAAGTTGTAAATCATTGAACTTTTGTTGTAAATTGATGAATTTTACTTGTTCATTCACATTCAAACACTTACATTTGGGGTTACAAATTCCCTTATGTTTCTTGTGAATCATTGAATTTGTGTTATAAATCTTCGAATTTTACTTGTTCATTCACATATAAACACTTATATTTGGAGTTGTGAATTCTATTATGTTACTTGGAAACTACTAAATTTTTGTTATGAATTGCTGAATTTCACTTGCAAATTGTCAAATTTCACTTGTTCATTTACACTTGGACGCTTGCATTTGTTTTGTTATATATATAAATATATATTTCTTTGCATCATATGATTAAATGGCTTGGTTGGTTTAGTGGTCAAATTATATTTGGTATGCCAAAAGGTCATGGGTTCAGATCCCCCGGGCCATCTTACTTTGAAAAAAAAAAAAAAAATCCTTCAGCCATTAGATTCCAGTGGCCACAGAAGCTTCGATCTTTGACATCGACCACTTGAGTGCTAGCGACCGGACCTCTAACCTCCGGCAGCTGGAGCTCTAGCGACCATTAATATTTATTTTTTTAACAAAACAAGGGATATGTTGTAAATATTATGTTGTATGGATGTTCATAACTCCTTAGCCCCTTGGGATTCCTTCTCATGGTTAATGACATTATACCTTATAACTCCCAAATTGAAGGGTTTCAAGTATTGATTTCCTATAACCTCCAATTGTACAATTATGTTGCTTAATTCCTTTCTTTATGTACTTGTAACTCTTTAGGATAGTCTTCAATATTGGGGTCCTATAAATAGGAGATGATGTACACATATTTGAGACAATGAAGTGAATGAGAACTCCCCCTTAATTTCTCCTCCAATTTCCTCTTATTTTTCCATCTCCGCATCTCAATCTTTGTACCTTTCTCATTTTTCATAACAGATGTAAAACTACAAGAAATAAGGAGAATGAAGAGTAGAAAAGAAAGCAAGAGATAGAGAAGACAATGGCCTTTTCTCATTCACTTTGGTTCAAGGTACAAATGCCTCATGTATGCCCTCTATTTATAGGCCTCCAAACATTGAAGTCCTATACTAAGGTTACAAAGGAATAAAGAACATCATAATAGCATTAACAATAAGAAACTCCTCCCAAAAACATTCATTAGGGAGGTTATGTAGTTTATGACACTTGAAGGTAAGGAATCCTATGAGAATTCTAAGGGTTAGGGGTTATGGACATCCACTCATGCAATATTCATAACACTCCCCGTTATGAAAAATGAGAAAAGTACAAAGATTGAGATGAGGGAGATGGAGAAAATAAGAGGAAATTGGAGGAGAAATTAAGGGGGAGTTCTCATTCACTTCATTATCTCAAATGTGTATACATCATCTCCTATTTATAGGACCCCAATATTGAAGACTAACCTAAAGAGTTACAAGTACATAAAGAAAGGAATTAAGCAACATAATTGTACAATTGGAGGTTACAAGAAATCAATACTTGAAACCCTTCAATTTGGGAGTTATAAGGTATAATGCCATTAACCATAAGAAGGAATCCCAAGGGGCTAAGGAGTTATGAACATCCACACAACATAATATTTACAACACTCCCCCTTGGATGTTCATAAACAAATATTGTGCCTCATTAAAACCTTACTAGGAAAAACCCAGTGGGACAAAATCCTAGTGAAGGAAAAAGAGTACACAATATACATTGAAGCTGCTTCGTTAAAAAATCTTAACAGAAAAATCCTGAGAGACAAAATCTTGGCTAAGGAAAAGAGTACAACATGATCTTTACTCCCCCTAATGACAACATCACTTTTACTCCCCCTGTCAACAGCATCACTCTCTATCATTTTATCATAATAGAGTATACTAATTTCTCAAGTTGTCCAATGCCTTTTCAAGCATATCTTCTTTTTAGCTGAACTATGCATAGTATGTCGTCATCAAATTATATTGAAATGTATTCCTCTAACATATCTTCTAGATATGTGGAATTATCAATATATTTTTTACTTGCATTGAGAAAACTGCAAAGAAAGTTTATTCTGAAAAATACTATAATATATCTTGTATCGACTAAAATTAATTTAATTTGAATAAAATGATACCATGTAATAGTTTCATAGAACTACATATCCAATCTCAGTTGTGTTATTCACATGCATACCTGCAGAAACTTATCTTTACCATAATATTGACAATATATGTAAATATTATTATAGTATAAATATACGTGACTTCTAATCTATTTAGTTGAATATATTTTGCAAACAAAATTATCATAACAAAATCAATCATTTTCCAATCATTGATGCATTCAATAACTTGATCTACGGGTCAAGTAAGATACGAAATTATTTATTTTCTAATACATTTTTCTAAGCCAGATATGTATACTCATATTATCTTATTCAACATAATATTTTAAGCATTGGATGATTTTCTTCTATATAAATGCTTCTGGCATTTTAAATCCCTCAAGAATTCTCATGTAAACTTTATTATTTAGTGAGCCACATGTATAGGCTATAACGATATCTAACAGAAGCATATTTCATTTTTCATATACTGCCAAACTAGTAATATATGCAAAAATTATTGCATCCATCACAAAATATTATGCCTAATCATAATCACTGGACCTTTGTGAAATTTTTTATTTTCACAAAAATATTTATATGTCACATAATAACTGTGTATTTGATGTGTTTGGACTGCAGGTCCATAATTTTCACATATTAAAATAATAATTATGTTTCCATTGCATCTTTTCTCTTTTCCTTTTGCTTTTGGCCAAATTTCTATTTTCATATAAGATCCTCTTTAAAATCACGTGATATTATTATCAAAAATGTTGTCAACAACTTTATCTTTTTGGTTCCATTTTTCCTCTTGTGACATAACTTATTGAGATCTCTTCATTACCTTTCAGGTACCTGAACCTCTTATGGGGCTTTTTTTTTCAACTAGTTATGTCTCAGTACTCTTCTAGAGCACATGCCTCCTTAATATAACTTTTAAATTTCATGCTCCTTTTTGTTCAATATAATTATATTGGAACCAATTATATGCTTCAGGCATGTCTCACTTTTATTTATACTAATTGGAGCATTTTCAGCTGGAATATGAGATTTAGTAATACTCACTTAGGTCAGTAATAGCATCTGGTACGTATTTTATAATATCTCATGGATGCATTCTTTGATGAACTTCTGGTTCATACTATCATATATCTGAGGATCTATACTTGATAATAATAATGCATTCTATATGTTATCTTTTCCAGCTACTCAATTTCTCCCCTCATGTTGGGAAAATTTTGTCGAATGACAATCAATTAATCATGCAGTATGAGTCTCCTCAATTCATTTGCTTCTTTTAGAAACATCCCTTTTGTTTCTTTTAGATACAAACAAGAAGAAGGAGGTTCTTATTCAACATTCATTCCAATTTTTTATATCCATCTATATGTATATTGTGATAGATCAATAGACATAAGCATTGCACATTCAAACTTTTAAGATGGGAAGTATTTGGCTCCTAACCAAAAGCCAATTTCATTGGGAGAATTTTATTGGCTTGATTTGCATAAATGTTGCAACATATCAATCTAAACAAGCCAACCGTAAGATGAAGATCTTGTTCTCAAAAGTATTGATCTAGCCATTCATGGAGGCTAATAATTCTGCCAGATTTTTCTGTTAAGTAGACTTTTCAATTATTTTTCTAACAAATGCATGTTGATCGCTGAAATTCTAGGATATAAATTCACAATCTTTTTCAATAGAAATTTTCTGGATCTCATAGTCTGGAACTTGTGCACTCAACATAATGATTACTCAAATAATTTTGCAAACTTCAGGTTGCAAATTAATAATAATACATGTAACCATCTTATAGATGCATCTATCAAATTTATTAAATACTTGTATGGTTTACATGCTATTGGTATAGGCCCATATATCTGAATTTGATATATTTTCAAAAATGTAGAGATCCATTTTACATCATAACTAGTGATATCAATGCAATCGATTTTTCATTGAGAATAGGCAGCATATGAATTCTTGGATCATATAATATGTTGGCTATTCATGAAGAATCTTCTGGTTCTTCAATGGATGTCGATACATAATTATCAATAATTTGTTACATCATATATATTATTTATGATAATCAGACAAGCCACCCCAACTATACATTAATTAGGCAAGTAAACTTCTGGTTTACTGTAACAAGTTTCAAGTAAAACTCTATCCAACATCAACTCACACTTGTATTTCAACAGTCTCCCCCTCAAGTGTGACTCATAAAAACATGTTTTCCTTATTCATGTATTTCAAAAACAGTGACTAGCATATAATAGGCTAATAACCTCTATCACTTGGAAGTTCAAGTACTTCCTAGTTCATATATAATTATGGATTTCAATTTGATTAGGCTATTACTTTTCAAACTCTTTCGAAACCAAAGTTCTAATGTAGATCAATGTGTCTTTTTTTTTTTTACCATTAATTCTTTATTTGCCCATAAAGAAAAATATATATTAGTTCTTCAGGAACTATATTAATATTTTTACACATAATTCTTCAGGAACTAAGTAATTTGAGAAGAATAAGGAGACAAATTCATCTTAATAACATCGTAATACATAATAATAAATAGTTATAAGTATCATAAGTTTAACTTGTAATATATATAGAATTTACACATACTGCAAAGATGATTTTGTCCAACCAATCGAAATTAATATCAACTATTTATAATAAAGTTAAATAAATTTTCATTTTCTCAATTCAAATGTGACATAAATATATGATTTTTTCTCTCAAATGTCATAGCAAAAACTAATTTAATTGTAGATATACAATTTTCTTTTATACTTTTTCAAAATGTATGAACTTAAAGAACTAAATAATGTTTGAATTAATCCAATAATCATATTTTTTTTAAACTATAATTATCATTTGCACATGCTTAATTTATTCTCATAAACAAACTCATAATTAAAAAGAACACAAATATAGAATATCTTTTAAAATAAACTTTCTGAGAATAAAGTGTAAAATTGAACTTATTGTTAAAACTTCTTAACATTAATATATATTATTTATTTAATTTGTAATACTCAAAATATATCTTTTAAAAAATTACTTACACATTGTATGAATACTTAACTTTTCTTTCTCAACTAATTTCTTGTTTAGTTAAACTTAAAACAATTTCAAATGCTCACAATAAAATTTATTGTCAATAAATCACAATAAATCATTCAAACTAAGATCATACAAATAGCATATAAATAAACAAAATATGAACAATATATCATCTCTTTAATTTGCGCACAAATAGTACAATAAAGTACCAATATCATAATATGACCATTTTTTTTTGGCTATTCTATTGATATGAAAAGAAATTATATTCACAATTCATATTTATAAGTATGCAAGTAAATTGGCACAATAAATTAACCTTTCAAAGTGACCAATAACTACTTTTAATGTTTATCAATATCTTAATATCAACTACATATAATAATATATTTCTACCAATCAATCACAAGAAATTTAAAATAATATTATACAACCTTCTGGATATAGCCTTCTGGGCTAATGATTATATTTTTCAACTTTGACTAATTTGAACATATTTCTTTATAAGACATTACCTTGAGCATTATAACTACATTTTCATACTTTTCATAATATCTCTTAATCTTTTGATTTCATAACCAATTTTAACATTTACTTTCCATAAATTGGTACATATATTTGTCTATATGACTTCTGGTCATATTATGATATTTGCTCATAATTGTTTTTTACTATAGAGGTATCAATATCTCCTCAATTACGGTTTAATAGCTAAAACCAAATATTATTGCCCTTTAATTATTAATTCCAACGGTACAATGTAGGCATGCTCTTTATCACTCTTATAGACATGTTCCTTACTTTCAGTAGCACATAATCAATTTATTCAAATATTAGTCTTTAGGACTATAGTAAAAATCTTTCAAATAAAGCTCTTTTATGCCATTTGATGTTTGAACTATTAGCCTTCAGGGTTTTGATGCTTGTCACAATGTAGCCTTCAGGGCTTCAATACTTGTCACCATGTACCTTTCAGGGCTTTGATATTTGTCACTATCAAATCATGAAAGTGCCATAGATTTTTCTTGTCATTCCATTTAAAAACATCCATAGTGTTCTTTCACAAAAGAACAATTGCAAAAGTGATATGACCTCTGGTCATCTAATCACATATGACTTCTAGCCATTTAATAAAATGAAATTAAATAATATTGTAATGAAATAAATTAAATAAATTAAAATTCATAATCAAATATAAATAACATTATATAACCATATATATATAATACTGCGACATAATATAAACCAAACAGATATATGTAAACAAACAATAGAACAAGAAGTATGGAAAAATAAATAAAATAAATAACACAATATCACAATGGGGAGATCATAGAATTAAAATGTATAAAAAGAATAAATCAATAAATAACATAAAAGAACAACATAATATATAGCAAATATATAGAAAATTAAAATTAGACGTGATAATAAGATAAAAAGAATAATTGGGTAAGGAGAAGTTAGTAGAAAGTATTATCATATACTATAAGAATATATTAAATTACAAAGGGCTCATACCTCAAATCTTCAGAGCAAACTCATGCTGATAACGTGTTATGAAAAATGAGAAAAGTACAAAGATTGAGATGAGGGAGATGGAGAAAATAAGAGGAAATTGGAGGAGAAATTAAGGGGGAGTTCTCATTCACTTCATTATCTCAAATGTGTATACATCATCTCCTATTTATAGGACCCCAATATTGAAGACTAACCTAAAGAGTTACAAGTACATAAAGAAAGGAATTAAGCAACATAATTGTACAATTGGAGGTTACAAGAAATCAATACTTGAAACCCTTCAATTTGGGAGTTATAAGGTATAATGCCATTAACCATAAGAAGGAATCCCAAGGGGCTAAGGAGTTATGAACATCCACACAACATAATATTTACAACAATATCATATTTTTTTCGAGTATTATATTCACATAAGTGAGAAAATTGGCTTTAGTAAAGAAGGGAGTTTGAGGAAGCAAACGTTCTTGGTTATCCTTGGTCCTTATGCGTATAATCGCTGCTGCATGCAGAATTGCATGTCCCCAAACTGAAATAGGAAGTTTTGTTCTCAAGAGCATTGGTCTAGCAATCAATTGGAGGCGTTTAATAAATGACTCTCCTTACCCAATTATTCTTTTTATCTTATTATCACGTCTAATTTTAATTTTCTATATATTTGACGATTGTCATTTTGATGAGACAATTTTTCCAATATTAGGGGGAGATAATAAGCAGCTGGATAAAGAAATCATATGGAAAGCATTATCATTATCTCATCTAGATCCTCGTACACAACAATGTGAACTTGAAGTTCAAAGAATAATTCATTTGCAAAATATTGCAAATCAACTGCCAAATGCGTTCACTGATCCTAAGAGAATTACTAAATCTCACATTCCAGCTGAAAATGCTCCAATTAGGATTGATGTCCCAGCAAGACAACTAGAAAGCACAAGTGAAACCAAACCACGCCTGAAGCGGGGTAGACCAATCGGTTCCAAAGATAAAACTCCTAGAAAGAAAAAAGGAGCAAATAATCATGATGGTCATGATAGTCAAATTGAGGAGGCAAGTCCTATAGGAGAGGACCGAAATATAACTAATCAAAAGACCTCAGAGGAGGCTCAGGTACCTGAAAATAATGAAGAGATCTCAATAAGTTATGTTACTACAGGAAAAAGATGGAACCGAGAGAACACAGTTGTTGACAATATTTTTTCATATAATGTTGCTGTTGAAATAATTAATCAACATGAGGATCTTGAACCTACATCAGTTGAAGAATGTAGACATAGAGATGATTGGCCAAAATGGAAAGATGCAATTCAAGCAGAGTTAAATTCACTTTCAAAGCGTGAAGTTTTTGGACCTGTAGTCCATATACCAAATGGTGTGAAACCAGTTGGATACAGATGGGTCTTCGTGCGCAAACGAAATGAGAAAAATGAGATTGTTAGATATAAAGCACGGCTTGTAGCACAAGGATTTTCACAAAGACCTGGTATTGATTATGAAGAGATATATTCTCCTGTGGTGGATGCAATCACTTTAAGATATATAATTAGTTTGGCAGTCCATAGAAAACTTGAAATGCGTTTAATGGATGTTGTTACGGCATATTTATATGGTTCTTTAGATATTGAGATTTATATGAAAATCCCTGAAGGATTTAAATTGCCAGAGGCATGTAAGAATTCTCGAGAAAATTATGCAATTCGTTTGCATAAATCCTTATATGGATTAAAACAATCTGGAAGAATGTGGTATAACCGACTTAGTGAATATTTGTTGAGAGAAGGTTATAAAAATGATCCAATTTGCCCATGTGTTTTTATAAAAAGAAATGGATCAGAGTTTGTTATAATTGCTGTCTATGTGGATGATTTAAATATAATTGGAACTCCTGAAGAGCTTCAAAAAGCAGTTGATTGTTTAAAGAAAGAATTTGAAATGAAAGATCTTGGAAGAACAAAGTTTTGCCTTGGCTTGCAAATTGAGCACTTGGCAAATGGAATTTTCCTCCATCAATCAACTTATATTGAAAAAGTATTAAAGCGATTTTACATGGATAAGGCACATCCGTTATCTACTCCTATGGTTGTAAGATCACTGGATAAGGATAAAGATCCTTTTCGTCCTCAAGAAGATGAGGAAGAACTTCTTGGTCCTGAAGTACCATATCTCAGTGCCATAGGTGCATTAATGTATCTTGCTAATTCAACACGACCTGATATTGCATTTGCTGTTAGTTTATTGGCAAGATTTAGTTCTTTCCCAACAAGAAGGCATTGGAATGGAATTAAGCATATATTTCAATATCTTCAAGGGACAATTGATATGGGATTATTTTACTCTAATGAATCAGAATCACAATTAATTGGCTATGCAGATGCAGGATTTCTATCAGATCCACATAAAGGCAAGTCTCAAACAGGATATTTATTTATTTGTGGAGGTACAGCGATCTCATGGCGTTCAACAAAACAAACTTTATCAGCTACCTCATCAAATCATGCAGAAATAATTGCAATTCATGAGGCAAGTCGAGAATGCGTTTGGCTGAGGTCAGTGACTCAACATATTCAAAAAATGTGTGGTTTTTCCCCTGAACAGAAGATTCCAACAGTATTATATGAAGACAATACAGCATGCATAGCTCAATTAAATGGAGGATATATCAAAGGAGACAGAACAAAACAAAATAATGGCATTTACATTATATATTAGTTAGTCTATTGTAATATTTATATATTTATTTATATTACCACATTTACATTACCGCTTTCCCCCTTCCCCCTTCCCCCTTTCTCTTTGTAAATTAATATATTCTTATAGTATATGATAATACTTTCTACCAACTTCTCCTTACCCAATTATTCTTTTTATTTTATTATCACGTCTAATTCTAATTTTCTATATATTTGCTATATATTATGTTGTTCTTTTATGTTATTTATTAATTTATTCTTTTTATACATTTTAATTCTATTATCTCCCCATTGTGATATTGTGTTATTTATTTTATTTATTTTTTCATACTTCTTGTTCTATTGTTGGTTTACATATATCTGTTTGGTTTATATTATGTCATTTTATATCTATCGCAGTATTATATATATATATGATTATATAATGTTATTTATATTTGATTATGAATTTTAATTTATTTAATTTATTTCATTACAATATTATTTAATTTTATTTTATTAAATGGCTAGAAGCCATCTGTGATTAGATGACCAGAAGTCATACCACTTTTGCAATTGTTCTTTTGTGAAAGAACAATATGGATGCTTTTAAATGGAATGACAAGAAAAATCTATGGCACTTTGATGATTTGATAGTGACAAATATCAAAGCCCTGAAAGCTACATGTTGACAAGTATTGAAACCCTGAAGGCTACATTGTGACAAATATCAAAGCCCTGAAGGCTAATAGTTCAAACATCAAATGGCATAAAAGAGCTTTATTTGAAAGATTTTTACTATAGTCCTAAAGACGAATATTTGAATAAATTGATTATGTGCTACTGAAAGTAAGGAACATGTCTATAAGAGTGATAAAGAGCATGCCCACATTATACCATTGGAATTAATAATTAAAGGGCAATAATATTTGGTTTTAGCTATTGAACCATAATTGAGGAGATATTGATACCTCTATAGTCAAAAACAATTATGAGTAAATATCATAATATGACCAGAAGTCATATAGACAAATATATGAACAAAAAGGAGCATGAAATTTAAAAGTTATATTAAGGAGGCATGTGCTCTAGAAGAGTACTGAGACATAACTAGTTGAAAAAAGAAAGCCCCATAAGAGGTTCAGGTACCTGAAAGGTAATGAAGAGATCTCAATAAGTTATGTCACAAGAGGAAAAATGGAACCGAAAAGATAAAGTTGTTGACAACATTTTGATAATATATCACGTGATTTTAAAGAGGATCTTATATGAAAATAGAAATTTGGCCAAAAGCAAAAGGAAAAGAGAAAAGATGCAATGGAAACATAATTATTATTTTAATATGTGAAAATTATGGACCTGCAGTCCAAACACATCAAATACACAGTTATTATGTGACATAAATATTTTTGTGAAAATAAAAAATTTCACAAAGGTCCAGTGATTATGATTAGGCATAATATTTTGTGATGGATGCAATAATTTTTGCATATATTACTAGTTTGGCAGTATATGAAAAATGAAATATGCTTCTGTTAGATATCGTTATAGCCTATACATGTGGCTCACTAAATAATCAAGTTTACATGAGAATTCTTGAGGGATTTAAAATGCCAGAAGCATTTATATAGAAGAAAATCATCCAATGCTTAAAATATTATGTTGAATAAGATAATATGAGTATACATATCTGGCTTAGAAAAATGTATTAGAAAATAAATAATTTCGTATCTTACTTGACCCGTAGATCAAGTTATTGAATGCATCAATGATTGGAAAATGATTGATTTTGTTATGATAATTTTGTTTGCAAAATATATTCAACTAAATAGATTAGAAGTCACGTATATTTATACTATAATAATATTTACATATATTGTCAATATTATGGTAAAGATAAGTTTCTGCAGGTATGCATGTGAATAACACAACTGAGATTGGATATATAGTTCTATAAAACTATTATATGATATCATTTTGTTCAAATTAAATTAATCATGCCGATGCAAGATGTATTATGGTGTTTTTTTTTAGAATAACCTTTCTTTGCAGTTTTTTTAGTGCAAGTAAAGAATATATTGATAATCCCACATATCCAGAAGATATGTTAGAGGAATACATTTTAATATAAGCTGATGATGATGTACTATGCATAGTTCGACTAAAAAGAAAATATGCTTGAAAAAGCATTGGATGACTTGAGAAATTAGTATACTCTATTATAATAAAATGATAAAGAGTTATGCTGTTGACAGGGGCAGCAAAGATCATGCTGTGCTCTTTTTCTTAACCATGGTTTTGTCCCACAGGGTTTTCCTGGTTGAGGTTTTTAATGAGGCAGCCTTAATATATATTGTGTACTCTTTTTCCTTCACTAAGTTTTTGTCCCACTGGGTTTTTCCTAGTAAGGTTTTAATGAGGCACAATATTTGGTTTATGAACATCCAAGGGGGAGTGTTGTAAATATTATGTTGTGTGGATATTCATAACTCCTTAGCCCCTTGGGATTCCTTCTCATGGTTAATGACATTATACCTTATAACTCCCAAATTGAAGGGTTTCAAGTATTGATTTCCTATAACCTCCAATTGTACAATTATGTTGCTTAATTCCTTTCTTTATGTACTTGTAACTCTTTAGGATAGTCTTCAATATTGGGGTCCTATAAATAGGAGATGATGTACACATATTTGAGACAATGAAGTGAATGAGAACTCCCCCTTAATTTCTCCTCCAATTTCCTCTTATTTTTCCATCTCCCCATCTCAATCTTTGTACCTTTCTCATTTTTCATATAGACAAATATATGTACCAATCTATTGAAAGTAAATGTTAAAATTGGTTATGAAATCAAAAGATCAAGAGATATTATGAAAAGTATGAAAATGTAGTTATAATGCTCAAGGTAATGTCTTATAGAGAAATATGTTCAAATTAGTCAAAGTTGAAAAATATAATCATTAGCCCAGAAGGCTATATCCAAAAGATTATATAATATTATTTTAAATTTCTTGTGATTGATTGGTAGAAATATATTATTATAAGTATTTGATATTAAGATATTGATAAACATTAAGAGTAGTTATCGGTCACTTTGAAATGTTAATTTATTGTGCCAATTTACCTGCATATTTATGAATATGAATTGTGAATATAATTTATTTTCATATCAGTAGAATAGCCAAAAAAAAATGGTCATATTATGATATTGGTACTTTATTGTGCTATTTGTGCGCAAATTAAAGAGATGATATATTGTTCATATTTTGTTTATTTATATGCTATTCGTATGATCTTAGTTTGAATGATTTATCGTGATTTATTGACAATAAATTTTACTGTGAGCATTTGAAATTATTTTCAGTTTAACTAAACAAGAAATTAGTTGAGAAAGAAAAGTTAAGTATTCATACAATGTGTAAGTAATTTTTCAAAAGATATATTTTGAGTATTACAAATTAAATAAATAATATATATTGATATTAAGAAGTTTTGACTATAAATTCAATTTTACACTTTATTCTCAGAAAGTTTATTTTAAAAGATATTCTATATTTGTGTTCTTTTTAATTATATGAGTTTGTTTATGAGAATGAATTAAGCTTGTGCAAATGATAATTATAGTTTAAAAAATTATGATTATTGGATTAATTCAAACATTATTTAATTCTTTAAATTCATACATTTTGAAAAAGTATAAAAGAAAATCGTATATCTACAATTAAATTAATTTTTGCTGTGACATTTGAGAGGAAAAAAAATCATCTTTGCAGTATGTGTGAATTCTATATATATTACAAGTTAAACTTATGATACTTATAACTATTTATTATTATGTATTACGATATTATTAAGATGAATTTGTCTCCTTATTCTTTTCAAATTACTTAGTTCCTGAAGAATTATGTGTAAAAATATTAATATAGTTCCTGAAGAACTAATACATATTTTTCTTTATGGGCAGATAAAGAATTAATAGTAAAAAAAAATGATCCATTGATCTACATTAGAACTTCGGTTTCGAAAGAGTTAGAAAAGTAATAGCCTAATCGAATTAAAATCCATAATTATATATGAACTAGGAAGTACTTGGACTTCCAAGTGATAGAGGTTATTAGCCTATTATATGCTAGTCACTATTTTTGAAATACATGAATAAGGAAAACATGTTTTTATGACTCACACTTGAGGGGGAGACTGTTGAAATACAAGTGTGAGTTGATGTTAGATAGAGTTCTACTTGAAACTTGTTACAGTAAACCAGAAGTTTACTCTCCCAATTAATGTATAGTTAGGGTGGCTTGTTTGATTATCATAAGTAATATATATGATGTAACAAATTATTGATGATTATGTCTCAACATTCATTTAAGAACCAGAAGATTCTTCATGAATAGCCAACATATTATATGATCCAAGAATTCATATGTTGCTTATTCTCAATGAGAAATTGATTGCGTTGATATCACTAGTTATGATGTAAAATGGATCTCTACATTTCTGGAAATATATCAAATTCAGATATATGGGCCCATACCAATAGCATGTAAACCATACAAGTATTTAATAAATTTGATAGATGCATCTATAAGATGGTTACATGTATTATTATTAATTTGCAACCCGAAGTTTGCAAAATTATATAAGTAATCATTACGTTGAGTGCACAAGTTCCAGACTATGAGATCCAGAAAATTTCTATTGAAAAAGATTGTGAATTTATATCCCAGAATTTCAGTGATCAACATGCATTTGTTAGAAAAATAATTGAAAAGTCTACTTAACAGAACGATCTGGCAAAATTATTAGCCTCAATGAATGGCTAGATCAATACTTTTGAGAACAAGATCTTCATCTCAGGGTTGGCTTGTTTAGTTTGATATGTTGCAACATTTATGCAAATCAAGCCAATAAAATTCTTCCAATGAAATTGGCTTTTGGTCAGGAGCCAAATACTTTCCATCTTAAAAGTTTGAATGTGCAATGCTTATGTCTATTGATCCACCACAATATACATATAGATGGATATAAAAAATTGGAATGAATGTTGGGTAAGAACCTCCTTCTTCTTGTTTGTATCTAAAAGAAACAAAAGGGATGTTTCTAAAAGAAGCAAATGAATTGAGGAGACTCATACTGCATGATTAATTGATTGTCATTCGACAAAATTTTCCCAACATGAGGGGGAGAAATTGAGTAGCTGGAAAAGATAACATATAGAATGCATTATTATTATCAAGCATAGATCCTCAGATATATGATAGTATGAACCAGAAGTTTATCAAAGAATGCATCTATAAGATATTACAAAATATGTGCCAGATGCCATTACTGACCTAAGTGAGTATTACTAAATCTCATATTCCAGCTGAAAATGCTCCAATTGGTATAAATAAAAGTGAGACATGCCTGAAGCATGAGAGATTAATCGATTCCAATATAATTATATTGAACAAAAAGGAGCATGAAATTTAAAAGTTATATTAAGGAGGTATGTGCTCTAGAAGATTACTGAGACATAACTAGTTGAAAAAAAAGCCCCAGAAGAGGTTCAGGTACCTGAAAAGTAATGAAGAGATCTCAATAAGTTATGTCACAAGAGGAAAAATGGAACCAAAAAGATAAAGTTGTCGACAATGTTTTTTATAATAATATCACGTGATTTTAAAGAGGATCTCATATGAAAATAGAAATTTGGCCAAAAGCAAAAAAAAAGGAGAAAAGATGAAATAGAAATATAATTATTATTTTAATATATGAAAATTATGGACCTGCAGTCCAAACACATCAAATACAAAGTTATTACGTGACATATGAATATTTTTGTGAAAATAAAGAATTTCACAAAGGTCTAGTGATTATGATTAGGCATAGTATTTTATGGTGGATGCAATAATTTTTGCATATATTATTAGTCTAGTAGTATATCAAAAACGAAATATGCGTCTGTCAGATATCGTTATAGCCTATACATGTGGCTCACAAAATAATGAAGTTTACATGAGAATTCTTGAGGGATTTAAAATGCCAGAAGCATTTATATAAAAGAAAATCATCCAATGCTTAAAATATTATGTTGAATAAGATAATCTGAGTATACATATCTGGCTTAGAAAAATATATTAGAAAATAAATAATTTCATATCTTACTTGACCCGAAGATCAAGTTATTGAATGCATCAATGATTGCAAAATGAATAATTTTGTTATGATAATTTTGTTTGCAAAATATATTCAACTAAATAGATTAGAAGTCCCATATATTTATTCTATAATAATATTTACATATATTGTCAATATTATGGTAAAGATAAGTTTCTGCAGGTATGCATGTGAATAACGAAACTGAGATTGGATATATAGTTCTATAAAACTATTATATGATATCATTTTGTTCAAATTAAATTAATCATGTTGATGCAAGATATATTATGGTGTTTTTTTAGAGTAACCTTTCTTTGCAGTTTTTCTTAGTGCAAGTGAAGACTATATTGATAATTCCACATATCTAGAAGATATGTTAAAAGGAATACATTTCAATATAATTTGATGACGACGTACTATGCATAGTTCAGCTAAAAAGAAGATATGCTTGAAAAGGCATTGGACAACTTGAGAAATTAGTATACTCTATTATGATAAAATGATAGAGTTATGCTGTTGACAGGGGGAGCAAAGATCATGCTATACTCTTTTTCTTAACCAAGGTTTTGTCCACAAGGTTTTCCTGGTTGAGATTTTTAATGAGGCAGCCTTAATATATATTGTGTACTCTTTTTCCTTCACTAGGTTTTTGTCCCACTGGGTTTTTCCTAGTAAGGTTTTAATGAGGCACAATATTTGTTATGGACATCTAAGGGGGAGTGTTATAAATATTGTATATATGTGAATGTCCATAACCCCCAACTCTTAGGATTCTTCATAGAATTCTTGATCTTTGAATGTCTTAAACCCATAACCCCCCAATGAATTACTTTAGAAGAGTTTTTCATGTTTATTGTCATTATTCCCTTATTCATTTCTTTGTAACTCTTGGATTAGACTTTTATGGTTGGGGGCCTATAAATAGAAGCCACATACAAGGCATTTGTACCCATATATGTATATGAGAAATACTCCTTGTTTTCTCTCCCAATTCTTGTCTTGCTATCCTCTTTCTACTCTCTAACTCTCTTATTTTTATAACAGGATAGTATTATAATTTTACACTTTAATTTTATTTTTATTTTGATCCAAAGGGGTTGATTGAAATTTTCAAATGCTTTGGGAGTTAATTGATATTAATTGGCTATAATGGTCCTTAAATGAAATTTTCTTTTAAATTTATCTTTTGTCCGAAAGTGTCATTTCCTCCTTGGTATAATTTGATTGGTCTTTACGTACACACTGTGACGCACCTCATCGACAACACAACATTCACGGCTATTCATTCCTGTTGGTGTTGGCCAGCTCCCTTCATTATTGCTTGTACTAAATTTGAATGGCACTTTTTCTCAGGTCTCTTTTCAAATGTACCATCCCAACTTCACGACCATAGTGTACAAAAAAATTGGGACTTTTTATTGTTTTTAGATGCTTACAAAGCATACATAAATTATAGTTGAGGGACTTCTACGTAGTCCTTCCAAATGCAAGCATGTCACTTGAAGATGAGGTGTTAACAGCAAATTGCCACAGTAACAGCGTCACCAGTGCCACATTAATAGAGTCACCCGTCTTAGATGACGTCTAAAACTCGAGTTTGACATTTACAGGTTTGTACATATAAAAAAGAAATTATAGATGGGGCAATTTTTAGTCCTTTCCATTATAAAGAACTAGCATGTCCTTTCTGTGGGTTGCACGGAGAGTTTATAAATCTTATTCTTCTTGTCCTATTTATAAGACACTTTCAGTATATTTTATACAGACAAAAAAAACCTTAAAATGTATTAACTCTCTATTAAAATATAATAATTTTTTAATTTTATCCATATTTAATATATACACCTTTCAAAAGAGATAATTACCTACACTATAATAAATGAAGGATAAAATAATATGTTCACGTTAAAAATTTAATGAAATGACTTATAAATAGGAACAAAAAAAAGCACTCTCTCTGTTCTATCAACAGGACCAAAGGAGTAAATCATTATATTTTTTATTATGATCTATTTTAGACTAGAGAAACTTATTAGACAAATTGATTTGATTTGATTTTAAAAATTACATTTTGAAGAGATCTTTAAAAAAGTTGGCATCCCAAAGAGACTATGACAACTCACGGGGACTTACGTACCTTCTAATTCATGATTCTCAAAGTTTGTTTTATTCTTTTTCTTTAATTTCCTATATGCATTAAGTATAATTATCAAACCTCTTCTTTATTTCTTTCATTTCCTCACGCATTTTTGCACTGATCAAGTACCAATTCATTTTATTTTATTTTTTCAAATGCAAGCGTGTGATAATCAAATGGAGATATTTCTAGAATAACAATTTTGACATTGGTCTATAAAAGATTATAGCGTGCACTTCCAAGAGCAATACATCCTACAAAAGTTGCTCATCCAACTACATGACAGGCAACATCATAGCACACGAGTTTATTCCGAAGCAAGGAGAGAAGTATGCATAACTTGAGGCATATTAGCATTATGTCGTATTGTGTTAACATCAAAATAGAGATGAGAATTAGAACAGAATGCTAAACTTTTGCTGTGATTGGAAATGTGTTCATCTTAACCATTTTGTACAAGTGTATAATACATTAAGCATATCATGTTCATGAGGGTATGCATATTGGAATTCAATAGGATGTACAAAGTACTGGCAGTAAGCTTGTATCATAATCTGATTAAAAGTTCTCAAGGATATTTTGACCAAATTAACATCCATTTCCAATCTCCAGATTATAAAAAAATGTTTGACTCTTGCCAACTGTTATTTGTCCAACTTCACAAATGTGACATATCCAATTAATATATCATTGTCATAAAGAAATTCCATCTATGTTCAATATAATAAACTAATATGGTATAGTAGTTAGTAAACTTTACATCAATATATCTTTAATGCATAACCATGGATTAAATGGTGAGTATTTACAGCATATAAAAGGTAGAATCTAAATGGGAAATTTTCAAGATAGGTATAAACCTGCTGATTGAGGCTGACACACAACACTGATTCATAAACTTTTAGCAGTGACGCATCAAGGCTCCAAAATTACCCAACATGACACAAACCTGTTCCCACTTCCATTTGACTGTGATGGAAATGGTCTAGCAATTGCTGCCTCCACATTCACGAGTCAAAGTCTGGCTATTGCAAATGCCAAATTAAAGAGCAAGGATGAAGGTATAACAGTAAGCAATAGATTGCAGCCATGAATCCCAAAGACATATCTCTTAACATATCTAGCATCAAAATAATAGAACAGAAAATGTCAGGAGGGATCTAAAATCCACATGTAATAGCAAAATATTTATACAATTCCTATTTTGCTCTATTAAATCTTCGAAATTGCTCTCTGCCCAAATGTCTGAGGAAGTCATGTGATGATCATACAAATTTATTTTATTATTCTAGATCATTCTTATCTTTTGTACACGTGTCTATCTCTCCATGAGTCTCATCCATTATATAAGGGACAATCACTGTAGACCAATCCCATCAGTGAAATATCATACGAATATTCAATGGTTTTTCTTATCCGATTTTTTTTGTTTGTTTTTTTTTCTTCTTTAACTTTATCATGGTATCAGAACCACTAGTCTAGCGGTTAATATAGACTCCTCTCCTTCTCCAAATACCTCATCTACTTCTACTGCCATTCCTCAATCTCCGTCGTCTTCATCCAATCCACTCACTTCACCACCCCCTAACTTTCCCCACTATGGTACAATCAAACTCACTCAAGATAACTACCTCATTTGGCGTGCACAGATTATGCCTTACCTTTGTGGCTAGCAGTTATTTAGCTATATAGATGGTTCTATATCTCAGCCTCCTCTTAAGCTTCTTACTGGCTTACCCAATCGTGACTATCTTACTTGGTTCTAACAAGATCAAATGGTCCTTTCTATTATTCAATGGTTTTTCTTGTCTGATTCTTTTTGTTTGTTTTTTTTCTTCTTTAACTTTATCATGGTATCAGAGCCACTAGCCTAGCGGTCAATATGGACTCCTCTCCTTCTCCAAATACCTCATCTACTTCTACTGCCATTCCTCAATCTCCGTCGTCTTCATCCAATCCACTCACTTCTCCACCCCCTAACTTTCCCTACTATGTCACAATCAAGCTCACTCAAGATAACTACCTCATTTGGTATGTACAGATTATGCCTTACCTTTGCAGCCAACAGTTATTTGGCTATATAGATGGTTCTATACCTCAGCCTCCTCTTAAGCTTCCTACTGCTTACCCAATCGTGACTATCTTACTTGGTTCCAACAAGATCAAATGGTCCTTTCTATTATTATTACTTCACTTTCTGAAAAGATTATTCCACAGTTCATTAGGCATTGCACTTCAAGGGCAATGTGGGTTGCTCTTGAAACTTCCTTCTCTCAACAGACTCAAGCTCGGTTGGTTCACCTTCATCAACAAATCACTAATATATAAAAAGGAGGAGAAAGTATTTCTAAATATCACAAACGTGCCACTATTATAGCAGACTCACTTGCAATAGCTGGGAAACTTGTAGCTGATGATGACTTTGTCACCTACCTTCTTGCTGGTCTTGGTCTTGAGTATGACACCATTGTTACTGTTCTTACTACCCAGTGAAGCTTTTTGTCTATTAAAGTCATACTTAGTCATTTACTAACTTTTGAGGAGTGTCTGTCTGACCAACACTTAGTCTCTCTCCCAACTGAAATTATAGCTAAACATCTCATTACTCAAGTTTGCTGCCATCCTAACATAGAATTTTCTGACCAGCTTCTCATTCCCTTTGCCTTTGGGACCAATCAGATTTAAGAAGTTGAGCTTCTTTGCTTTTTTATAAAACCCGAATTTGTTTGTGCACAAAAATTCTCTCTCTTGATGCAAACCTCTTTTTTTAATATGCTCTTTAATTGGAGGATCAGGGGAGGTAGCACGGGCTTTCTTCCTGGGGGCCATTGGATTGTTACCTGCAAAGAGAAAGCAAAGCACACCACACACGAACTAAACAAATAACACACCACAATCACAAAACAACTGACAAAGAAAAAGAAGAAAACTAACCTAAAAATAAAGAAAAACTTTCCCCCAAACTTAAATCAAGGAGCCAGAACACCAACTCACCATTACTTAATCCCTTTCTAAACCTGAGTTATAAAATACCCCCAATTCAAACCAAGTTCACAAAGGTTCTCTTTTATCTTTTAATTTCAAAATCAGACAACCATCAATAGCTGCTAATTTAAACTAATTTCACTAAATCAGAATAACATTTCCAAATTAGTTACAAGTGAAAAAGAATAACATAACTTGGATAATGAACCGGTGTTATTTGAAAATTTAGACAAGTACATCATTTTCTCAAATCAGGTCCAAGCTATGATCACTCAATTTCACAAGTATCACATTTTCTTCAGTACATGTTCACAGATAGTTGGGCAATAAGGAATTATCACCTAACCACAATGTAACCTCAGAGAATCAAAATGCCCCCATCTAGAGTTCAAAAATCATCTAACTACAATGCATAACTCTAGTAATACCCATCTTTAGCAAAACTAAACTAAATTAAGAGAAATAAAAGAGTAAGAAAGAATATACCTACAACAGACGACTAAGGGAGAGGAGGCGTTAAAACAAACACACAGAAGGGTGGTGCTGACGGTGAGGGGAAATAGGAAGGAGGCGGCGGGAGAGAAAATGACTGGTGGTGGGAGACCGAGAAGATGACTGGCGGTGAGAGAAGGAGAAGCGACCAGCGGCTGGAGACGGAGAAACGATCGGCTAGCTATGGTAGAAGTTGGTATTTCGACGGGAGAGACTGAAGATACACAATGGGAGAAGTAACATGTCGACGGGAATGTGGGGGGGTTTTGAAATTGGTATGGAGAGTGAAAAGACCAAAGGGTTAGGGTTTTAAAATTAAAACAATGAATCTACCCTCAAAACCGGTCAGATACATAAGGGCAAAGTGGGTATTGAGAAAAATGAGTAAGGTTAAAACGGGGAACATAAAGAAGAAGATTAGATATTGCGAGAAGGCGCCGTGGCAGATTCACCAAGGCGCCGCGGCGCCTTTTACAGAACTGCAGACTCCTGGCTTAAGTAATCGCGCCGCGGCATCTATGTTCAAACGCAGCGGTGGTTTTTACCGAGAGGGATCTAAAACCAAGGACGAAGGTGCCGCAGCGGATTAACACAGGGGCCGCGGTGCCTATTATAGAAAGAGGACTCTAAACGGACAAGGCGTCGCGGCTCCTCATCAAATGCGCCGCGGCGCCTCAAACAGAGAAGGCATAATATGAAAAATTAATGAACATAGACTGGACCTACCAAAATCAAACACCCTACACACAATAAAATAAGACTAAACACAAGCACAAGCATAAAAACAAACACAACACAAACAACCACATAAAAGCAAAATCCACAAGCCTCAATTTAACACAAATTCAAACCAATCAAGGTCAAGGCCACTACTGGAGATTAAGCTTAGGTGCACTTCCCTGGTTGCGCTAATTAGAAATCAACCACTCCTGCTAAGCTCCAAAGTTTGAGGAAAAAACCAAAAGGCCTACAAAAACAAAGATCAACCGTAAATCCACTAAAACAAAACCGAAATAAAAGAAACAAATCAAAGGCAAGTTTAGAGCTTGGGTTGCCTCCCAGGTAGCGCTTGGTTTATAGTTTTCAGCTTGACTCTTCAGCTCTGTTATGATTGTTCAGCAAAGTAGATCGTAGAGACTTGATGATCCACCTTTCCACCCCAATAATGCTTCAAACGATGGCCATTTGCATGAAATCTTTCACCTTTTTCATTTTCCAACTCCACCGCACCATGGTTAGCAACTTGTACCACAGTGAATGGCCTGACTAGTGTGATTTGAGTTTTCCCAGAAATAATCTCAATTTTGAATTATGAAGTAACACCTTTTGCCTTGCTTCAAAGACCTTGGGGATAATTTTCTAATCATGATACTTCTTGGTCCATTCCTTATAGAGCCTTGCACTTTCATAGGCATTAAGGCGAAATTCCTCCAATTTATTCACTTGAAGGAGCCTTTTTGCACCAGCAGCTTGAAAGTCAAAGTTGAGCTTTTTTATGGCCCAGTAAGCTCCATGTTCCAATTCTACAGGCAAATGACATGCTTTTCCAAACACCAACCGATAGGGAGACATCCCAATCAGAGTTTTATATGCTGTCCTGTAGGCCCAAAGAGCATCATCCAGTTTTAATGACCAATCTTTTCTTGTTTCACCTACTACTTTATCAAGAATGCTTTTGATCTCTCGGTTGGATATTTCTGCTTGGCCATTTGACTGAGGATGATAAGCCAAAGTTACCCTGTGCTTTACACTATATTTCTTCATCAGAGCTTGAAATTGGTGATTGCAAAAGTGAGAACCGCCATCACTAATAATAGCCCGAGGTGCTCCACAAACCAGGGCTCCGGCGTCGCGGCGCATGTGATAATCGGCCGCAGCGGATTATCACCGAACAGGCTTGCTCCGAGATAGCTTGGGCGCCGCAGCGCCTTTTACAGAGACGCCCTCATCCTCTTCTGTTTGATCCTCCGCGGCGTTTTCTCCCGGAGGCCGCGGCGGCTGACTTCTTTTCAGCTTTTCTCCATTCTTTACTCTCCTCAGGCTTTGTTTCCTACAAAATTGACTTTCAAACCCTATAAAAGAGCATTAAATCAGCTTAACTCAGTAGGAATTTTGAGAGGTTATCACTCACCCCAAAAACCAAACAAGCTATATGCTGTTTAGAGAGACGCATGCTTTTTGTTTTCACTCCCTCTTCCTTTATTTGGTAATGTTGCTAGTGCTCATTTGGACTAGCCGTAGAAAATATAGCTTATTTTCGATTTATTTTTTGAAAAAATTAGATTGGGTAAAAGTTATATTGAGTGATGCGATCTTTGTTTGGATTAGCTTTTGTAAATAAGTCAGTTTATAAAAGTAAAGTTGTTTGGATTATTATTAAACAAATAAATTTAGTTGTAAAATAACTAAAAAAGACAAGAATTTTATTAATATATACTCCTCCGGTCCTTAATATAGGACTCAATTCTTGAGTTGATTTTGTCCTAAATATAAGACACATTTCTCATATTTATCAATTTTCTCTAAATTACCCCTATGAATACTCCCTCAACCATAATCAAGTAAAAGAGGGAAATGGGGTATTAAGAAAGATGATTATAGTGTTTTAGGAAAAATGTGTCACTTTTCTTATAATTAACTAACTTACCTAACTTCCTTAATCTAATCAAATTAGTTAAATGGGTCACATTAAGGACCGGAGGAGTATTATTTTAGGGAAAATCCCAATTACATCCAGTTAAAATATTAAAATTCAAAATCAGGCATTCACTTTATATAAATTCCTAATCAGGCCAAGAGGCCTCATTAGGAATTTATGAATATTTTAAAAGTTCAAAATGCCCCTCAACAATTAAAATGAGTTGTTACTTCTATATTTCTCTCCCCACAAATCCTTTTCCTAATCAATTATTTGTAAAAGGTTCCGGCTCAAATAAGTGGTCAAATGGTCCATATTTCTCTCTTTCATCCTCAACACAATGGCTTTTTAAATATTTTCCTGTTTATTCATCAACATGGCATGCCTTTTCCTTTAATTATTTTAGAACAAAACAATTATACATTATGATCCTCTGTCACCACTATTTTATCAGTTTTCCAAATATACATGTGCATATATTATTAAATATATGGAGGATGAATCAATATTAAAACTGAACAAAACTTAAACCCTTCGAAAATTAAAATCTAGTAGTGAACTACACTATTTGATTGATTAGAGTGTTGGAGTAGTTATTAATATGGATCAATGATTGTATTGTAATTTCCTGTCATGTACTAAAGATTTTCTACTACTTTTATATTTCAGGAAGAGAATTTGTGAGGCAGAAAAATATAAAGGTAACAACTCATTCTAAACTTTCAACAACATTCACAAATCTCTAATTAGGCCTTTGGTCTTGATTAGGAATTTATTCAAAACATAAGTCTCAATTTGCATTTTGGTATTTCAGCTGGATTTATATTGGATTCTCCTTATATTTTATTCTCTCTCTTTTGTTATACTCTCTAATTATATTTTTTTCATATATTTTCTTTTATCCTTTATCTTATTTATTATAAAGGTATATTTGAAATCAAAAGTATATTTATAACTTATTTATTATTTTCAGTTAATTTTAACTATTTTTATTATTTATATATTAGTTATTTGAAATTTATAATAAAAATTAGAGGGAGTAGTAAATTTCTTAAAAGTGAAACCCTATTTTTTTAACTTCTTCTCTCTTCACTTTTCAAAAGCCAAAAGGCATAGCCCATAAACACCAAATTTTTGCTTCTAACTTATTGTGAGTTTTCATATAAAAGTAAAATTGCCCAACCGTGAATTCAAACACTACAAGTTTTAATCTCTCCCCTATCCTCATGTTTATATTACTTTGTAGTGCATGCTTTCATTCATTAGTATCATTCTGTCTTGTTATAAGGAAACTTATTTACACGCCTAGCTGACTAAATTGGTACGGATCGGTGAAAGGATCACATTGTCTCCGTCAACTGTGGACATATTCAATTGTAAATTACGAAATTTAATTGTAAAGTCGTGATAATTAGTTGTAAATTTCAGGCAATTAATTTCCAACAATCATTTGCATATGTGAATCTATAATTACACATACGCATTTTAATAATTAAAAAAATAAAATAACAAGTGTTCATATTTTATAAGTAAATTTATAAGAGTTCACACATACACGTACATTTTAATCACTAACAATAACAATATGACAGGTATCTTATAAAAATTTACAAATTCTAATTTACATTGTAATAATTAATACAAAAATTTACAAGTGGTCATGGTCAATTTAAAAGTGTACATATGTATTTTAACAACTAATGACAAAATAACATGTGTAATTAAAAAAACTTGACCTAATAAATATAAGTAACTTAACCGAAATGTTGTCCTTTCACATGATGCCTTTCAATTTTACACCTGTAAATTCTCATTAGTTACAACTATCTAGTTTGTTTGGGAAATCCCCAAGTACACTTAAATAGGAATAGGTGTTTCTTGAGACAAAACTCCTGTTATATGAAAATAACTTCAAATAAGTTAATCCCAACAAATTTTGTCCCATTTAAAAAAGTACCTCTTGATCTTTAAAAATTCCTTCTCTCATATTTACAACGAACAACTAATGGCAATAAATTCACAACTAAAATTGTCGTAATTTACAACCCTAAAGCTGAAGGAGACAATGTGGCACTTTCACATCCACAGAAAATTATAATTAACCAGGTCCTAAGATATTTGCGGCTGTATTTTTATAGAGATTTAATTATAAATAAATTTCTCATTTGAGACTTTTGCATAATTTATTTTTGAACTTTTTCTAAGGATGGTAGTAGTTAGGGATCAGCGACTGAGGAAAAATGATGCTAGGACAACTAGATTTGTGACAGTAAAGGCTTTTCATCCTTTACGTATTATAGAGGCCCAATCAGTTTCTGGATTAAAGTATCCGATAGGGAACTTGGCTTGTTTTTGGCGCCTAACTTAATAAATTTTGGATTAAATGTACCTCAACAATGCTAATAAATTTTCATGGATGTTTAATTATTTGTGGGATAGTGAGAAAATTTCTTTATATGAATATATAATTGTACGCTTCATTTATTATATATTATGTTGATTTTATTTTCATAAGATATGTATAATATATATTAAATGTAACGTTGGAAAGTTGTTAAATTTAAAAAAAAAAAAAGAGGTGCATGTAAGAAACAAACATGACTAATAGATTAAATGTGTAAAATAGCATTTCTGAATATCAAATATAATTGACTTAAATAGATTTTTGTCTACATAGCGTCTTTCGCTTGCAAGGAAGAAATGATTGCTGAATGATTTTCCTCCCACCAAGCACCGCATCAAAAGGAAGAAACTTCAAACAATATGCAAATTTGGAGCAACCAGCCAAATTTAACATTTTTAAAGAGGATAGAGAAAATAAATCATTGGGAATACTAACTAGATTACTACAATTCCTCAAATTTAAGAATTCGAGTGTTGAAAGAGAAGCCATTGACGAATCAAGCTGTGATAATTTACTGCATCCTTCAAGCTCTAGCCTCTGAAGAATTGGTAGGGATTCGAAATTTGGCAGCTTTATTAAATCTTTAGACCCACTAAGATTCATGTTTCTCAAGCGATAGAATCTCTGTGGATAGAAAAATTCCAAACAATTAGCTAAACAATATCTACAAGAGCATATATGGGCACAATTAACATTACCTTCCATTTGTTAACCAAAAAAAAAAAAACAACAAACAAACATTACCTTCCATCTTTTAACTACCTTTCCTTCATCATCATCCCATATACTTGTGACACGGCTATCAGGCAAAACCAATTCGGCAAGATAAAAGGGGTGAAAACTTGATGGCAAAGAAGTGAACGGATATTGGTGCCATGAAATATATTGAAGCATCAAGGAAAGATGCTTTAGGACTCCAGAAAATTTTACATTGCGAAATATGAGTAATCTAAGATCTCTCATGCGTGATAGACCTTCAGCTCTCAATGTACGCCCTTGTGAATCTTCTAATTCCAAGACTATTGCTTCAACTTTAAGAGTGGCCTGATAATAAAAACATTTATATAAAAATGATGCAAAGTCAAATTACTTCAATTTTAGTACATTATATGTTAATGTTTCAACCAAAAGAACGTTATAAAAACTTACCGTGTCATTTTGCATAACACCAAAAATGTCATCAAAATCCCATAATCTGCTCCACTCTTCTGGCCTACATGGAAATTCGTGCCGAACAATTGCTCTTCCCATTTCTTGCACTAAACTGTGCATTTGAATTTTTTGATCTATAATGGCCATGAGTGACTTTTCAATCACAACTTGTATATTGTACTTCACTGGTCTGAGTATATCATCAAGAGAAAATCTATAAACACTATCCAAAATTCCTTCTACAAATTTAATATTCTTCTCATTAAAAAAACATGCCATGTCTAAAAATGTTTCCTTGCACTTGTGGTCCATTTCATCAAAATGTTTTTGAGGACCTTCATTATCATAGAACTAGCGACCTTTTTAAATTCAACCAAGGCACTGCTCCATTCAAAACCTCTGCTATTATATAAGAAATGGCCCAGTATTACAATTGCTAATGGAAGACCACTTGCATATTGGAGTGCACTATCTATTTGTTCCTCATAACCTCTCACTGGAAAATCACATTTGAAAGCTTTTTTACAAAATAATTGAAGAGCTTCATCCTTGTTCAATAGTTTAAACCTATAAATATAATGCTTCCCAAACCATTTAAGATCTCCTTCATCTCTAGTTACTATGATGATTCTACTGCCTCCACCTAACATGTTAGAATTTACAAGCGAGATCATCTGATTTACATATAAGGGAAGACGAATGCCATCAATAACCACGAGAATATTTTCTAGAATATTATTTTTGAGATATTCTTGACTTGCAACCTTGTGAAATTCAGATGCATTGATTATGAAATGAGAAGCATAAAAATGATGAGAGATCCTATCATGTAGAACTCTAGCAAAAGTTGTCTTTCCTGCCCCACCCATACCGCAAATGCCCAACATGCGAACTTCATCGTTCATACCCAGCTCTAGAAGCTTTTCTATTTCTCTCACTCGAGATGGCATTCCTACTAAGTCTGCATCAACATACTCCAATTGACGTACTTTTTTCTTGACCTCTATAACGATGTCATCAATAACTCGTGGGTATGGGCTGAAGTAAAACCAGAAACAAAAGCACCCAATTAGTAACTTATTCAATACCCCGTTACACTATAATTGATAAAGAAAAAAAAGCAAGAGTAAATTTACTTACTCATATGGTACATCCCAACCCGCAGAGAGATTGGCCACTTGATTTATTGCTGATCTCCAAATGTGCGCCTTGCATAAATTTGTTGGGAACCTTTGTTCATGTTGAGCAAAAGCTTTTTCAAAAGAGTTACTTTGGTTTTGAATCTCAGATGGATCGACATCACAGAAAATTGGAAAAACAGTATATCGCGGTTCATGAATGCGTGCAGCGATCTCTGAGAGCTCCTCAAGGCACCATATAGAAGAAGCATAGTTTTTGGAGAAGACAACGATGGAAATATTGGATTGTCGAATTGGTTTAAGAAAATGACGAGGAAGAGAGATGGAATCACCTGGTTCAAGCTTCTTATCATCCCAAAAGGTATTCAAATCATCAGTCTCAAGAGCAGCCCAAAGCATATCTGTGAATCTACAAGTTTCGTCATCTCCTTTGAAACTTAGATAAACATGAATCGGTCTTGATGATGATGACGATGGTCCAATAACGAAACTCTCCTCTATCACTTTCATGATTGGTCGCGTTTCTCAGTGGGAATTAAGCTGGATATAGGGGAGTCACAGTTGCTCACTTAGCTTTCGAAGATCAGCGAATGGAAAAGAGCAATAAAATTAGAGCCGAAAGTGAAATGAAGAAGAGAAGGTAGTTAAGGTGGAAACTTCTGGGAGCTTGCACTGAAAGAGATACGAAGAAGGATTTCCAAATTATTGTTTCTTTGCGTTCACCCGTTTGATGAGAATTAAAAATAAGGATTTTGTTAACTGCTTGTACTTTTTCTTCTTTTCATTGTGAGGTAGGCAAAAAGTTGACAGAGACGAGACGCAACGAGCACGCTCCTTCAATAATTAATTCTTAACGATTTTTTTATTTATTCATTTATTTTTTTGGAGTACTTGTTCAGTTTTTCTTCGACTGTCTATAGCCACTCGGGTTGCAGATAATTCTTGAAAAAATTATGCTAAAACACAGCATTTATTGAAATCACGCAAAATAAAGCTTCCTAGTCCTTTCCAGGAAAAATAATAAATTTAAATTATAAAATTTTTAGTACGCCTTTTATTAACTGACAAATATGATCAAGTGTGAAGAAATTCTAATTAAGTATGCAGTAATGGTCTTCATTTCTTAATTGACAAATAGGATTGAATGGAATCAAAGTTCCTTACTAGGTGACTCTCCACTCGCTCAGTCACCTTTAAATAAATAAATAAAAGCTTCTTTCTAAGTAAGTTCGTCCTCTCATGCTTGTTTTTTAAAAGCTTCTCTTCATCTACCTCGCCCATAATTTAGTCCTATAAATGTTCATATTAACTTCTTGTCATTTTAAAATTTGTGAATATTTTATTATCTCTTATTACGAACTTGTTCCATGTAGAAACACCAAAGGAATAAAGACGATAATTACATGATCCCACATGTCACGGTATAATTATTATGTCATTTAGCCGAAATGACGTTTGAGTAAAGGAAATCAGAGAGAACAGGGCAAAAAGGACAAAGGAAGGAGTGAATGATACGTTATATTGAATATTCAGAAGTATATAATATTTATAGAGGTGGGACCACTACACGTGACAGCTATACAAGGGAAATATAGACGCAAGTGGACAAGTGGGACTACATTCAGTTATAACTTAATTAACAACGTTTAACTACTTAACACTATCATTCCCCCTCAATTTGATGTACTCTTCTATCCGAAGACCTCTTTTTAACTCTGCAAACTTTGAGCTGGACAAGGGCTTGGTCAAACCATCAGCTATTTGACTAGTTGCAGGTATGTGAGTAACACAAATTTCTCCTCAAATAGCACGTTCACGAACAAAATGCAGATCAAGTTCCAATTGTTTAGTACGGGCATGTAGAACTGGATTAGCAGTAATAAGAACTGCACCAAGTTTATCACATAAGATCTGAGGTATGCTAGGGATCTTGAGTTTCAACTCAGAAAATAAAGACTTCAACCATAAGACCTCTGAGACAGTGGATGCCATGCAGCGATATTCTGCTTCAGTACTTGATCTAGCAATAGTGGTTTGCTTCTTGGATGACCACGAAATGAGATTGCTACCAAAGTAGATACAATATCCACTTGTACTCCTTCTATCATTACAATCAGCAGCCCAATCTGAGTCACAGAAGGCCATAACAAATCTTGTGGCAGAAGGAGTGAAGCATAGCCCATGATTAATTGTTCCTGCAAGATATCTTATAATCCTTTTGACAGCAACCCAATGTTCCTTTAATGGAGCTTGCATGAATTGACAAACCTTATTCACTGAGAAAACTGATCTCAGGACGTGTGATGGTAGCATACTAAAGAGCCCCAACAATGGACCGATAAAGTGCAGGTTGATCAAATAGATGAGGTCCTTCTTTAAAGAGCTTCAAACTGGACACCATTGGTGTTGCAACACCTTTTGCTGAAGCCATCCCTGCCTTCTTAAGCACATCTTTAATGTATTTAGTTTGGGATAATACAAGTAAACCAGCAGAGGGCCTTTGAACTTCTATACCAAGGAAGTAATGAAGACTGCCAAGATCCTTGAGTGTGAATTCCTTATTCATAGCTCCGATAATGTTGGTAATTAACGCAAAGGATGTACCAGTAAAAATTATATCATCAACATAGGCCAAGGCATATATAATATCAGATTTTGTGATCCTTACAAATAAAGACTAATCACACTTGCTATTGTGAAAACCCAATTTATGGAAGACACTAGACAGCTTCTCATACCAGGCCCTAGGAGCCTGCTTAAGACCATACAAAGCTTTGTCAAGCTTGCATGCAAGTGCTTTGTTTTTGTGCTCATAACCAGGAGGTTGTTGCATATAAACTTCTTCTTGAAGAGAGCCATTAAGAAATGCATTATTCACATCAACTTGCCGTAAGGCCCAATTTTGGGACACTACAATGGATAGAACCACTCGAATAGTGACTGGTTTAACAACAGGGTTGAAGGTTTCATTGAAATCAAACCCTTCTATTTGATGAAAACCTTTGGCAACAAGGCGAGCTTTGTATTTTGCAGTACTACCATCAGGATTTGTCTTCCTCTTCCAGACCCATTTGCACCCAATTACTTGCTTATTAGGAGGTAACTCAACTAGGTGCCACGTCTTATTTCGTAATAAAGCCTCATATTCCTCATCCATCGCCTTTTTCCAGACAAGAGAAGTAAGAGCATCACGAACACATGTGGGTTCTATCTCAGCAACATATGCTTTGGGCTTAAAAATGCCATTCATAGACCTTGTCACTATTCGTCTCTCTGGTTCTGGTGCTACAGGTGGTTGACTAGATTCACAGGATAAAGGTTCAGTAGCAGAAGAAGACAAGATACTTGATGGAGACCTGCAAGTATGAACAGTTGAAGCAACAGAACTATTAGTAGCATTGCACTGAGAAGACACAGAAGAAAGGACAGGTGGAGGGGGTAAGACAAAGGAGGACTTAGAAGACAGGACAGGAGTAGAGGAAGAAGGGCTCAGTATAGGATAAGGAAAATCAGACTCATTGAAGCAAACATATCATGATATGTACATTATGCCTTTTGGGTCCCAACACTTGTAGCCTTTATGAGTAGCATTGTATCCAATAAAGATGCAAGGAATTGACTGGAAGTCCATCTTGTGCTTATTATATGATCTGGTAAGAGGAAAACAAGCACAACCAAAGGTTCTAAGGTGAAAATAACTAGGAGCCTTTCCATATAATTTTTCAAAAGGAGAAACTCCACCAGTCGTCTTGTTGGGCAAGCGATTGAACAAATACACAGCAGTTGAAAAGGCATCAACCCACATTTTAAAAGGTAATGATGCATTAGCTAGTAAAGTCAGCCCTGTTTCAGTAATTGATCTATGCTTTCGCTCAGCAAGTCCATTCTGCTCATGAGTATATGGACAACACAGCCTATGAATAACACCATGATCTTTTAAAAATGAACCAATCTTGAGAAATTCAGCACCAGAATCTGACTGGAAAGCCTTAAGCTGACAATTAAGTTGTAATTCAGCCATCTTCTTAAATTCCAAAAACACATCATAAACTTTAGACTTCGTGTGTAGGGGATAAAACCATGTAAAACGGGAATAAGCGTCTGTGAAATGAACATAATATTTGAAACCATCACGAGATGTATAGGGAGCAGGGCCCCAAATATCTGAATGAACAAGTTCAAGAGGATGGATGTATTGAGTAGAAGATAAAGAGTAAGGGAGTCGATGAGCTTTGCCAAGGCAACAAGCATTGCAAAAATCAAACATAGATTTCTTGTTACTAGTAGACAGATTACAAGATTTCATGACATCGATTATAATAGGAGAGGAGGGATGGCCTAATCTATTATGCCAAATGCGAAAGGAAGATAGACCAGTGTTATTCAAATCAGAAACAGACGTATTACGATCAGAAGCCGTAGACACATAAGCAAACTGGGAAGATGACCTGGAGGACTGCGCTGAAAACTGAGAGACAGGAGGTTGGACTGATAAGGAGACACCATGAAGTCTGGAGCATTGACGTTTGAGACGACCTTAGTAGATGACCCGATTAGTTTGCAGATCCTTGATCACACAAACATTAGAAAAGAACACAATTAGTATATCGTTATCAAGACAAAGTTTAGGAATGCTCAATAGATTTTTAGAAATCTCAGGAACATGAAGAATGTCTTTGAGTTTAAGAGTATATTGAGAATGAGGCAGAGTGGAGTTAGAAGAACCAGTGCAATGAACTGAAAGTCCTTTACCATCACCAATAAACAATCGATCAACAGTTTTATCACCTGATTTCTCTGAGATGTTGTGTTCATCTTTAGTAACATGGCTGGTGGCTCCAGAGTCGAGAAACCAATCCGGATCACCAACACATTCAGCTGTAGCAACATAAGCACTCTAGTTTTTCTTGGTGTTCTTGTCAGCAAGATTCAATCCTTGGAAGGATTCATCAAAGCGATACCAACACTCATGAGCTCGGTGACCTTTCTTTTCACAGATTTGACATATTTCAAAAAATGTGCCGGTGGATGAGGTATTAGAGGAATGAGCACCCGAAGTCGAACGACCACGTCCTCGATTATAGCGGCCACCTCCTCTGGACCGACCACCTCCCCTGTTTGAAGGTTTGGTGTGAGTAAGATTTGCTGTAGCTGCCATAACAGCTTTTTGATTCTTCTCAATACGAAATTCTTGCGCCAGGAGCAAAGCTTCAATTTCTTCAACGGTATACGGATCAGATCTTGTTGTAACAGCAGTGATCCAAGGATTGTATTCTTCAGTAAGACCCTCAAAAATGATTTCTATGTGATCCGATTCACTGATCGGATGACCAATGCCAGCAAGCGCATCTGCAAGGCTTTTTATCTGTAGGAGATACTCATTGGCAATCAAATTACCTTTCTTAGTATTCTTGAGCTGTGACTTGAGTTGTCGCACCTTCGCACGCGTTTGTGATGCAAAGTGACCATGGACCTTCTCCCAGATTTGTAAAGAGGTCTTGCAGAACACAATGCGCGTGAGCATTGCGTCACTCATGGAGCATGACATCCATGAGGCAAGAAGCTGATCTTGCCTTTCCCAATCTTGGTACTGCGGATTTGGACGGACATCTTCAGGATCTTTCTCGTCTGGGAGGTACTTCGGTGGAACCTTGGCGGTTTTGTCAATATAATTCTGTAAGTCATGACCATGAATGGCGGAAGCGATTTGGTGTTTCCAAATCAGAAAATTAGTTTCATCTAGTTTTACTGAGACTAGACGCAAAAAAGTCACTATATCTCTTTTTGACTGAGAGAGATAAGAAGTAGAGGAGTGAGAAGTAGAGGATTGAGAAGCGGAAGACATTGCCTCAGGATTTTCGTGCTCTGGTACCATAAAGGAAGTCAGAGAGAACAGGGCAGAAAGGACAAAGGAAGGAGTGAATGATACGTTATATTGAATATTCAGAAGTGTACAATATTTATAGAGGTGGGACCACTACACATGACAGCTATACAAGGGAAATACAGACGCAAGTGGACAAGTGGGACTACATTCAGTTATAACTTAATTAACAACGTTTAACTACTTAACACTATCATTGAGGACATATGTATAGGATCACAAGTTTTCAAAAATTTCAACAAAAAAAAAAGACCAAGGTCTTCATTGGGATTAAAATTTTTCTAGGCTAATTTTTTTTAATAATAAGGTATTATTATTTATCCATAACATATCAAATATTATAAACTTGAACTATTCCGTTTAGATTTTTTCTTAAATTAATTATGCTTTTCAAAGTTCGCCAAGAATTAAAGGATTTCCAAATGAATATTAACACTAATAAAATGAAATTTGAGGTTTCAAGACTTTAATGATTCTATATATTACAATGAGAGACCAAGGAAAAAAATTAATTATTAAAGGTCTCAATTACAATCTAATTAAGCAGCGTGTAATAACAAATTTTTTAGAATAAAAAATGATAATTTTTGAAACTTGTTTTTTAATTACTTTCTTTTTTTAGAAACTCCTTATAATTCTGCCAAAAACTCATCACCATCTGAAGACTTTTCACTAACTCAAGCACTGGGGACCAGATTTTGCATATCTTACGAGGGTCGGGTAAATTTCTTGGAGCTTGTCTTGAAACTAAACGTGCATCCAACATTCTAATTTTATTTTTTAAGTGCAACTATCGGTTTGATGCTATTTTTCTGATGCATTTGGTACTCTGATATATATTTTTTTAGTTACATACAACACCTATTTAGGATGCTAGATGCACTATAAATAAAATTGAGCCGCTAAATGTATCAAAAAAAAAAAAGATTAGAGTGCTGGGTGTACTTGTCAAATAAGATCAATGTGTTAAATGCACCTTTACCTTTGTATATATTTCTATAATTTCTTCAGGTGTGTGTTGTATATTGTATAATATCAGGCTTAGGAGGTGTTAAGATTAGCATTATGAAAACACTTTAACAGTATATAAGGTAAGAATGTGAAAAAAAATCTTATCTTGACTTGCATAAAAATTCTTGTCTAAAACAAACGCCCCCTTAACACTTTTGTTTGTTAATTTGGAATGCTGCTGCTGCTTCTTCTGAAAAGCAACAGATAAAAAGTGTGATAAAGATGAGACAGCGTGCGTAGGCCCTTTTCTTCACTGTATGTTGGAGTTTTCCTATCTTTTCTTCTTAGCTTGGATTTTGCAATCTAATTTTAAGGTTTATCTGCAACCTAGCTTTAAGGTTCTTTAGATGCTTTTCAGGATTTTGCAATATGCCTTCAATATTTATTGAATTTTTCTGAGCTTTCGAAACATAGCCTCAGGGTCACACTTTTTCATGGAAGTTTGTTCACATGTTCATACATATGCAAGGTGTTTTTCTTTAAAAAAAAAAACACTTTAATAAAAATGCTTCACTTTTTTCATGAAAAAATGGCTACCATATGATCATTCGTATATAGGGAAATAGTATAATAATGATTTTGAATATCGGCAATAAATAAATTAGAATAATTTTTTTCTTGACAAAATTTGGTCATACGGATCCGCTTAAATAATTTTTGAATTTTACTGTTGAATGAAGAAAAAATTTTAATTATAAAAAATAATATTAACCGAAGTGTGGCTAGCCGTGAAAGAAGAGAGAGAGCCACTTTTTTTGGGGGGGGGGGGAGAAAGTCCTGTGCAGATTTTTGAATGCCACGTCACGTATATATTAACCTGCATATTTATAATAAAAAGAAATAAAATTAAAGAGACTTGATTCAAAATATTATCAAAGTATAAGGATTGTCAAATTAATTTGGGAGAATTAGAATAAAAGACCTGTAGAAAGAAATATTTATTAAAAAAGACCATAAAAATTAGAATTACTTAAAAAGGACCAAAATTTAAAATATTGATTCTAAAATGCCAAATTATCTCTATCCCACCTCCATCTCTATCCGTGATCTTTTAGTTGTTGCTTTCCTAATGTATTAAAAATAGAGCAATTTACACCATGAATTAGATGAGCACAAAGTCTATTTCATACCCCATTTCTTTTTTGGAAAAATGACAAAAAGTACTTATTGTACTTTGACAAAATCAATAGGTCATACTTACTACTATTTTGACTAATTCTATAATGGTTTTGGCATATCAAAATCATCTATTTATTATTTTAAAATTCAACAGTTATTTTTGTTATTTTTCTCTCTTTGTTCCCCTTGTCATCATCTTCCTCCCTCGTGGTGATCAATCAGCGCAGGTGGCACTATTCTCAGTGCCCGGCCTCAAGCTCGTCATGGACGGCGACTGCCCTCAGCTCCATGCCAGCACTGTCTGTCAACTCGGCAAGGCCGAAGCCGGATGGGATTTTTCATGATGAAAATACTGACTCTTGTTTTGCCTCTTGCCACCACTCTTCAAGCTCCATCCTTCTATCTGTGAAGAATGGAGCTTGTCCCATTTTTACTCTCCACATCGTCTTCCTTAAAATATTGAAGTCTCCTCCTTCCGTTTATGGATTAAATTGAGTATGGAAAAATAGCTATCCCACTCAAAGCAAATATAAGTCGGAAGAAGACGAAAGAAACTCATGATTGCATTGGCATAGGGAAAAGCTACAAAGTGATCCATACATGAAAAATTCTTGGATGGACCAGAAATGCCACGTAAAATATGGTCTGCCCAATATAAAAATGACGAGTTATAACTCATAAGTATCACTACAGCTATCTAACTTTCTTCCTCTTTTCCATGCATCCTGCTCTCTTCCTCTCTCTCTAAGCTCTGAGAGTTTTGAGTAAAAATAAAACTATAATTTTAAAAATAATTTTACAGTATACAAAATAAATATGTAAAAAGAATTTTGTTTTGACTTATATAAAAACACTTTTCAAATGGTTTTCAGATATACCAAATACCCTTAGATCTCTGTCCTTTCAGCTTTTTCACTGTTGGCATATCCTTATTTCCCATTTTCTCTACCCTTATGTTCATCTTCAATTTTTCCCCTCCACCGAAAAATTTGAAGACAAAAATAGAAACGACCTGGTCGTATGAGAGCCAAAATGATTATCAACATAGATTATTTAGGAACTTGTTTTATTTTTTAATTGTTGACGTTGGGTGAGGTAGGCTAAATTCTTTGTTTCTAAATACGTGCACATAAATATATTATATATATTTCTCATAATAATAAAATTCCCATGACAAAAAGAAACATAATAATAAAATTACCATTAAATAACATATTATGCATAATAATGTTGAAATTATACGAGAGAGAAGAATCATGTATCTTATATATTATTGGCTCAAAAGAAAATTTATGAATAATAAAATTTTATTAAACATGTAATTTTTTAAAATTTGTACCATTCATTTGGCACTATCAAAAAAAATTTTCTACTATTCATATACCGTTGTATTATATATAGACTTATTTTTGATAAAATTTGATAGATTTCTTATAATTTATTTTTATATATTATCTATGTGAAATAATATCAAAAACTATTATAATAATATGCTTTTATTATTCATAAAAAAAATCTTATTTTTGGGTATGGTCGTATAGAGGGAATAAATTGGGCTAAGATAAATGTAAATTGAATAATTTTGAAGGGAGAAAATGGGAAAGAAGGGTATGTGAACAACGAAGAAAGCTGAGAGGAGAGCGGGTTGAGGGGGAGAGAGAGAGAGCGAGATGCATGGAAAAAGGGAAGAGAGCAATGGTGGAACCCATGACCCATGGCTTGTAATTTTTGTATTGGTCAGACCATATTTGACGTGGCAGTCCTGATTCACTCAAAAATTTCTCTCCGTCTATAAATCAATCCACAGGTGAGTGAAATAATAACAACAACAACAACCTGAAAGTTAATGCTAAATGTTTCTTCAATCTCCCCAGCCATAATTAGCCCTCTATAAATCACGGCCATAAGCAGAATCAAGCCAACTCATGATCTTGGTCCTAAAATGAAGTCACCAAAACAAGCTCGTCACTGAAATTATCCGAACCATGAAGAAGAAAGGGGCACATGTTTTACAAACTCGTATTTTAAAAGCGCAAATGGCCAAAAAAAATCATTCAAAAATTTGAGAAAATTAAGGAAATAAGTTAAGTTGTTTATAATAAATATGTATTGTCTTTTCTAAAATATCTTTAATAATCAAGTGTGTTGGCTAGAACTATCATTATTAGAAGGACTATTTTAGTAAAAAAGATATAAATATTAGAGAGAAAGTGGATTGAGGTTTTATATTTAGGATCAAAATAAAAGTCAAGTGAGATTTTATATTAAGGACCGGAGATAGTACTTCTCAAACATTTTAAGCACTATTTCATCTCTACTAGTTATAATGATTCTATTCCCTCTACCAAACTAGTTAGATTTCACAAACCAAATTATTGGTTCAAGATCTAGGCCAAAATGAATGCCATCAATAACCAGGAAAATATTATTCTTGAGATGTCCCACCTTTCATGCAATACTGCAAAATTCAAATACATCGAATATGAAACAAGAAGCATAAAAAGTATGAGAGATCCTATCATAGAGAACTCTAGCAAGAGTTGTCTTCCCTACCCCACCCATACCACAAATGCCCACAACTCGAACCTCATCATTTGAACCCAAATCAAGAAGCTCTTCTACTTCTCTCATTCAACATTTCATCCCTATCAAATCTGCATCAACATAGGCTAATTTATGCATTTTTCTCTTGACCTTTATTGTGATGTCATCAATAACATGTGCCCCTGGCCTAAACATAGGGGGGTAAAAGCAAAATTAAGGCACTAATTGATCAACAGTTACTTGGAGATCTCTATAATTTACTTATGCAGACTCTGAAAGTTTTGACGAAAAAACTGATTACTTACTCATGCAGTACATGCCAATTAGACAGATTGGCAACTTGGTTCATTGCTAAACTCCAGCTGTGTACCCTGCAGAAATTTGCTTTGAACCTTTGTTCATGTTCGGCAAAAGATTTTCCAAAAGATGTGCTCTGGTTTTGAACGTCATATGTATGGACACCACAGAGAATTGGAAAAACAGTATAGCGGGGTTCATGAATGCGTGCGCCAATCTCTGAGAGCTCCTCAAGGTATCATATAGAAGAAGCATAGTTTTTTGAGAAGATAATGATGGAAATGTTGGATTGTCGAATTGGTTTAGGAAAGTGACGCGGGGGAAAGATGGAGTCACCTGGGTCAAGCTTCTTATCATCCCAAAAGGTGTTGAAATCATCAGTTTCAAGAGCAGCCCAAAGCCTGTCCGTGAATCTGCAAGTTTCATAGTCTCCTTTGAAACTTAAATAAACATAGATCGGCCTTGATGATGATGATTATCCATTAATGAAACTCTTCATGTGCCTATAACCTTTCAGCCCAGATAGAATGGACTCTCTGTTGCTCACTGAGCTTTTGAACATCTGCTAATGGCTCTGGGAATGAAAGAGACTGATAAAATGAAACCATGGGAGGATTGTTGTGGTGAAAATTTCTCGGAGCTTGTCCTGAAAGAGATATTAACAAGGCTTCCGAATTGCTACGCAAGTGTGTGGCTTCTGCAACCCACCTTCAACTCGCTTGGAAAAGGAGGTGTACCATAAACTAGCCTCCCGTACTGGATATAAGAGCTAATTCACTAATTTGAATAAATTAAAAAAATAAATTAAGTTAGTTATTTGTAATAAATAGGTGTTGTCTTTCCTAAAATATCTTTACTAATCAAGTTTACTGGCCAGAACTACTATTATTAGAAAGGCTATCTTGAAAAAAATAAATGAATATGAGAGATAAAGTAGACTGGAGTTTTATATTTAGGATTAAAATAAAAATCAAACAAGTTCTTATGTTAAGTGCCATGACTCATAATTGCTTTCAGAAGGTGAAGTGCAAGTGATTCCCCTGTTTTGTTCTTCTCTTCATCCCCGTGTTGATATATTAAGTTGAGGGTTCGACAGTGATATATTTATCGCCTTACATAAAACCAGTCTTAAAGGAGAAAAAGGGAAATGAAGCTAGAAAAATGCCTGTTTTCGGGTAGGAAAATAGTGGCATTAGGTGAATAGGAGCAAAACAGAGGAAAGCAGAGTGTCGTGGCTTGGACAGAATAACGAAAAAAAAGGATTCTGTTCTATGAATAAAAGATACAGACATAAGAAACAAAACCAAAATCTTGCATGATCATCAAAGGCTTTTTGGTAGGAATTACTCTGCCATCGTACTTCATTTATGTGGGAATATAAGATTTTTATTTTCACTAGTTAACAGCATCAAACTCCCACTCCCATGGGGAGTTTATGTGCCGCCAGGCCGCAGGTTAAGATGTCAAAACGTAAATATTAATATTAAATATTGAGTAAAATTGTATCTGGCACCCTAATTTTTTATACGGTACGTTTAGCACTTTGATATTATTTTTTTAACATCTTAGTCCTATTTTTAGTTTATCTCGATGTAACTAAAAAAATAACATCACAATCCTAAATGGACTAAGAAATAAGATCAAAGTAATGGATGCATATGAAAAATAAGATTAGGGTGTTGGATGCAATTTTACTCTTAAATATTTAATAATCAGAAGTCTATCAATATTAGTCATGGATAAATGATACCACATGGGATAAGATATTCCTTAAATTCTATCTACCTCATTTATCTCTTGCATGCCTTTTCTTTGCTTTCATGATATGATAATTATCTGCATTGAGTATGAATAGATACACTACAATAAATAAATATTGAATTCTAAATAAAAAAAATAGATAACTAATTTATAAATAGTAAAAAAAATCAATTATTTATAACCAATGTATGTCAATTTTCTTAAATTGCCATCTCTACGCATCACTCCTATTGAAAGAAACACTTATTCATATAAGTAATTAATAAGGAGAGTTTGAGAAGAAATCATAAATTTAAAAGATAAAGTAAATTAAGATATTATATTTGGAACTAAAATTTATTATCTTAACTAACTTTTATATTTAAAATAACAGGAAATATATTTTTTTTTGGTAACAAAACAAAAGAACTTGCTGGTAAGGTGATACAATTAGGACAGAGCTTTCAAGTTCTGATCCAAGACCAATAAAAGTCAGGGAAAAAAAAAAAAGAGGTTCGTGTCAATTAAGGGTGTTCACGAGACGAGACGGGACCGGGACAGGCCCGTCCCGATCCCGTCCTGGTAAACAGGGACGGGACAGGGATTTTGTCCCCTGTCCCATCCTGTCTCGGTCCCGTCGGGACTGGGACGAAACCGGGACGGGACCAGGACGTCCCCCTTCCCCCTTTTTTTTAAAAAAAAACTATAATTTTTTATATGATTTTTTTTTTTATGTTCTAATACTTATTTTTTTGGGAAAATGACAGATAAAGCCACTCCAATATATACAATTCCAGATTGGGTCCTGGAATTGTGGAAATGACAGATTGGGTCAATGACCCAATCTGTCATTTGCAAAATGAAGGCAAATGGACAAATTTGCCCTTATTTCAATTTTAAACAAAAGGCACGGCTGAGTGAAGATAGAAACCAAGCAAGAGGTGGGAAGCAATGAGACCATGGAGGAAGCGATTTTTATCTGTGAAGAAGGCAGATTTCGGGAAGGGAGAAAAGGGCTGCCAATCGCATGTGGTAGAAGAAGCAAATCCAGTGGTAGAAGAAGAAGGGAAATTAGGGCATTGGCGCTCATTTCTTTCCTTCATTCAGTCGCTGTGAAAGAATTTATTCAGGTTCTCTCCCTTCGTTTCTTTCTCGGCTTGAATAACATTGTTTCATTTCATTTGTAGTTAATCTGTTTTTCTGCGTATACTGTTATCACGAGCGCTTGTTGATTTTGGTTGCAAAATATTTTGTTCCTGAAAAAATCCAAGAAAATGACACTAAGTTCTTTTAGCGGCAAGGTGGCGAGGTTGTTACAGAGGAAGTAATTTGAATATAGAGATTGCAGAACTGATGTTGTGGGGATTCCGAACTTTTTTTGGCTGTTGTTGATGAACTCACTCTTAAAGTGTTTTGATCATTATGAATGAGTTCTGATTTGCATTGTCTTGTGGGTATAATTTTTCTGTTAAAGGTTGAACTATTTTGTTTGATATGAATATATATAATTGTTCAATTGCGTCATTTTGCTTGGGCATCACTATTTTGGAAGTAGACAGACCTGTAGAACAGAGTATCTAAGGTCGTTCTTCTAAGTTAAGCATGGCTGCTGAGTGAAGGTGGAGGGAAATAATGTATCCTTGATTATTAGAGTCCACTATTTCTATGCACGTTGTAAAAACAATCAGTTCAAGCTAAAAGATTCCTAATTGGGTTTGCTTCTTATTAAGTCATCGTAGATCATGTATTTGAATTGTTGAGGATTTATTTTTGTATCTGGAGCAAACGTCATTGAAATTGAACTGGTTTCCTGCATGGCTACAACTGGAGATGTTCGGTTTGTTCTCTTGTTATAGAAATGTTTGAATGGATTAGGTGATGATGGTTGTTGATGAAAATTGATGGCTATTGCAGGATAACAGATATGTCAGCTGATGAACAAGGTCCATCTAAACCTGTGAGGAGCGGGTTGCTTTTGTTTAGAACTGAGTTCATGAATAAGTGGAAGAAGAAGTTCAAGAATGTGACTCAATACACTAAAGCAGTGACAAAGGCATGGAAAGAACTACCTAAATCAGAGAGACAAAGATATAAAGATGAGGCAAAGAAAACAAGGCCACCAAAGGCAACAACGAGCAACTACCAGCTTCCTTTTCATTGCCGTAGTGCACTAGGACAGTTCATTTCCTTGGCAGCGTATGTTAAGGACAACAAGGATCTGAAAGACGAGGTTCAAGCAATGGGGTTGTCAAGGTTGCTAGAGTTGAGACTTCGTAGACTCCCTCGAGACATTTGTGCTGCTATGATGCATTCATATGATCCACCAACGCAGCAATTTCTCATTAGGGGAATGTCTAGAAAACTGGAAGCAGTAGATGTGCAAATGCTCCTGGCCATACCCCATGTTGGGAGAAGAGAGGTGACATCTGAAGTTAGTGAGGACGACCCTGCATTTATAAGCCTTAGGCTTAATTATTTCTAGAAGTCTTATATAGATATTTTGAAGGTGATAACATCTGGACAAAAGAAGGGTGATGAATTTAAAATGTTGTTTATGCTCCACACACTCGGAACTCTATTATGCCCCACTTCTAGTGGAAGAGTAAGTGAGCGACTGATAAAGGTGGTGGCTGTAACAAAGGATTCATTTGTGGAATATGATTGGGCTACGTTTGTGGTGCAAGAGTTGTCGAAGGAGATGGAAGATTATTTGAGGGTTGTGAGGAAGCAGGATGGCAGCTGCAATGTTGGTGGATGCATATACCTGTTACTAGTATGCATTTTTTTTATTAGTTATTGTTTTGCCACTGTAACAGTTTTAATGTCATTTAATTGGTGATACAGCTATACTTGCTTGAGTATTTTCCTATAACTGAAAGTGCAAAGCATGACCACACTGAGGCCATATCATTCTGGACGGATAAGAGGGTCAATGAAATGAGTAATGAAGAAAGAAAGAGCCGCATTGGACTTCTCTATTCAGAAAGGCGTGCTGGAGTGCCTAATAATAAAGGAGGAAGCGAATCTATACCTTATCTAGACCCGGTAAAGGCAACCTTGTTAAATAGTGATTTTGTTTATATTATTTAGTAATATGTCATGTTTACAAATTTCTGTAACCTTCTCAAATATTTTTGAAATGACAATATATACTGAAAATTTTTTTGGTTTCCTATAGGAGTTGAAGGATTTGCGTGAGAGGTTGGTGGGGATGATTAGAGAAAATAGCAACAAACTTGTAGCTATTGTTGACAATGAGCTGATGAAGGTACAACTGGGAAGGGAGTACAGGCCAAAATCTAACAATGAAAGGCATGTACAACCCTATGAGGAAGAACAACTTGAAGGTGAAGCTGATGGAGAAGATGATGGTGAGAAGGACAAGGACGGTGATGGAGAAGATGATGGTGAGAAGGACAAGGATGGTGATGGAGAAAATGAAGATTCTGAGCATGATATTGAGGAGGAAGAAGGTGAAGAGGAAGATATTGAACAACTATCATTGCAATTATCTCCTATCACCATCATTCACCTAGGTGCTGAAGGAGGAGCATGGGATGAAGAGGAACTACTGGACAAGGCAGAACAAGTAAGAAGATCGAAAAGGCCGATGAAGCCCGCCCCAAAACTATAGTCTCCCTGGGTTGTGCCTAAGGTTGTGAAGAGAACAAATCGGAAGATGGATGATAAGGAAAAAATTTTCATCACTGTCTCCAAAATGTGCAGTTCAGCTAATGGTGACAAGTAAGCCTTTTATTGCTATTAAATAAATGTGAATGAAACTTTTTCGGCCTGTCTAAGCAAAATGAGTACTTGATCTGCAGGAGGTTGGTTGAGTTGGATGACTTCCATGTAACTCGTGATGATCTAAGGTCATTGGGTAGAATGCATAGAGTTAGTAACCATGTAATGAAATCTCCACCTGATTAGCTATTGTGTATAACAGATGCTGTGCAAGCTGAAACTTAAAAATTTTCTCTTGTGTCAAACAGGTCATGTCAATGGTGTGCCACATGTTGATGGGAGAAATAAAAGAGGGGGTGGACAAGTTAGACGACACATATTTGATGCCTACTTTATGATAAGGTTGCTGTAACATTACTTAATTTCAGTGATAGTTTATGTCAATATGCTTATAATGTCATATTTTGCAGTCCAAAGTTTGTAGTCCAGGGTGCAGTGTTGTAGTGAGCAAGAAGGAACTACAAGAGGAAGATGTTGGTTACAACATTGGGGATTGTGACTTGATTTTGGGACCAGCACTTGTAGACCAACACTGGTTCTGCTTTATGCTGGAGCCGAAGGTCATGAACTTCTACGTGCTGGATTCACTGAACATATATGTTAGCGGGCAACCAAAGAAAAAGAACAAGCAGAAGGGAACAATTGTTGACGATATGGAAAAGTTCCACAACATTTGTGTATGTACCAATTATTGTTTATAATTAAGCTGTGAAATTTTTATTTCATTGATTGCAATTGTTTTATCCAGCGGGACCGGTTTCATGATATTATAGAATTGGTTCAGCCAACGTTGATTGGGAAGAAGCCAAGGCCTGATATAATTTATCTTGATGTTGCAAAACAAAACAATGTGTGAGTGTGATCAACTTTTTTTTCTCTTTAAATTGATTGGTTGGCTGGATGTTGTTGAGCAAAATTGTTAACACGTCATGACATGCTGTGTGCAGCAAGGACTGTGGAGTCTATGTTATGCTATGGTTAAAATCGTGGCATCCACAGGCAGTGCTTAATTATACTCCTGTACATTTTATGTAATTAATGATTGTTTGTTGTGATTGATTATTGCCCTGTGTGATGAGGAATTCAATGTCTGTGCAGGATCAAGTGGCTCAATTTAAGCGTGATCTAATGTGGTGGATGGTTAATCATCCTCACAATGCATGTCGTGATGCTGCCTTAACACTATTGGAGGAATAAGAAGATATTATAAAAAGCAAACGACAGCGATCAACTCAATAGGAGTGTCAAGAATTAGTATTTACATGTGTATAGGACAAGTTGGAAAGGTTTCTTCAATAGTAACCATGTAATTTCATAGGGGATAATGTTGTACCGGTAATGTACATGTTCAAATTCTGGGTGATTATCAAGTTACAACTTGTTATTAAGTTGAGTACCTAGATCTATTTAAAGGATGACTATAACATTTTAGTCGTTACCTATATTCGTTTAAACAAATAACTAGTCATTGATTTGTAGTTAGTGGTGCGCAATGAATAATCATATTTATTCACTAGTTCGATTTGAGGAAGCACTAGAAGTGTGTAATCATTACCTACATCTGTGTAGAAAATAACTACTTACTATATCAACTAACACAGAAATGGCCCATGAGGAGTTTCATTGTGATTCAATAGAAGTGATGAGGTTATTACCTACAGCTAATTAACAATTCACTAGAAGTCTTTAGGCATTACCTACATCGGTGTAAAAAATAACTACTTACTATATCAGCGTATGCAGAAATGGCCCATAAGGAGTTTCATCGTGATTCAATAGAAGTGATAAGGTTATTACCCATAACTGATCAACAATTCACTAGAAGTGTTTAGGAATTACCTACATCGGTGTAGAAAATAACTACTTACTATATCAGTGTACGCAGAAATGGCTCATGAGGAGTTTCATTGTGATTCAATAGAAGTGATGAGGTTATTACCCACAGCTGATCAACAATTCACTAGAAGTGTTTAGGAATTACCTACATCGGCGTAGAAAATAACTACTTACTATATCAACGTACGTAGAAATGGCTCATGACAACTTTCATTGAGAGTCAGTACAAGTTATGAGGTTATTAACCACAGTTGATCAACAATTCACTAGAAGTGTTTAGGAATTACCTACATCCGCGTAGAAAATAACTACTTACTATATCAACGTACACAGAAATGGCTCATGACAACTTTCATTGAGAGTCAGTACAAGTTATGAGGTTATTAACCACAGTTGATCAACAATTCACTAGAAGTGTTTACGCATTACGTACATGCATGTCTGTCATGCACCAATAACTACTCACAGTAGCATAATTGCATATAGGAAAAATAACATGACAGCAAATGCATCACAACTACAACAATAGAATAGAGAATAACAACATCACTTTAGTCATTAACCAACAACCATCAAATACATCACAATAACTTATTTACATATGTTTCATGACAAGTGGACATTAAGATGATGCTTCCACTTAATGTTTCATTAACAAGGACATCACCTACCCTACCATCCACAGTATTTACAATGATATAACAATAACAGTTAAGGCATTGACTAACAAAAAACATACCCAACAATATAATGCCAACATGGCCATTAACCCAAAAACCAACATGGCCAATACATTAAACTATTTACATTTTTTCAATCAAAAAAATGGCCCTACAGTGCTAACAAAAAAATGACGCATCACATGGTGTACATCCCAAATCAACTTGGATTTGAGTTTTTGCACGTCCTTCTTGTATGTCCAACTTGATGACATTGAGTACAGCTGTATATCTTTTTGTCTTGGTATTGTGAATCATGCCTTGTAATCTTAGGCCTTCCAGGAGCCCGACTTGTGATTGGGGATTGCAGCAAAATTTGATTAGATATATTCTCCATCCTATAGTCATTTATATTTGGCATGTCAATTGTGACCACCAGAGTCATGCACCTCCCATAAATCTTCTGCTGACATGAAAATTTGTACCATCCCTCAATATAATCATAAATATCACCATGGACAGTTTTCATCACTGTACAAGCATGCCTACATGGAATCCCTGTCATCTGCCACTCTGCACAACTACAATGGTGCAAGCTGAGACTCACTCGGTGGTGTCCACGTGAGGTTTGGACATTGGCATTTCCCCTACCATAATCTGTTGTAATGAACTGCTTACTAACCTCCACATTTTCCTTTACTTTGGTCTCTATCTTTAGCCCTATACAACTCTTCCATTTTGTCATTACCACACTTGATGCTTGCATCTTTTTCGCAACTTTCTCACGATGCTCATGAATCATTTGGGCTACATTGTGCTTTCTTTCCTTGACCATCCAACCATTGAATGATTCAGCAATATTGGTGGTTATATTGTTCCATTGTTTATATGGGAACTTGCTCACAGCCCACTTATCTACATCCCTATGATTGTTAAGCCAGTCAAATAACTCTAGAGAGAACTCCCTCATTTCTGCCATTGCTTTGTCAAATTCATCGTGAACCCTAGCCCATGCAATTTTATTAAGAAGCATTAATGCATCCTCTTTGGAGCGTGTTCTGCTCCTTTTACCTCTGTTCAATTTGAGCCACTCTGCACTAAAGTTCTCCTTAATGTGCCTATAACAATACGCATGCCTGTCAGAACCGAACACTGATTGTACAGCTCCTATTATGGCATTATGACGGTCTGACACAATAGTTAATGGCTTTGAGCCAACTATCTTTTTAATCATAGACATAAACCAAGTCCAATCATCAATGGTCTCTCCCTTTACAATAGCCATTGCAAAAGGCAACAGCTCATTATTTGCATCATATGCCGAACCTGCGAGGAGTGTTCCCTTATATGGTCCAGATAAATGAGTTCTGTCAACATACAGAACGGGTCTAGCACCAGCCAAGAAACCCTCTATACAACACCTGTATGCGATGAACGCACGCTCAAATCTGTAGTTAGGACCAGCTACCCATTCAGCTACTGTTTCTCATCGGTTTCCTTTAGCCTTTGGCATATCTATGGTATCAACATATATGAATGTTCAGGTCTACCATTTATGTCTTCTATTGCCTTCTCCTTCGCCCTATATGCCTGTTTATATGTAACATTTAGACCATATTCTGTTTGCAATTTTTTCCTTATTTCACTTGCCCGCTTGTTAGCATGGCTCCTCACCTCATTGATAATTATATAGGATGTCATATTAGATCTTGCACACTGTCTAACTTGCAAATTATCTTGGGCACTATGGACATGCTCATTAATGAATATGGTGACACAAAGATATGGAACATTCTTCCCCAATGCACTTGCACATATTTTCCATGGACAACCTTCCACTTTGCAAATGACAGACATTCTCTCTTTGCTGTTCCTCAAGAATTTAGGTTTAAAGTTATATACGATGCTAAACTTGTACAAATACTCCCTAAACAAACCAGCATATGCAATTTTCTGCCCCACACCTGTAAAAAGTTCCAACCATTTACTATAGTTTATCTCAGTAATTTGTGCCACTGCATTCCCTCCACTGGAGCTTTGGCCTTTATGCGGGCCATCACTGCCTACATGTGAGCCACTTGGGACTTGATAAGGAATGCATTCAGCAGTACTTTCATGACTCACGTGCTCATAATCGTTTCCCAAACTGATATAAGATACAACCATTTCCTGGCGTGACAATCCCAACCATCTTTCAATTTCGGATCTGCATACATGATAACTACAACTGTTAGCATATTGACAACATCTGTTCCTACATTCACTACATTAGCATAGCAAATAGCAACTTACACCAGCAAAGATTTTTTTTACTTACATTTGTGCATCAGTCATCTCATGTGGTTCTGTCTCAATTCTGCATGCACGATCACTACATTTGTTAGCATATTAACAATATCTGTTCCCATATTAACTTCATTAGCACAGCAAATATCAACTTCCACCAGGAAATATTTTTTTACTTACCTCTGTGCATCATTCATCTCAGGCGATTCTGTCTCAATTCTGCATGCACGATCACTACATTTGTTAGCATATTAACAACATCTGTTCCCACATTGACTATATTAGCACAGCAAATAGCAACTTACACCAGCAAAAAACTTTTTACTTACATTTGTGCATCAGTCATCTCATGTGGTTCTGTCTCAATTCTGCATGCACGATCACTACATTTGTTAGCATATTAACAATATCTGTTCCCATATTAACTACATTAGCACAGCAAATATCAACTTCCACCAGGAAATATTTTTTTACTTACCTCTGTGCATCATTCATCTCAAGCGGTTTTGTCTCAATTCTGCATGCACGATCACTACATTTGTTAGCATATTAACAACATCTGTTCCCACATTCACTACATTAGCACAGCAAATAGCAACTTACACCAGCAAAGATTTTTTTACTTACATTTGTGCATCAGTCATCTCATGTGGTTCTGTCTCAATTCTGCATGCACGATAACTACAATTGTTAGCATATTAACAACATCTGTTCCCACATTAACTACATTAGCACAACAAATAACAACTTCAACAAGAAGAAATTTATAACTTACATTTCTTGATCATTGATTTTATGTCTTTCAGTCTCATTGCCTTTCAATGATACATACACATGCGCAATGATGTCATTATGCACAAAAATATTTCTAACTCCGCCATCGTCAACAAGATCAATTAATGTCCTCTCATCATACTTGACAATATACTTCATGTCCCAACTGCTACCATCAGAACCACTGCATTTTGATATAGTTGCCCTTAAATCTTCAAGTGTCATTCCATCTTTTATCGTTTCTGCATGTACTCTACCTCCATGATATCTAACTTGACCTTCAGGACTAATAACAAATTCTCCATCTACATGAAAGTAACAAAATAATTCCTTCCCAGGAGTGGAGCCAATATTACAATTCATTGTGTAAGCTAAGCTGAAACAAATGAATAATCATTATGTTAGTTCACCGATAATGATATTTTGTCACTTCTTTAAATAAAGAGAAATAACAGTACCTCTTCACTCATTAACAACTTTAGTTTACAGTTTCACACTTTAACATTAGCTATTAACTATAATATCCACCCTATCATAACTGTCATGCCTCAAACTTCAATGTCATGCAATCAACTTCGACTTTCTCCCAAAAACAATCCTCCATTCCCCAACACTAATCATTGTAAGCCCTACCAAAAAGCAACAAACCCCTATGGATAAATGCTTCAGCTCAAGCAAATAAAAATACAAACTTCATTGTCACCAACGAAACGCTGCAAGTACGCATGCTTCAACCTTCGTACGTAACCCAATTTACTGTATCAGCTTCGTCGGAAAAAATATCGATAGACCCATATTGATAAATGATCATGGTAGGGGATAAAAAGAGGAAGATTGTGGTGCAGAAAATTACTTCACTTGCTTTTTTCAACCTTATTTAGATTTCAAGACCAAGAACGTGTATCCAACCATACCCACAATCACAATACTTCAAAATAAAGAACAAAACCACCGTGATTAGACCGCAGGATGAATAGACGAAAACTGTGGTGTGAGAAATTACTAACCTTGCTCGCTTCAACCACCTTCCAAGGTCCCACCATCGAACGTTCTCCACCTTTCTGCAGTATAATTCTACAGAGCAATAAGTGTCATCGACATTTCCTTGCTTCAGTATATTCTTTTTGCTTTTACATCAGAAGGGCAAATTTGTCCATTTGCCTTCATTTTGCAAATGACAGATTGGGTCATTGACCCAATCTATCATTTCCACAATTCCAGGACCCAATCTGGAATTGTATATATTGGAGTGGCTTTATCAGTCATTTTCCTTATTTTTTTTGGGCTTCTAAAGATAAAAAATATTATAAAAAAATATTACATAGAAAGCTCAATTATATTGCATAAAAAGTGTGTAAAAATAATACTGTAAAAATAATACCGTAAAAAAACACTATATAATGACTTTGTGAATTATTTTATTAAGAAAGGAGATTTTGTTAAGATCATACTACAATTTAAGAGCTACAAATCACCATAAAAGCAAGAGTTATTATTAATAAGTAAATTAAATAATCTAATAATAATTATTAATAAATAATTTTTAAAAAAAAAAAAAACCCGAGACGGGACGGGACGGGACGACCTCGTCCCGCGTCCCGTCCCGTCCCAGTCACTGTCCCGTCCCGTCCCGTTTTTGTCCCCCGTCCCGAAATTTTTTTTGTCCCGTCCCGTCCAGTCCCGAACTCACCGGGACCGGGACGGGACAAATTGAACACCCCTGGACTGTCAATCTCAAAAAGAGTCATCCATCCACACCACACATGTTTAGAAAAATATCTGATGTCCATGTTTTTCAATAAAGCCTCCATACTTTGTGGCTTGCCCCATGATGCTGACAAAAGAATTCCAACCCAGCAAAATATATTTTGAAAAAAAGACATTTAAGCACCGACACCAATATCAGTGACTGGCAATTAAAAACATTAAAATTTTGAACTAAGGAAAATGAGAAATAAAAAATAAAAAATTACAAAAAAAATATCTATTGAATTTCAAAATGACAAACAAATGATTTTGACCAATTTTAACTTGTCAAAACCATTACAAGGGTAATCAAAACCATTACAAGAGTAGCCAGAACTATTTATCTTTTTGAAACATTTTCTTGATAAAAAATTAACTCGAACATTTTACTTTCATCTTGGCCAAAAAAAGCACAATTATGGTTTGTTTTCAAATTTCAAAATGTTAAAATCCCTGACTAGGAATTATTAATGTTCTTAAAATTTTTTAAACGGAAAGGAGTCAATCTTTTTAAATATTAAAACAATATTACACTCATTAATTCTAATATTGTACTACCTTCGGTCCTTAATATGAGAACCAGGTAAATTTTTAATTTGGTCTTAAATATAAGACCTCAATCTACTTTATTTCTCATATTTATCTATTTTTTTAAGGTTATCCTCAAAGTAGTTGCACGTATTAAAGGCTTCTTCACATAATAGTTTTAGCTAATACACATGATTAGTAAGGGTATTTCAAAAATAACTAATTTAACTAACTTTTTTAATCTACTTAAATTAGTTAACTAACTCTTATATTAACCACTGGAGGTAATATATTAGTATTATCTTATGATAATTTTTTGTGTTAATCATTGTTATCTTACAAAATTAAACTTACAGTATCATCATAAGAATTTTATTTTTTTTAAAAAAAATAACATCATTAGGTTAAAAGATTGAAAAGTCTCCTTATAAAATTAAATTAAAATACCAAAATGAAGCATCTTGAAAAATTAAAGGACGATAACTGCATTCCCCCGGCCAGTTTTTAATTTCCAGTCAACGATGACTTTACTTTCCCGGACAGTTAGCCATGGCCATGAGAAAACATGGGACAAAGATTTTTGTTGAGTTTAGGAAGTGAGGTTGTGACACTGTTGAAATGAGTTACCTTAGCTTACCAAGCAGCTCGTCTTTCCGGAGGACCTGGAAATACGAAGTGTTTCTGAGTTTCAGAGGTGAGGATACTCGCAACAGTTTCACGGGTCATCTTTATGCTGCTCTCCAACGAAAAGGTATATACACTTACAAGGATGATAAAAGGCTCCAGAGAGGAGAACGTATTGGACCAGAGCTCCTCAAAGCAATCGAACAATCCCAGATTTCAATCGTTGTCTTATCGAAAAACTATGCTGATTCCACATGGTGTTTGGACGAACTGGCCAAGATTTGCGAGGGAATTGCTCAACCGGGATACACTGTTCTGCCAATCTTCTACCATGTTGATCCATCTGATGTACGAAAGCAGAGGGGCGATTTCAAACATGCATTTGATAAACATGAGCAAAACTCAAGTAATAAGGTCCCAAGATGGAAGTTAGCTTTGAAACAAGTAGCCGATCTCGCTGGTTATGATGTAAGGAATAAGTAAGTCATGTTGTATTGTCCTAGTTTGATTATGAATCTGTATTGGTATGCTCATTTTTCCATTTCTCTTCAGATCTGAGTCAGATACTATTGATGAAATCGTTAAGGATGTCACCCATAGATTGAAGCATAGATTCTCAAGTCTGGCTGATGATCTAGTGGGGATGAAATCTCGTGCAGAAGCTTTTGAAAAGCTTCTAAACCTAGATTCATGGGATGATGTTCAATTTGTGGGGATTTTGGGAATGCCCGGAGTAGGGAAGACTACTCTTGCTGCAGTTGTATATGATAGAATCTCCCACTACTTTGATGCTTGCTGTCTTCTTCTTGATGTCAGTAAAGTTTACAAGGGTCCTGGTCTTGCCGGTTTACAAGAACAACTTCTCTCTGAAACAGTGGGGAATGATCAAAAGGTTTGGGAGGAACACACAGGAACCAATTTAATAAGCAATAGGTTTCGCCAAGCTAAAACTCTTGTTGTTGTTGATAATGTTGATCATGCAGATCAATTGGAGAAATTGGTTGGAAAGCCTGAGTGGTTTGGTGCTGGGAGTAGAATCATCATAACAACTAGACATAAGAGAATCCTAAAGATGCATGGAGTGAGTAGAGATAAAGTTTACAAGGTTGAACTACTGAATGATGAAGAAGCTCTGCAACTTTTTTGTGTAAAGGCCTTCAAAAGTGATGTTCCTGATGATGGATTTGAAGAGCTGACCCATAGTTTTCTGCAATACGCTAAAGCCCTTCCACTAGCAATCAAAGTGTTAGGTTCTTCTTTGCTTATGCGAAAAAAATCAGAGTGGGAAGCACTATTAGATAGATTGAAAGAAATTCCCAACCAAGAGGTTATGGGAGTGCTGGAAACGAGTTTATTTTCACTTGACCAAAGGGACAAGGATATATTTGTAGATATTGCTTGTTTCTTCAAGGGAGAAGATGAGGAGTATGCTAGAAAAATTCTTGATCATTGTGGATTTAATCCTGAGGTTGGAATCAGCATTCTGCGTGAAAGATGACTCTTAGTCACAGTCAATGGAACACTCCGGATGCATGATTTGCTGCAAGAAGTGGGCTGGAAAATTGCAAAAGGAGAATTTCCTGAAGAGCCAGCAATGTGGAGTAGACTCTGGTTGTACAAAGATCTTCAAGCTGTAAAGACAGTAAGTAATGTTTTGATCAGTACATCACTGGCTTTTGTGTGCTTTCTTTTTTATTCCTTTGGTTAGATCAATCGATTAATGCTTCAAAAAATCCAACATATTCCTTTTACTTTACATATGTTTGTCTTGATTCTTCGTGGTAGGGAACAGAAAAGGTTAAAGCCATCGTCTTGAAGGAGGAAGATGTAAATCTGAATGAAATGCTGCCATTGAGAGTTGAAGCTTTATCTCAAATGACTTGCCTCAGGCTAATCATATTCCCTTCTATGAAATTTTCAGGAAAGCTGAATAATCTTTCCAATGACTTGAGGTTTCTTTCCTGGCATAAATTTCCTTTCAATTACTTACCACCAAGTTTTGAACCAGTTAAACTTGTTGAATTGATCCTGATTGATAGTAATATAAGACTCCTATGGGAAGGTGTAAAGGTATAGTACTGTTTTTCTAACTAACTTTAATGAGTTAATTACTGCCCTGGTCCTGTTATTAGGCCTTTTCTAGAAGAAGTGAGTGCCACCAAAGGGAGAGGGGTGTCTGATGCCCCATCATTCTCCCTCTCTTCCCAAATCTTTTTTTCATTGTTTCTTTTAATTATTAGATTTTACATTTAATGAGTGACATTTTGATATGTTATGACGAAAAAATGACCTGTTTTCAAATTTTTTTAAATTAAAAAAAAATACTCTAAATTAAAACGAAACAGCACAGATTAGATTAATCTGTGCTGTTTCTTTTTAATTTAGAGTTTTTTTTTTGAAAAATCATTAAAAAATTGAAAACAGCTCCATTTTTCACCTAAGAGACATCAAAATGTTACTCATTGAATGTAGAATCTAGTAATCAAAAGAATCCAGAAAAAAAAAAATTTGCCGACAGAGGAAAAATGATGGGACAGCAGGGAGGGCAGCAGACACTCCCTCTCACCACGAAATGGGTATTAATTACTTTTTTTTTTAAAGATTGTTCCTATTTAAAGTTTGATGCGATTTTCTCTTTCACGGTCGATCATTGGCTATGGTATGTTTTTAGCTAATTGTCTTTTTGGCTTCTTTATAGGCTTTGCCAGAGTTGAAGATCATTGACCTGCATGGCTCTAAAAATCTAATGAAGACACCAAATCTCAAAGGAGTGAAAAATCTTGAGAAGTTGGATCTTGAAGGATGTAGTGGATTATTAGAAGTTGATGCATCTACTGGAGATCTCAGAAAGCTAGCTTTCCTGAATTTGAAAGCTGTGATCGTCTAATAAGTATCCCAAGCACCTTATTTCTTTCAACTTCTCTTGAAACTCTGAACCTTCCTGGTTGTTTAAAACTTGCACAGCGTTTGAACTTCCAAGGACCTTCATAGAACCGAACCATACTCATTTAATTAATAAAGATGCGATATTGATATGCTGTTGGTACAAAGTGGATAGATTCATTAATTCTAGTGGTTGTAATAATTAGTAGCATCATCTTTAGACAATCTTTATAAATAGCCATGTTCTTCCTTTCAAATAAATCAATTCATCTCCCTCCATATAAGCCTTTTTTTCTTTTTTTAACGAATATTAAGGAAACAAGAATGGCGGGAAATTTTGCAAATATAATGAAGAAAAGTCACATCAAGAGAATGCATATATAAGTAGGCATAATATCATATTTTAACCCAAGACCCTAAGTTGTTGAATTTAATTTGTGGGTCTTTTGTATGGTTAGCCAAATTCCATATCCATAAGACATTTCCAAACCAAATTTCTATTCATGCAATTGAGATCCCGGTAACATTACCATAGCATCCGTGTCTTTACCCTCTCGCCAAAATGATGTTTCTAACAAAATATTCTTCCGGTTTTAAATGTAAAACCCTTATACACACTAATATAAGCGTTTTATATTTAGGACGGGAAAAATATGTTGAAATTGTACTGCCTATTAAAAGTCCCACGTTTTTCAAATTTAAAAAAAAAAAGGCCTTAATATATATATATATATATATATATATATATTGAGATGTGAGTTTTGACTTTTTGAGCATTCAAGAAAAGTGAGCTGACACAGCAACAGGCCAACGCAAGCCAAGCCTTGGGCAATAATTTTAGAAAGGACATTTCGAAACTTCGCAAACAAGTGTGAAAATTTTGCAATTGATATCTTAATTTTTATTATAAAATATTAAAATAAATCTTATTTAACCAATACATAAAAGCGTAAAATTTTAACACTACATGTAAGTGTAATTATTACTGACCTTTAATTTTAAAATTTGACATTAATATATAAAAATTTTGAAACTCATCATATTTCATTATTTCAACTTTTAAAATGAAACAAGTTAGGTAAAGATATCATTAGGTAATTAATTTTTTTTAGGCATTAAATCATTAAGGACGTAGATTTTTTTATTATCATTTTAAATTGTTTTTTGAATCCAAATTGTAATTAAATTTAGGAAAAATTTCATTTAAGAACCATTGTAGCCTATTAATGTCAGTCAACCGCCAAAATATTTGAAAACTTTAGTCAACCCCCTTGAACCAAAATGAAATTAAAATTTAAAGATAAAATTATAATACTACCCCTTCTTTTTATTTTTTTAAAAAATAAATATTAATGGTTGCCAGAGCTTAATAGCTGACACCAGAAGTCGGAGCTTTGGTGGCTAACCACTAGACTTCAGTGGTTAAAAGATTTTTCTTTTTAAAATAAAGTGACTAAAGGAGATTTGAACCTATGACCCCAGACCCCTTAGCATACCAAAAGTAATGTGATCCCCAAGCCAACCAAGCCATTTAATCATATCATGCAAAGAAATATATATATATATTTATAAAACAAAACAAATGCAAATGTCCAAGTGAAATTCAGCAATTCATAACAAAAATTTGGTGATTTACAAGTAATATAATGAAATTCACAACTCCAAATGCAAGTATTTATATGTGAATGAGCAAGTGAAATTCAAATATTTACAATAAAAATTCAAGAATTTATAATCCAAATTTGGTGATTCACAAGAAACATAAGGGAATTTGTAACCCTAAATATAAGTGTTTAAGTGTGAAGGAACAAGTAAAATTCAGTAATTTACAACAAAAATTCAGCGATTCACAACTCAAATTTAGAGATTTACAGGAAACATAAATATTATAAAACTTAGAAGAGAATTCACAACCTCAAAAGTTTTGCTAATTAAGGCACCGGAGCTTCTATTTTGGGACGCTTCATTGCTTTCGGCGACATTAAGTGAAGACCGGTGTCTTCTTAGTTTTGCTAATTAAGGCTGAGTCAGATAAAAAGGAATATGTAATGTCGTATTAGAATTAATTACATATTGCCTGTATTTAATTTCTGTTTCTTCATAATGCTAATAATCTCAAGTTAGCTCTTTTACTCATTTTGTATTCATCAGATACATTGTAATGTAGTTACTCCTCTGGTCCTTAATATAAGACCTATTTAACTAATTTGATTAGATTAAGGAAGTTAGGTAAGTTAGTTAATTATAAGAAAAGTGACACATTTTTCCTAAAACACCATAATCATCTTTCTTAATACCCCATCTCCCTCTTTTACTTGATTATGGTTGAGGGAGTATCCATAGGGGTAATTTAGAGAAAATTGATAAATATGAGAAATGGCTCTTATATTTAGGACCAAAACTAACTCAAGAATTGGGTCCTATATTAAGGACCGGAGGAGTATATTATAATTTTTCACAACGAATAAGATATTAAAATATGGTTTGCAATATAAATAAATGTTACGTGGACGACATATTGTCAATAATACAATTCTCCATGTATAGTTTTCATTTCTTCCGGCTCCACACACATATCGAAGCCTTTGATAATTAACTCATAACTTATATGTATATTTAAAAAAGAATCGATCCGATCGTAACTTCGAATATGGAATAAGGTATCAAATAGGAAATGATACTCTGAATCATAGAACTATAATGAAATATACGATCAACTAACATTTATCAAATTTGAAAAAGAGTCAGAAGAAATAGTTAGATCCTCTTATTATATATATTTAATAGATCATAATGAATAAATTCACAAGTTAAAAAAAATCTAGATATTTGAAGCACAACTTAAATTAATGCACAGTGTGTCTAAGAAGCATAATGGAATTTACAACCCAAATGAAACCTCCTTGAATATAAGTTCTTGTGCCTTAATTAGAAAAACTTTTAAGGTTGTGAATTCTCTTATAAGTTTTATAATATTTACGTTTCTTGTGAATATCTGAATATAAGTTGTAAATCATTGAACTTTTGTTGCAAATTGATGAATTTCACTTGTTCATTCACATTCAAACACTTACATTTTGGGTTACAAATTCTCTTATGTTTCTTGTAAATCATCAAATTTGTGTTATAAATCCATAAATTTTTGTTATAAATCTTCGAATTTCACTTGCTCATTCACACACAAACATTTGTATTTGGAGTTGTGAATTCCATTACATTACTTGGAAATTGTCAAATTTTTGTTGTGAATTGTTAAGTTTCACTTGCAAATTGTTGAATTTAACTTGTTCATTTATATTTAAACACTTACATTTGTTTTGTTATATATATAAATATATATTTCTTTGCATCAATAGATTAAATGGCTTGGTTGGTTTAGTGGTCATATTATTTTTGGTATGCCAAAAGATCATGGGTTCAAATCTCCCGGGCCACCTTATTTTGGGGGGGAAAAAAATCCTTCAGTCATCGGAGTTTCAGTGGCCATCGAAACTTCGATCTTTGATGTCGGTCACTTGAGCGCTAGCTGCCGGACCTCTGACCTCCAGTAACTGGAGCTCTAGCAACCATCAAATTTTTTTTTTTTAAAAAAGGGGGTAGTATTATAATTTTACCTTTAAATTTTAATTTTATTTTGATCCAAAAAAGTTGACTGAAATTTTCAAATGCTTTAGGAGTACATTAATTGGCTATAATGGTCTTTAAATGAAATTTTCCTTTAAATTTATCTTTTGTCCGAAAGTGTCATTTCCCCCCTGGTATAATTTGATTGGTTTTTACGTACACACTGTAACACACCTCACCGACAACACAACATTCACGGCTATTCATTCCTGTTGGTGTGGGCCAGCTCCCTTCATTATTGCTTGTACTAATTTGAATGGCACTTTTTCCCATATCTCTTTTCAAATGTACCATTCCAACTTTACGACCATAGTGTACAAAAAAAATGGGACTTTTTATTGTTTTTAGATGCTTACAAAGCATACATAAATTATAGTTGAGGGATTTCTAAGTAGTCCTTCCAAATGCAAGCATATCACTCATAGATGAGGTGTTAACAGCAGATTGCCACTGTAACAGTGTCACCAGTGCCACAGTAACAGAGTCAGCCGTCTTAGATGATGTCTAAAACTTGAGTTTGACATTTACAGGTTTGTATATATACTTGTGTTTAATGGTATAAAATTAAAAAAGAAATTATAGATGGGGGGATTTTAAGTCCTTCACATTGTAAAGAACTAGTACGTCCTTTCCGTGGGCTGCACGGAGAGCTTATAAATCTTACTCCTCTTGTCCTATTTATAAGATACTTTTAGTATATTTTATACAGACCAAGAAAAATCTTAAAATCCATTAACTCTCTATTAAAATATGATAATTTTTTAACTTTACCCATATTTAATATATACACTTTTCAAAAGAGATAATTACCTACACTATAATAAATAAAGAATAAAATAGTATATTCACGTTAAAAATTTGATGAAATGACTTATAAATAAGAACAAAAAAAAACCTTATTTCTCTATTCTATAAATAGGACTGGATGAGTAAATCATTATATTTTTTATTATGATCTTTTTTGGACCAGAGAAACTTACTAGACAAATTGAGTTGATTTGATTTTATAAAATACATTTTGAAGAGACCTTTAAAAAAGTTGGCATCCCAAAGAGATTATAACAACTCACGGGGACTTACGTACCTTCTAATTCATAATTCTCAAAGCTTGTTTTATTCTTTTTCTTTAATTTCCTATATGCATCAAGTATAATGATCAAACCTCTTCTTTATTTCTTTCATTTCCTCACGCATTTTTGCACTGATCAAGTACCAATTCATTTTATTTTATTTTTTCAAAGCCAGCGTGTGATAATCAAATTGAGATATTTCTAGAAGAACAATTTTGACATTGGTCTATAAAAGATTATAGCGTGCACTTCCAAGAGCAATACATCCTACAAAGGTTGCTCATCCAACTACATGACAGGCAACATCATAGCACACGAGTTTATTCAGAAGCAAAGAGTTGTATCCATAACTTGACATATTAGCATTATATCGTATTGTGTTAACATCAAAATAGATATGAGAATTAGAACAGAATGCTAACCTTTTGCTGTAATTAGAAATGTGTTCATCTTAACTATTTTGTACAAGTCTATAATACATTAAGCATATCATGTTCATGAGTGGATGCATATTGGAATTTAATAGGATGTACAAAGTACTGACACTAAGCTTATATCATAATTTTGATTAAAAGTTCTCAAGGATATTTTGACCAAATTAACATCCATTTCCAATCTCCAAATTATAAAAAATGTTTGACTCTTGCCAACTGTCATTTGTTCAACTTCACAGATGTGACATATCCCATTAATATATCATTGTCATAAAGAAATTCCATCTATGTTCAATATAATAAACTAATCTGATATAATAGTTAGTAAACTTTACATCAATATATCTTTTTAATGCATAATCATGGATTAAATACTGAGCATTTAGAGCATAGAAAAGGTAGAATCTAAATGGGAAATTTTCAAGACAGGTATAATCTTCTATGAACCTGCTGAGTGAGGCCAAGATACAACACTGATTCATAAAGGCTCCAAAATTACCCAACATGACACAAACCTTTGCCACTTCCATTTGACTGTGCTGGAAATGGTCTAGCAACTGCTGCCTCCACATTCACGAGTCAAAGCCTGGCTATTACAAATGCCAAATTAAAGAGCAAGGATGAAGGTATAACAGTAAGCAATATATTGCAGCCATGAATCCCAAAAGACATATCTCTTAACATATCCAGCATCAAAATAATAGAACAGAAAATGTTAGGAGGGATTTAAAATTCACATGTAATAGCAAAATATATATACAACTCCTATTTTGCTTTATCACTTGCCACATTTGGATGCATTACAGATACACACTTGAATATAAACGTATGATAAGCCATATCTCTCCAAGCTGTCACATCTCTTCTTTCAGCAGCATCTCCTTTTTCAACATGCGGACACTTTTTTTAAGTTTCCCATAAAATCACTATATTAGTTATATCGCACGTCAGTTGAACCTTGCAGATAACACTAAATACACAAGGTGACATCATTTTGTTCTCAACTGAAACTATTCCAAGGCCCACACTTTCACCATATTATAAACTTGGCTATCCTCCAAACAGGCATATAATTTTGTAAGTTTCATTGAAAACCAATATATTAGGTATATGATTTCAATTTTTTTTTTAACAATTTCTGTTTTTAAAAAAATCATGAACTGGTAAGAAAATTCATTAGCGTTGAGTTTTCCTCATCATATAAAATTAATTTGAAAAACCATGATGATACTAAAAAAATTAAATACATCTAACGTTAAATGAAAAATAAATTTTCTTCTACCCATAAATTAAAGAAAAATTTTACTAATAAAACTCCTCAGAACATATACATCAACATATCAAATTCAGAGCATTATGATATTCTTTACGTCAGTACCTAAGCTTTCTAGGAGGAGATTACAAGGCTGATTACCACAAGCTTTGCCATGGAAAGGACATTGGTGGAAAGCATTTCCCTATTTGTTGTCCTGATGCACGCCTATTGAAATAAAAATAAGATGATGTGATACCAAAACCGTGTAACAGAAAAGAAGCAAGAGAAAAATGAAAAAAAATCTGTTTAACAATGGAAAGGGACAATAGTACAATACCTTCTAAAAAATCATCCCAAAATCTCTGACTTCACTGAAAAGTGATTCTCCAAGCAGTTACACCAGACTGCCAAAACCTCTCATTACACTCTTGATTTAGATTTGTTTGACCTTAGCAAACACAGGACAAGTATTCAATACATAAGACTTAAAAGGAATTTGCTGTATAATTCAGATTATCCAAGCAAAAGCAGTCACCTGCATCTGCCTCATTTGGCAGAGCATTAGAATGTATGGTCGACTATTTTTAAAACCATGTGGTTTATTAGTTCCACCTCGTCTTTGACAGCGAAAAAGCATTTGAGTTTTCTTCCACTGATTTAAACTTGTGATATTGTAGATTTCACTGATTTACTGATTTTATCATTTACTTTTAAAATTTCTTTAACATTTTATAATAAAAGTGCAAAATGATGTCATCTCCAAACTCTTTGTTCTAATTGTTGGATATCTTCCATTTGGTAAACTGAATCGAACTACGTACAGTAAGACATGAGCTTAAACATCTCATATAAATTACACAGCTGATCTCAAAATATTTTGGTCTTAAAAATATACACTTCAGATATACTTAGGTTGAATCTTTCCCCTGTCCATTGCTCAAAAGTAAATCCAATGAGAAATACAATCATCATTCATATTAATAATTAATAAATACAATCATCATCCATATTAATAATTAATAATTAAAACAAGTAAGAAGACAACATAATACCTAGGACCCAAAAAGTTTGAACCATTGAAAGTAATATCTATTTGAGGAGAAATAATATTACTTTTCTAACCTCCAATTGTTCTCCTTTGAACCACTGCAACTTAGGGTGTGTTTGGATGAAACCAAACCGTGGTTTGGAAAAGTGATTCTGGAGAATAAATTCTGTGGAGAATAGATTCTGAGAAAAAGTGATTCTGAGAAGTGAGAGTGTTTGAATAGTTATTACCAGAAGCACTTTTTACATGTGAAAATTACCAAAAAGGGTATAAGTTAATATGATAATTATATAAGAGATAGATTTTATGATATATTTTAATTTGAAGAAATAAAATTGTGAATGAAAAATTTTTTACTAACATAATTAATAATATATAAGATAATATAATTAATACATAATTAATATGTGTATATATATTTATAAAACATAATAATAAATATGTTTATAGAAAAGTGATTTTTTTTTTTACTAACAGAAAAATATTAATTTTCTTTAAAGATTTTAAACGTGAAATCCCATAACATTTTTTCACAACTACTTTTTGTAATAACATACTACATGTATAATAACCTCTGATGTTTAATACAATTAATTAATTAATTGTCACCACACATATATATTAATAAAATATAAGAGTGAAAATATTTTTAGAGAAGATGAATTATTTTGTTGCAAACAAAAAATCATGTATTTTCATGAAGATTATAAACATAAAATGGGATGATATTGTTTGACAAAATAGAATAAACACGTCTTCAAACAATTTATTAATTATTAAAGTAAGTAATAATTAGCTTGAGAATATAAGGTCTATTATTAATAAAAGAAATATAAATAAAGAAGTGTCATAATCATTAAGATGATGCATCGATACAAAGCATTTGTGATATGTTTTGTTTTTAACTACATATTACAATCTATGATAAAAGGAAAGAAATAAGACATGACTACTATCCTTGTATTGAATTAACAAGTTCGTCTCTTATGCTGTCACGAACTGAATTAACAAGTTCGTCTCTTATGCTGTCACGAACCTGAGCCATATAAGATGAAGATTGAATTGATGAATGTATACGTGAAAATCTAACCCCATCATCATGTTCTTCTGCATAAGTACCTTCTTCTTCTAACTGAACGAATCCAGGATCAGTAATAGATGTCGTTCTAATAAAATTATATATAGCCATCGTTGCACAAACAATTTTAACTTGTGTTTCATAATCATAGGATGGCATGTTTCGTAAGATTGTGAACTTTTTTTTCCAAACTCCGAAAGTTCTTTCAATTGTACTCCTTAAACTTGAATGGAAATAATTAAAGACTTCATTGTCATTTTCAAACCCAGATGTCCTTCGAAAATCAGGCAGATGATAACGCTCCCGTCTGTATGGGCCGAGATATCCATTTGGTGTTGGGCATCCAGCATCCACCAAATAATATTTTCCTATATAAAAAATGAAATTATTGTAAATTATTTTTCTATTGTTAAGCTAAATATAAATAAAATGTAGGAAATAAAAAACCTTCAGGTGGGTGGGGAAAGTTCATTGAAGGAGTTGTGAGGGCATGATCAAATATCCGAGCATCATGTGCGCTACCTTCCCATCCAGCCAAGACAAAAGTAAAACACATGTCCCAATCACAAACCGCCATGACATTTTGTGACACTGTTCCTTTTCTAGAGATAAATTTAGTTTGATCTGTTGCAGTGACAACGTAGGAAACGTGCGTGCCATCAATTGCTCCAATAACATGTTTAAAAAAAGGCTAGTATTTACCAAACCGAATTTTTGTATGAACATGCCGGAATGTTGGATCTTTTGGTTTGATATTAGACATGGCAAGTCTACAGCATGCCATTAGGACATTATGAAAATGTCTGCTAATTGTCTCCCCTGAATGTTGAAATCTTTCTTGTTGCATTCTGCTACTAAGTGCATGGCCAACGGTATGTAAAAACATTGCAACTGATTCATGTATCCCTATATTTTTAGTCTCTTTTAGACCATGTTGTTGCAATTGTTCCACCAGACTTAAGAACACACCCCGTTCCATCCTAAACATGTTATAACAACGACTGGAGTTGCCATCTAAAACATCCCTTACCCATAAGCAGCCTGTATAAGCACTTGTATGCCGAGACTCTTTACACAAGTTCAAAGTAGCGTATGCACCGACCAATGCTGCAACTTTGTTAACCCTTTTTTTTTCGTCCCTTAGCATGCTCTTCCACACATTTAATTTCAGCATCCATATTCGTTTTATCCTGTGCACATACACATAAAGTTTAGAATTCTTACGTAGAAATTACGAAACATTTATAAAAGTTACAGAGTTGTTTGATTCATATAACAACCCACTAGTCACATAAAATGATACACATATGGAACTGTCTAATATAATAAACAAGTCATAAATCCCTAGTGTAAAACTCCAAAATAGGTAGAAGTTGTTCCTTCTGATCCTTCAGAGCTGCATACATTTCCCGTGCCTCCGGCCGTTCCATAAGGAGTTGTGTGCAGCGTCTAAAGAAATCAGGATCACTGACAACTTCAGGAACTGTTTTCAAGTGAAACAAGACTCCCCTAATTGAAATCTCATAAGCACGTGCTTCTTCTTCCAACCTTCTATCTTCTTCTTCCAACCTTCTAGCTTCTACTCGTGACATGACCTCATTTCCACGCTCGGCCTCAGAAATATTTGTTTCAGCAATCTTGCTAAGTGCATCCGCTATTTTCATAGAGGGAGATGTGCGTTTCTTCTTGACTTCACTCTTCCTTCTGACCCCCAGTGAGCTACTAGGTCGACTCCTACCTCTGCTTGTACCCCCACCATTGTTATCCTGCCTCAATTCAGTGTTGCCTCCACTACCTCCACTATTAACATTGAAGTTCACTGTGTTAAATTCCCTACTTACACCAGTTGGTGCGCCTAAAATTTCATCACTATCTCTGGACCCTTCTTCCAAATCTTCATTCGGTGTTCCTTCACTTGGAAGTGTCATGGAAGAAGGTGCCCATGCTTGTGGTCCAACTGCAGCCACACTCCCGAACAATTGAGTTAATTGATCCCTAAATTGAAGTCCTCTTTCTCTAAATTTTTCATAGTTTGGAACTTCTTGCACATTAGACACCAATAATATCATAAAATATTCAAAAAACAATAAATATGCACAAAACATTAACAGGCAGAGAAAATGTAAGATCAAAAGGTTCAATAATTACCCTTATTTTCCTCTCCCACCAATCATCAGTTGCACTAACAGTATTCCTTTCAGTATCCCATCCCAATCCTGTCTCGCGAAGCAGCCTATCCCATGTCTGCCACTCTTTTCGCAGGGAATCATATTTGTTCTTAAATTGCTGTTTTGCGTACACTCTCCTAGTTTTGGCAGTAAACTTATCACCAAGAATATCCCAAGCTTTCTTTGTTAAGCTTGTACCTCTTCTTTCTCCTTGTTGCACAAGTTCAATGCACAGGTCAATAAACACTTTTGTGGTTCTTACATCCCAGGAAGCTTTCACCGTATCTTTACCCATTATGTTATAGCACAATTACAGCTCTTCAGTCATCACAAATTAATCAACCCAAAATCATATTATCTACTGTAATAGGTGAAAAAGTTGACCACATCTTTAAATCTCAATTCCTTCGTCCAACCAAACTAAGCACGACAAAAATTAACAAACACAAGAAAAATTCTAATTTTACATGGCCGGAAAAAATACACCTCCCTCCTATTTCAAATTTCATTATATGTTTTTGCTTCAAAATACTAACTTTTAAAACATCAAAACTAACTAAATTATTATATATACTTTTTCTTTTTCTTAACTTTTGTTGAAAGATGATTGGATGAGAAAATAATAAGAAAAACCCATATTTGAACCATCATGTACCATAAATCATATTGTACTTAACCTTTGAAATAACTGTGTATTATGAATATAATTAAAAAAATTCGTTCATGTGCGTAATTAATACAAATGTTCATGATGAACGCACTAATATTATAAAGCACATAATTGTTTTTAAAAAATTAACATGTTGCATCAGCTTTTCATAATATTTGTTTAAAATTATATTCTTATCGGATTTGTCAACTGAAAATACAAAAAAAACTAGTAGCATAAACTTCTGACCAAAATACAAATCACTTTCTTTAATATATACATGGATTTGAGTTGTGATTCCATTTTTCCTCGCTCTCAAAAGTTGGCCATAACTCTATCAAAATCCTTAATACAACAGTACAGGACAACACATTTCTTATCTCGTCCCAAATCAGATCAACTCTTAACAAATAATGATAATTAATTTAATTAAAGTACTATCCAAGGGAAAAAAAATTCCCAATACATTGTTCGACTTCACAGGCTTCTTCTCCGGGAGGAAAATCTGGATAGAAAAAAAAGGATCCCACGCCAGGCAACAAGAGGAAAAAGAACTTGCATTAAATTTATATATCCAGTAGAATTCAATTGACAGCCTTTCTCGTCTCCAAAAAAATATCACCAGATACATCCCCTGCCTCCAGAACCAGACATTGATGAGTCTAGCTTCGATTCGCAGGGAAATTTTTCGGGAAAATGTTTATCAAATATCAATTACCAGCATCTGATATGTTCCCCCTTCGTTTCATAAAATCAAACTACTATGAAACCAAAGCAAGCAATAATTATCTCATGCCTTTGAATAATATGCCGGTCAGTTTTGGAAAAAGCTGGTTGAACAAATTGAAAAACGAAAGTGGGAGGAAGCTTGCAATTCGAAGAGGATATTAGAACACTACAAAATCATTCCAAAAATCAACATACCACGGTGCAAATAAAATAGCCACGGTTCTAAACAAATTCAGTACAGGAGAGAGCTACACGGCGAACAAAATTCAGTGCAAAAATAAGAGGAGGGACCGAACCAGAACCACACGGCGAACAAAATTGGAACAACATGCTGGTTGCGAATGGGAAAATGCATGACTGAACAAAATTTTTAATACCACCGGAGAGAGCTAACCTGAGCTAACCAGAGAGAGCTAACCGGCAACCTGACCAGGCGAACTGAAGAACGAAGCTTTCGAAACAGAGGATGGACGGATCGGACAACCCAATGCTTGATCTGGTTTTGGCGCGTCGAGAAAACACACAACCAGCCCCTGTTTTCACGAGCCCAAGGCGATCTCACCGGTGTAGAAATTCAGAGCACCGACAGCGCAGAGGCGAGTCGGCGAAGAGGTGAGCTGATGGTGACGAGAAGGCGAAGAGGGGAGCCGGCGAACAGGCTACCCGATGGATGAGCCGGCCGAAGAGTCGAGCTGGGTGAGGATTCACCGAAGATTGGAGTCGGCCAGCGAAGAGAAGGATGAGAGGGTATTATTGGGTATGATCGTTGCCCCTTCGAATGGTTCCCAATTTTTATCAGAGAAGCGACTATTATTTGCTTCTCGTAGAACCATGGTTTCACCGGTTGAAACCATGGTTTTATCTGGACCACGATTTGAGAATTTGGGCTTGGTGTTTGGATAGCATTTTGTGGTTTGCAATGTAATCCAAACGGTGCCTTAGTAGACGTCATTGCCTTAAATATTTTTGGCTAGCCTTAGGATATGGACAAAAATAACCTTATACTTTTCTGATCACTTATAAAAAAAGTAGAGATTTATTTTATAAAAAGGGGTATACCTTCACATTAATCCTTTTTATGTAGCCTGAGGATATTGACAAAGATGAACCTGTACTTTTCTGATCACTTATAAAGTAATAGAGACTCATTTTCTTTTTTGAAAAGGGGATTGTGCCCTGACTTTGCTTTTCTGCTGTGAATTAATACTTTTGTGCCATAGACATATATTACTTTATCATCCCTTTCAAACATCTGATTTTCTGAACACGTATAGCACAATTTTTAGTCAAAACCCATTTCTAGAGAGTAAAAAGGAGTGAAGTTTAAGGTTGTGTTTGGATGAAACCAAACCACGGTTTGGAGAATAGCTTTTAGAGAATAGATTCTGAAAAAAATAGATTTTGTGAAGAATAGATTTTGTAAAAAAAGTGATTCTGAGAAGTGAGAGTGTTTAGATAGTTGTTATCAGAAGCACTTTTTATATGTACAAATTATTAAAAAAAGCATAAGTTAATATGACAATTACATAAAACATAGATTGTATGATATATTTTAATTTGAAGAAATAAAATTGTTAATAATATATTTTTTACCAACATAATTAATAATACATAAGATAATGTAATTAATAAATAATTAATATGATATATTTATTTATAAGATATAAAATTAAATATGTTTATAAAAATTAATTAAGGGTGTTAAAGTATATTATTGTCGAGATTTACTCTAATAGGCATAATTATACTCTCCAATTTGAGCCAAAAGCAGAATAGATTCACTTCTCCCGAAATCATGGTTTTGGGTTCCAAAACCATGGTTTCGACCCAAACCATAGTTTCAGATAATTTGTGCCTGTTTGGATTGTTTTTTTCCCAAACCATGGTTTAGTCTGCTATCCAAACAGGGCCTAAAATGCAAGGCAACAAAGACAGGTACACAATTAATTTCTAGACACTCTGTTTAGTCTACATTTTAGAAATCAACATGAAAGGTTTAAAAAGAATCCCTATTATTGAACCAACATCTGCTCATACAAGATAATTTGATGACTTCAACATTACACTGTATAAGAAATAAGTAGAAACTTCCCCTTGTTTTAACAAAATCCCAGGATGACAAAAATCAAAGCTATAGACGTGTAAGATAGAAGGGTCCGTTTGGATCAGCGATTGGAAAAGCAGCTTAAAAAAAAAGTAGCTTATGGAAAAGTGAAGTTGGTAAAAGTTAAATTGGATAAGCTGAATTGTGTTTGGATTGGAGTTCAGACAAGCTAGTTTAAAAATGAGATTGGAAAAAGCTTGTTTGGATTATAGTTGAGTAAAAGTAATTTTGGCTGAAAAATTACCAAAATGGGCATGAGTTTTAATAAATAATGAAACATGATGAAAAATTGATTTAAGACAATACAATAAAATTAAAATAAAATAATATGAAGAAATAAAATTTAATGAGTGGATTAAATTATAAAATATTTAAAAAATCAAAAAATATTTGAAATATAAAGTGAAACATGAAAAAAAAAAAAGAATTGAGATAATATAATGAAGAGGTGAAATTTAGAGTGAATTAAAATTGAAAAATTTAGAGAAATCATAAAAAATATTAGGCAAATAAAAGCAAAACATAATTTGAACGGATAAAACTGTTTTGAACTCCAATTAGTAGTATTGCGACAAAGTGAAATGAAATAATAATATTACATAATTAATTAATTGATAAGCTATGGATAATTTGGTCTCTGATTGCATCACGGACGCGATTCATATGAGATGAAGACTGTGAATTGACATTTGAAGGTGATGGTTGACTAGCTTCAGTCTGATCATGTTCGCCAATTACATTACCATCTTCAGCTTGTTGAAAATAGAAGTCAGAGCTTGAATGTCTCCTTATAAGGTTATGAATGGCCATTGTTGCACAAACCAAGTACACTTGTGTTTGGAAGTCGTAACTGCGCATATTTCGTAGGATTTGAAATCTATTCTTCCAGACACCGAATGTTCTTTCTATTGTGCACCTTAAACTGGAATGATAATAATTGAAGGCTTCGTTACTATTTCGGAATCCTACTTGTCGTCGGAAGTCCGGAAGGTGGTAGCGCTCAGATCTGTATGGACCTAGATATCCATTTGGTGTTGGATATCCCGCATCAACCAAGTAATATTTCCCTAAAGATTCATGAAACAATTTCAGACGTTATGAAATGAATGAAAATATAAAATAATTAAAAACGTGCATGATTGGAACATATAAACATATACCTGGAGGTGGATGAGGGAAATTTAGAGATGAATTTGTAATAGCGCTATCAAATATACGAGCATCATGTGCAGATCCCTCCCATCCTGCCAAGACAAAAGTGAAACACATATCCCAATCACATACAGCCATGACATTTTGTGATGGATTTCCCTTTCTGCCAATAAATCTATCTCGTTTTGCAGCGGGGACAACACACGGTATGTGAGTACCATCAATTGCTCCGATTGCGTCCTTAAAAAATGGATAATAACGTGGATCATTCTCAATTTTTCTATGAGTTCCACGAAATGTAGGATCTACAGGTCGAATGAGTTCACTTGATAGGCTAAGGCAAGCTTGTAGTACATTGTGAAAGTGCCTACTTACAGTTTCCCCTGAACGTTGAAATCGTTCCTGGATCATCCTATTACATTGTCCATGTGCAATCGTATTTAAAAACATCGCGACCACTTCTTCAATTCCTATGTACCTAGACTTTCGCAAACCATGTTCCTCCAATTTAGTACATAAGAGGTGGAAAACATGTTTATCCACTCTAAACATTTCAGGACATCGATCATCATGCCCATTCATAATGTCTTGTACCCATAAATTTCCTGTTTGCTCACTAGTTCTGCAGGGTTGTTTAAACATATACATTTCACAGTAATGACCAACCAATGCACCTACTGCTTCATATTGTGTTAATTCCTCATTAATCATGGATAACCATCTTGAATGGTCATCTTCATTCCACTGTGAATCATCATTCCAATCCCTCAAAGTATCCTCATTCCACGATGAATCATCATCCCAATCCCTCACAGTATCTTCATTCCACTGTGAATCATCATTCCAATTAGCCATTTTTGGAGTTAACCCTATAACTATAATAACAACAAAGTGTAAGCATTATAAGGACTACACTAAACCCCATGTAAATAATTTTCACACTACAAACAGAAAAACCAAACACATAGATGACAATTAGAAATTAGCATAAATATATTACATAGTCATTACTAAAGTTCCTACAACAAGTCACATCAGTTCGGGTTCAAACAGCAAACATTTCAAGTTAACAAGTGCAACAACTAAATCCTAAACTAAATCCTATTCTAGAGGTGCCTACTTCCATGTGTCTGGATCTTGTGCTGCCGGTATTAACCACGCCAACAACTTCCTTCTATCATGCATAAACCCTAAATAGGCTCGCCTAGCCCACCTCAACCGCGTAAGCATCTTGGCACATGCATAATATAGTTGGGGATCATCATTAAGCTCCTCAACGGTAGTCAGGTGTGCTAAAACCTTGTCAACTACTTGGGGATTTTCAACCAGTGCCGCTGCTCGCTTGTCAGATGCAGCTGCTATAACACTAAGACTATCAGAAATTTTAGTAGACGCGGAAACTTTTTTCTTCTTCTTTACATCAGATGTCTCACCCCTCTTCCTCTTTCCATAGCTTCCTGAGCCACTTGGTCCAGTACTCGCAGGGGTGTTTAAGTTGCAACCGGCAAAGTCATCGATGAATCCTGCAGTGGCTGTTGGGTCAACTCCAAAATTTCCATCTTCACTGTCCCCTGACCCTTCCTGTTGGTCCAGGCCAACTCTATAAACATCCTCCTCCTCTTCTGTACCAGCCTGTGTCACAGGTGTCAACTGGGGCTGTGAGGCTGATGGTGCATACATATACTCTCCCGAAGCCACAACATCTTTGAATATTTTCTGCAGCTCTGATGCAAACATCAACCCCTGATATCTAAATTTCTTGAAATTAGGGTCAACCTATATTACATTAACATAATTAGGCAAAATCAAACAAAGTCGTAACGGATATTCAAAATTAAAACTCAACCAACGGAAATAATTACCAGTAATTTTCGTTGCCACCACTCATCGGAGGCTAAAATCCTATTTGTGGCTACATCATAACCAATCCCAGTCTCTCCAGACATCAGTTTATCCCACAATTTCCAATCTTTTCGCAATATATCAAATCTATTCTTCAATTGCCTTCTGTCATACATTCTCCCACTCCTTTCTTGAAAGTTCTTTTCAATTTTCCCCAACCAGGCCTTGTAAATGATGTTCCTTGTCGTTCCTTGTGCACTATTTGCTCGGCACAAACATCGATTAGAATCTTTGTCGTGTAAGGATCCCATGTTGCTTTTCCCTTATCATTGTCCATTTCTTTATCCTTTTGATGGAAACAAAACTAACTAAATCAACCAAAACCCTAAATATATAATAATGAAAGCCACATTATGTAATCACCAAACAAACATATATACTATTTTCTTAATATTATTATAAATGCATTTGTTATCAAAACTCCAATAATTATTATGAAATCGTCAAATATTAATTAACACATTATAATTGCAAAAACTGTTTTGCTTTCTTATTCAAAAACTCAATTAATCAATTGTTTTTCTTATTGTTTGAAAAAAAAATTGTTCATCTTTCAATTAGAACTGCCATATTTTAACAGAAACTTAATTAATAATGACTTATTTAATAGAAATTTAATTAGGGAAGACAATTCAGTAGTTAATTACATTATTAAAAACCAGCATTATAATGACTAAAAAATTGTTATCAAATTACTTTCTTCAGTCTATTTCACATAAAACCACTGAATGATCAGTGTAACACTCTGATATACACTTCAATCTATTTCACATAAAAAATTTTGTTTTTTTGTACATTTTTCTTTCAAAATTCCTGGACCATTGCAACCCAATAATCAGTATAACACTCTGATATACACATATACACAAGCTCATGCGCACTTATACAATATCCAGAATGATCACCACGTTTTCACCAAAAAAAAAAATGATTCATCACGTATACACCATCTACGTTTTGCTCCCCGTTAATTCACAAAACCACCAGCAAGCCGTCGGACAACTAGAAGGAAAACAAATCAATTATCATAAATCGACCAAAAAAATCACCGGCGACGGAGAACACTTGACTTCCACCGGCGACAGAAACAGAGCACCGCAATAAACCAGACCGAAAAAATCATAAACCGAACACCGGCGACGGAGAACTCTTCACTTCCACCGGCGATAGCAAATCCGACCAAGAATCAAACCAGAAAAGAAAGAAAAAATTGTAATCACCAACCTATAACAGATCAACCGAATCGAAGGCAGCTAGAGATAGATCCCACCGTGTATCAGACTCGCAAGACAAGATCGACGCACAGCTCGGACGCACAGCTCGAAACCACAGGCAGACGGCGGCGACCTCGGTTGTAGACGGTGGGACCAGCTCGGACTTGCAAGGAAGAAGCACCTCCAGCTGACCACGGACACCTCACACCCACGACTCGAAGCGCACGACGGTGCTCACGGCGACCAGAGAGGGACCTTCAGCTCACAGCGGCAAGAGAGAATGGGAGAGGAAAAAAGGAACAGGCACGAAAATGGGAGAGGAAAAAGACGAGTTGTGTGAGACGGAGACCCGGAAATGAAAATGGGAGAGGAAAAAGACAACTGAGCATCTGACACCCTTTTTTTTTTCCCCGCGAGAAGCTCTTCTGGGCTAAGCAATAAGCTCCTTTCTTGAGCTTATGAGAATCGAGCGTTTCATCAGGGGCTTTTTCCATAAGCCCAATCACGTATAAGTGAAACCAAACAGGCCTCAGTTGCAATCTAGCTTATTTTATAATTTAAGCTCACTTTAAGCTCATAAAAAGTGATTCCAAACAGGCACAAAAGTAGACTCCAGGATACTTAGCATCTCCATTATATGCATATATGATGATGTTCATGTATAAAACCACTGTCATACCCTATGCTACTGCTCCTTGAAACTTCCTTGTCATAACTCTGACATAATTAAATAGCCGATTTGACTTGTTCAATTCATGGATAAACTATTTGGTTCCTTTGAGGGATAGTTCAGTTCAATACTGAGAGAAAGGGAACAAATTCAGTATTCTGAAGCAAAGGACATTGAATGCAGACAAGGACATTGAATGCTCCTACCCAAACATAAAGCCGCTGGATGCAAATATACAAGTACAATAGATGGAAATGTTAATAACTTATAAATATTGAAAATATCTAGAATAGATGAGAATCTATTGACTCTGATGTGAGATACAAAGATTAACTTCTCTTGTATTGAAGTTGGGGGTGAAGGCACACCCTTGATGAATATTAAGATATAATTTACCATGACATCATTTAAAAATATTTATGTTGCATTGAACATTATTAGTCACATATTCTAACCCATTTTCTTTATCTTCTACACTACAGATATGTTCCTTGTTGATAATTTTTCACTGTTCACATTCAAGAAATCATACATTATTACTCGTATATGTAATATTCGTTTATACAAGAGAAGTTAGTGAACTACAAATATTCTTGTGAACTTAATCAGTCCAACATAAGAATATCCATCAAAGCATTTAATCATATCAACCTAATCTATAAAGTAACTAAACTGACACACTTTAAATGTAAGCACTTTTCAATTAAATGTAAGCCCTTTTCTTGAAAAGTATCCAGCACCCTGCCCAATGCAAATTAATATATGATTTGTCTGTTTGTGTATCACGTACCCTATACATAAAAGGAGCTTCAGCGTACAGCCAAAGCATGTGACCTTATCGAATTAAATTTGAATACACATTAGATTAAGCAGCAATTTTGAAGTTGCAAATTCTTTAATTTCCATACAAGTCAAATTGACATTTCCCCCCTGAATATAAAGAAACAAGGAGAAAAATGTCAAAGCTCCACATAATGACAAAATCACAAGAACTCATTTACACTAAGAACAAACAAATTCGAGACAAACCACAAACAGATTGAAGAAAAGCTTTGGTAGTAAGCTAGTGAAACCGTTAAATCCGTTTTTAAATCGTCTTAAAAAAAAATAAGACCATAATAATTCATCTTCAACCCAGCTGAATGACATAGTCCAGAAACCAAGAAAAGAAAAATCTGAATCAAATAATAAAGTGGAAGAACATAAATTCTCCACTTGCGTTTTCTTAAGGAATGAAATTCATTTACCACTTAAAAAAATATACAAGGGAGAGGATTTTATAGCTCATCAATAAAAGCTAAGGAAAATGACAGATAAAGAAGCTCCAAAATGTGAAATGCCAATTTGGAAAGCTAAGGAAATGTAATTACCCATAGGGAAGTCCTTTCCAAATTGGAATTTTGAAATTCAGTGAAATGACAAAAATGCTCTTTGTTCTTTTTTTTTTTAAAAAAAAAAACCCAGCTCCTCACCGGTGGCCAGCGACCACTGCCGGCGACCGCCGACCGCCTCTGGCCACCGGCGCCGGCCATCGGTGTGGTGGCTGCCGGTGAAGTATTTTTGTGACAAGATTTTTTTTTTTGAATGGGATAATATTGGTTCAAAGTGACGAGAGTGAGATTTGATCCCACAACCCCTTGGCCACTTGGACCAACAAAAGGGAAGATGACCATTGGGCTATCAAAGATTTCTTAACTTTATAATACAAGCAAAAATATATGTTAACTCTTTTACTGTGACTCCAGCTCGTGACAACAATTTATCTGAGGATGACAAGTCTTAATTGAGAAATAACAAGTCTAAATTTGATATTAACAAAGCAATTTTTCCTTATACATAACAAATAGCAGCATGTGCATTAATTAAAAATGATCATAATTTATTTAAAAATGACACGTCTTTACTATAAAATGACAAGTTTAAAATTGATATTGACAAGACAACTTTTCCTTATACATAACAAGAAATAGCATCTACGTTAATTAAAAATGACCATAATTTATTTGAAAATAACATGTCTTTACTGGAAAATGATAAGTCTAAATTTGATATTAACAAGGCAACTTTTCCTTATACATAACAAGAAATACCGAATAAATTGTTATTTTTCAACAAAGACGTGTCATTTTTAAATAAATTATGATAATTTTTAATTAATGCACATGCTGCTATTTGTTATGTATAAGGAAAAGTTGCTTTGTTAATATCAAATTTAGACTTGTTATTTCTCAATTAAGACTTGTCATCCTCAGATAAATTGTTGTCACGAGTTGGAATCACAGTAAAAGAGTTAACTTATATTTTTGTTTGCATTATAAGGTTAAGAAATCTTTGATGGCCCAATAGCCATCTTTTTGTTAGTCCAAGTGGCTAAGGGGTTGTGGGATCAAATCCCACCCCCGCCACTTTGAACCAATATTATCCTATTCCCAAAAAAAAAAAAAATCTTGTCACAAAAATCCTTCATTGACAGCCACCACACTGGTGGCCGGTGCCGGTGGCCAGAGGCGGTCGGCGGCCGCCGGAGGCCAGTCGCTGGCAGTGGTCGCCAGTCGCCGGCCACCGTTGAAGGGCTGGGTTTTTTTTTTTTTAAAAAAAAAGAATAAAGGGCATTTTTGTCATTTTACTGAATTTCAAAATTCCAATTTGGGAAGGACTTCCCTATGGATAATTACATTTTCTTAACTTCCCAAATTGACATTTCACATTTTGTAGCTTCTTTATCTATCATTTTCCCTCAAATCTATGAGATTATCAGATGCAGAAGCGGACGAATAGATACCGACACGCAGGGTGAGATAGACCTGCATCCATCACCTCTCATATTGTTGTTCATCCTTTCATCCTGTTCATCCTTATTTCTTCGTTCTTTCTAATCTGAAAACTCAAATGAAGAAAGCAAGCCCTTGAAAGACATTAATATATGTCCTTTTCAGAACTTGCGTGAGAAGAAAATTTTGGAGAAGATAAAAAATCAAACAATGAAGCAAGCATAACCGTTTGAAGATCACTATGCTTTAGAAAATAGCCAAAGGAAGGCGGGAGAGAACAGAGAGGAGGCCACAGAAAGTCAGAAAGACAGAATCGAAGAGGAGAAGAGGAAGCAACAGAAAGTCAGAAAGACAGAAACGATGAGGGGAAGAGGAAGCATTGACATATCAGAAGAAGAAAGGGGGAAAAAACAAAAGATAATAACTCAAATCGTGAAGGAAGCCTAACCAGATGTCTTTCCCACCGTGCTCCAGAAACTTCATAACACCGGCGCATCGAACCTTCATTCCATTCCTGTTGATGACAAATCCGAAGAGCTAGATTTCCTGCACCCAAACAAATCCCTATTTCAGCGATAAATCCAAACAATATGAAGAACCATGTTAAGAGAAGTCATTTTTTCCTTGTATTATTAGTGTTTCATAGTCTGATTAATTAGGAGTCTTTCCTTCTGCTACTGGGCCTTGGCCCAAGACGTGTATATAAATAGGTGTTTAAACACCACTAATTGTATCATCGTCTTTCATGGTCCTCTGGGCCTCACAGCAATAATAGCAATGCATTATTCAGCAAATAGATAACTTTTCATGGTATCTAGAAGCCAGGTCGTATGGGTCACACAAGCCCATTCCTCTTTCGTTTAGCCCTTGCTGTTCACAGAGAAGGTACGCTGAAACGATTCTGCACTAATAGCAGAACGCAGAAATGATTCTGAACTGCTAGAAGGACACGCCCTAGTAGAATCGTGTATGACCGATTAGAAAAGTGCTGTCCGTCGGTGTTCCTTCATTACCCATTGTTGTTCGTCTGACCACCGTTGCAAGATTGCTCAAGATTACTCCGATCAACAGTCTTGACCGGAATTTTATTCTCAAATAGTTAAAATCCCTCTCAATTTGTCTTCAATTTTCCAAGATCAACTAAAGCCATGGGAAAAGACGCAGATAACCCAATTACTCCTTCTTCCATCGATTTCTCCCATCCCTTGTATCTCCATCCATCTGATACGCAAGCCGTTACATTGGTGTCGCAAGTGTTACGCGGTTCAGAGAATTATGAGGTGTGGAGCCGATCTATGCGTCTCGCACTTTTTGCCAGAAACAAACTGGGGCTCATTGATGGAACCTGTTTGCGTGAGAACCAGGATGAGAAACTTCGTGGGTTGTGGGATCGTTGTAATGCGATCGTTCTTTCTTGGCTTGTCAATTCGGTTGATAGACAACTTGCCACTGGGATTGTTTTTTCTTCGAGTGCACGTTCGGTATGGTTAGACCTGAAGGAACGATTTCACAAAGCCGATGGGGTAAGAATATTCTCCATTCATAAGGCTATTACTTCGTTAAAACAAGGTGCATTAAGTATCCCTGAGTATTTTACAAAGCTACGGGACTTATGGGACGAGTATGATTCCCTGGCACCTCTTCCAACCTGTCAGTGTCCCACCACACAAGAGTATGCCAAATTAGTGCAGCAACAGAGGCTTCTGCAATTTCTTTCTGGATTGAATGATAATTACCATCACGCCAAGACTCAAATACTGTTACAATCTCCACTTCCCACTGTAAATCAAGCGTATTCCTTAATCTGCCAAGATGAATCCCACCAACTAATTTCCTATTCCACTCCTGCTCATCCAACTGAGGGTGCTACCATGGTTGCACGAGGAGGACGCCAAGGAAGGGGAAGAGGACGAGGCAGGTCGCAGGAGGAGTGTTCTCACTGTCATCGTAAAGGACATAAAAGGGAAAATTGCTATCATCTGGTCGGTTTCCCTCCAAGTTTTCGTAGACAACAAGCCCAAGTCTCCACTGCTGATCACACAATAAATACCTCCTCATCACCTGCTCAAACACCTATTACTCAACAGCAGTATGATCAAATTCTCAAGCTTCTTCAAAAGGAAAAGGATGACATAGCAGTAACCACAACTGAATGCATCGAGGAAACTATTTCAGGTGCTGTTCTTGCCCTTCCTCGGTCCTTTTGTAATTCACATTGGATATTAGATTCAGGCGCTACGTGTCGTGTAGTAAATAGCACTGAAATGTTTGACACTGTAGAAGAATATAAAGGACCAATTAGGCTAATTAAAGTCCCTAATGGCAATAAAATGCTTATCACTCACGTAGGTACAGTTAAGATACTTGACAATATCATTTTAAAGGATGTTTATTATGCACCTGGCTGCTGTTATAATTTAGTTTCAGTATCCAAGTTAACTGCCAGTCAGGAATTTGTAGTTTCCTTTTATTCTCACTACTGTACCTTGCAGGACATCTCTCTTGGCAAAACAAGGAAGATTGGTAGGCTCCTTAGTGGACTCTATATCATTGAAAGGATAACACAAACTGATACAGTAATGAATTTTACCACTCAGAACCTTTGGCATCTTAGATTGGGGCATGCCCCTTTAGATAAGCTTAGACATTTAGACTTGATAAGAAAGGAAGTCCCTGTAATCACCAATGACAAATGTGTAATTTGTGCTCGGGCTAAGCAACCTCGATTGCCATTTTCTTCTAGCTTCTCTAAAACTTCTTGCTGTTTTGATCTGATTCATGTGGATGTCTGGGGGCCTTATAAAGAGCCCACCTATAAAGGTCATAGGTATTTTCTTACGATTGTTGATGATTTTTCCAGATGTACTTGGACATTCCTTATGATTAATAAAAGTGAATCTGTTCATCATTTGAAAAATTTTCTTGCTTATGTTGATACTCAATTTTCTGCTGTAATAAAGAAGCTGAGATCTGACAATGGTTTGGAATTTATTAATTCTGAGTTGAAACTACACCTAACTGCTAAAGGGATCATTCATGAAACCACTTGCCCTTATACACCTCAACAAAATGGGGTGGTAGAGCGTAAGCATAGGCATCTTTTGAATGTGGCTAGGAGTTTGCTTTTTCAATCTGGTGTACCTTTAAAATTTTGGGGGGAAGCCATTAAAACTGCTACTTATCTTATTAATAGAACACCCTCAACTATATTAGGATATAAGACACCCTTTGAGATGCTTTTTGGCCACCAACCAGATCTTCTTTCATTAAAGATTTTTGGCTGCCTAGCTTTTGCCACTAACTTGCAACCCCAAGATAAATTTCAAAACAGATCAGATCCTTGTGTCTTTCTTGGGTATCCAGGGTCTCAGAAGGGGTATTTGCTATACAATATTCAGACTCATAATATCATTATCAGTAGGCATGTGACCTTTGAAGAAACTAAATTCCCTTTTAAGGATGCTGTAAGTATCAATCAAGGGGGAGATAACCATTTCATGATTGATCCTTTTAGACACAAACAACACATATATGAACCTGACCACTTACCCCCAATAACAATTGGGCAGCATAATACAAATACAGAGCAGGTTTCACCAGAAACAAATGGGAATGAATTTCCATCTGAAAATATGGAAAATATGGGTAGACCTACTCGTGCAAGGAAGCCTCCAACATGGATGAAAGATTATGCCTATACTACTGACACTTCTTTCAGATCTTTAGTAGGTTATGCCTGTGTTATTGAGCAACCTGATTCAGATATCAAAGGTAAAACAAAGGTAAAATACCCTATGCAGTCTTCTTTGTCTTACTCACATGTATCACTTGATTATAAACATGTTCTTTCCAGTATTGACAGCATTGTTGAGCCTTATAGTTATGAAGAAGCAATTAAGGACCAACGATGGATTGAAGCTATGAAAGCAGAAATAAAAGCCCTACAGGACAATGGCACTTGGGAACTTGTGGATTTACCAAAGGGTAAGAGACCCATAGGATGTAAATGGGTCTATAAGGTGAAATATAATGCTGATGGTAATATAGATAGATTTAAAGCTAGACTAGTAGCAAAAGGGTATAGTCAACAAGAAGGAATTGACTATTTTGAAACTTTCTCACCTGTTATAAAAATGGTCACAGTAAGGATAGTTCTTAACCTTGCAGTGATGAATGAATGGGACCTATTTCAAATGGATGTTCACAACGCCTTCCTTCAAGGGGACTTGAAGGAGGAAGTGTACATGAGCATCCCACAAGGATTTGGCAACGTTGAGTTGAATAAAGTGTGCAAGTTGACCAAATCCTTGTATGGTCTCAAACAAGCATCAAGGCAATGGAATGCTAAGCTCACTGAGGCTCTTTTAGAAGGGGGTTTTAGACAGTGCATGTATGATTATTCTCTTTTCATTAGGCAAACTGAATCTGAAACTACCTTGATATTGGTTTATGTTGATGACTTGGTGATAACAGGGAATACACCTGAGAAAATTAATGAAGTCAAAAGGTTCTTGCATAACAAATTTAAAATTAAAGACTTGGGACAGCTTAGGTATTTCTTAGGAATTGAGGTAGCTAGATCAAAACAGGGCCTAATACTTAACCAGCGAAAGTATACATTAGATATATTGTCTGACATGGGTTTGACTGCAGCAAAGCCTCTTACTGTTCCAATGGAGAGAAACACAAGATTAAGTGGTAATCCAAAGAATGAGAAGGATGATCCCTTGCTACCTGAACCAACTTCTTACCGACGATTGATAGGTAAGTTGTCATATCTTACAGTCACTAGGCCTGACATAAGTTTTGCTGTGCAGGGATTAAGCCAATTTATGAATGGGCCGAGAAGATCTCATATGAATGCAGCCATGAGGGTGATGAGATATCTAAAAGGAACTCTAGGGCTTGGAATTATGCTCACTGCATCAAAGAAATGTCAATTAGAATGTTATGTGGACTCTGATTGGGGAACTTGTCCAGACACAAGAAGGTCTGTCACAGGGTATGTTGTAAAGTTTGGAGGATCACCAGTGTCTTGGAAATCAAAGAAACAAAATACTGTTTCTAAATCCTCAGCTGAAGCAGAGTATAGGGCCCTAGGAAGTGCTGTTTCTGAAGTGGTTTGGATCACTAGGTTGCTAAAAGATCTGAATGTAAATAATTTAGAGCCTGTACAAGTATTTTGTGATAGCAAGTCAGCTATTCACATTGCAAGCAATCCAGTTTTCCATGAAAGGACTAAGCACATTGAAATTGATTGTCATTTTGTGAGAGAAAAATTGCAGCAGGGAGTCATAAGTCTTCAACATGTCAGAAGTGTAAACCAGCAAGCAGATATATTTACAAAAGGACTGGGAAGAGAGGATCATCGAAGGATTATGAGCAAGTTAGGGACCATGAACTTGTATGCCCCCAAACTTGAGGGGGAGTGTTAAGAGAAGTCATTTTTTCCTTGTATTATTAGTGTTTCATAGTCTGATTAATTAGGAGTCTTTCCTTCTGCTACTGGGCCTTGGCCCAAGACGTGTATATAAATAGGTGTTTAAACACCACCAATTGTATCATCGTCTTTCATGGTCCTCTGGGCCTCACAGCAATAATAGCAATGCATTATTCAGCAAATAGATAACTTTTCAAACCATATGGATACAAATCGTTGAGGCCCTTTACAGCTCCCGCATCGGCGAAGATGAAGGCGATTGTGAAGCAATATCCGATGAAGAAATGTGAGAGAGAGTGAGGCGCAAAGGACATTTGATGAATTGCGAATGGAGGGAGGCCGCGAGAGGTACAGGGAGGGCACTCAAATTTTGAAATCTCCAGGCCAATGAGGTGCTCGGAGAAGAAGAAAAGAAGGAAAAATAGAAAGAGAGGGAAGTGCCCCAGGGAAAGCGGTAAAAGAAAGAGCAAATTATAAAAAAAAAAGACTTTGAAATTATAAAAACACAGATAAGACAATTTCATTTTAGATTTTGACAACTTTATAACATATTATAATTATGAAAACACTTTATATTATTATTGTTAAAACTCAAAGTGAAGTTGTCAAGAGTCTCTATCTATGTTTTTATAATTCTAAGATTTTTTTTACAATTTTCCCCGAAAGAAAAGGAGCATGACAGAGGAGAGAAATGAAGATCACTTTTTAAAGGATAAATAGATAAATTTATGAATCATAAAACGTAAAACTTAACTTAATTATTTATAATAAATAAATATTATTTTTTAAAAAATATTTTTATTAATTATTATAATAAAAATTATTTTAAAATATATATATATAAGAAATAAAATAAAATATCATAATAAAAAAAAATATGTTCGGTGTCATGAACATTTTAAAACGGACACTTTGTTTACCGGTTAGTTTTTTTATTGTGGATCCCACCAAATGCATAGGTGTCCGCTTCTCTCGCTCAACTCTCTCCTAATTCCTTTCTTCGCTTCCCTCTCCCTTCCCTCACATCTTCTGACTCTCTCTCCCCCTCTCAACTCCCACCCTTCCCCGGCAACACTCTCTCTCTCTACCCCACTGCTCCTCCAAGCTCTGCGATTTTCTAACCCAGGAAGAAGAGGACGTCCTTTGACGCAGCTATGGAGGTCACCACATTGAATCGAACGTTCAACGACGCAGATTTCCCTGTTTGGGAAAAGATTGGTGCTGTCGTCAGCCACAGCTATGGCATCGGTAAGCTTCTCAGCCAAACTTAAAAGTATTCATTAAAGTTGTTTGCTTTAGAAATGAATCAACGAAAGCCTCTTTTTTTTTGTTTTTGTTTTGTTTTTTTTGTTTTGCTCTAATAGTTAGTATTTGAGTTGGTCGAATTGATTTTATGTGTGATGTTGTTTTCAAGGATATATATAGGGCCATGGCTGTTGCAGGGTGTTTTATCCTTGTTTTACTAGTAATTGTATCTCCATGTGTTGTGGGTGCGATGTGGTATACTGGGGACATTTGCAGGAAAAAAAGGAACCATTGGTTTTCTTACCATGTAGGAAAATGGGCCAGTCCACCCTTGGTGGATTGGACCCAACCCAGTATCATTTTGGGGTTTTGGTGCAAATTATAAAACTCATGGGTCTTTAACTGTAATTTTCACCCTTTCATATATTTTGCCAAAAACGGAAACAGTTAAAACGAAGAAGACGGTTTTATTTGAACAAACGTGAGGGGAGTTACATAACTGTTTTCTCTTTGGAGACTGATCCAATGGGATCAGTTTGCAGCAGTAGTTTTGCATTTTGCGTTTTTCCTCCTCCATCAGACTTCACCCTCGTCTCTCCAAATTCTCTCTCGAGTGCATTTGCTGTGTCTATCAGATCCGACTCCGTTACCGTGATCGGACCTCCGCGTGGCAACCTGATTACATTGCAGACTCCAGGTATGCCCGAAAACCTTCATTGGTATCAGAGCATGTGATATTTTCTGTAGATTCTGTGGCCTGCGTTTTCATATCAGTATTTTTTCTGATTGTTTGGTCTGAGTAACTAGTGATTTGCTTCAATAATTATGCAAATCCTCCATTTTACTTCCAATATGATAGTTTTTATGTCTTATTTATGTTTAGACATATTGGGTCGCTTCTCTGCCTCTGTGAAATCGTTTTATACAGTATATTTTTTGGCCGTACGCTTGTCGTTTTGGGTTGCTTAAAATCAAGTTTTTAGGCTTCAAAATTTATCCCATTGGAAGAGCTCAAAAAACGAAGAAAATGATATAAAGTACACTAAAAAGGGACACCGGACGGCGGAGAAGAAGAGACGAGAGAAAGGAGGAGAGACGGGAATCGGGTCTGGACCCGACCCAGTTGCAGAAGCGGGTCAAGACGACCGGCTGGAGGTTGAAGGTGACCTCCGGGCCAAAATGGTGTCGTTTTGGCCCCTGCTTAAAAAAAAAAAAGGGCATGTACTGGGATGGACGTAGGATCCAGCCCAGACAAAAAAAAAAAAGGGAAGGGGTGTATTGGGCTGGAGGCAGGATCCAGCCCAAACAAAAAAAAAAAAAAAAAAAATTTGAAGGGAACAGGTTGGGCCGAAATGGACCCAAACCCAACCGGTCCAAATACTTTTTTTTTTTTTAAAAAAGGGCTGTTGAAAAAAAAAGAATTTAAAAAAAATTTTTTTTGACTAAGCAGCGCCACGTGGCGCGTTCTGCCACGTGGCACCCCACCTTGGCACGTGGGGACCACCACCTAACAGGTCGTGGCGCGTGGAGGCCGCCGGTTCGGCGCGTGTAGCCTGCGGTGAGCTGTATGGAGGCGCGTGTAGTACATGTGCCGACTAAGCGAGTGAGAAAAAAAATTTTCTTCAATTTTTCTTCAATTTTTCCTTCTAGGGGCACGTGTAGGCGCGTGTGAAAGGTCCGTTTGAGATGCAGTTTGTCTCTAAAAATCCCTAAAATCAAGATCTTTATTTTGATATATAATTTGATAATTTTGGAGATAATTAAGGATCTATTTGTGAGTATTTTCAGTGTATAATCTGGTATTTTTCATGCGGAAATAAATTCCAGAATATTCAAAATAATTTAAATTATTTTGTTCTAGGTGAAAATGAAGCAAGAGGCTTCTAGTAGCACTGAAAATATCCAAGATGGTTCATTGGAATACTTATACATGGATAATGCAGTTCCAGAATATGAACCAGAGGATGAGGTTCCTCAAGAAATCTTAGAGGAGTTAATGGATTCTGGACCTGAGTCAGAATCTTTATTTCCCATTGAACCCCTCCGTACCGAACCTCATTTGGTTTGTAATGATTCGCTAAATCTTCCCAATAAAACCGAAGTAGAGGAAGGCGAAGAGGTGGATCAACCATGTACCCCTGCTTTAGCTATGAGAATAGCTGAAAGTGATGCAGCTAAATTGACAAACATAAAAGGCATCAATGGTGTGCTCGCTAGCTACGTCCATTACATGACCGATAAGAAGAATACAGAATTCTACCTTAGAGTCATAATGGAGTACATGAGAGCAATAAGAGTTAGAGGCGGACCTAAAGGCAAACCCATAAGAAAGTCTTACTGGATTTGGGCCATAGAGCTTGTGTCCTCCTTTATGAACAAAACGCGTAAACTTAGAAGCCTAAGAAAAGCAATGCTTGATTACATTTATGTTCATATCAAATGATGTAATATTTGTATTCGCCATGAATTTGTGATTTCATGCATTGTAAACAGACTAAGTATGTTATTTCATTTAATGAAATTACTTGAATTATTGTTGTATGATTATTTATGAATATCATATGTATGCCTTTTATAAGTGGGAGCTTTTAGAAGATGAGACTTCTAAAGGTTACAATCTTTGAAGTGCTTATATAAAATCCTTGATAGGACATGATGATTATTGCTAGTATCTGTGTGATGGGAGGTACAAATGTATTCTCTTAATCATAGATCTTGTAATTTTATTATTTACTGATCGAGGATAATATAGGCACATTACATTGTATACTTCATTGTGCTATATAACTAAAATGTTCTTTGGTTCGGTTCTCTTCAAAGAGAACATAGATTAATGTGGGATAGATTTGTCACAGAACTAAGAATGGCAACCAAGAACATAATTGCTGAATTGAACAAGGGAGAAAAGCTTAACGGGGACAACTGGGACATCTGGCACCGAAAGGTCTAGTATATCCTAGAGGAACAGGATGCGATAGAGCCTCTCACCACTGCTATGGTTGAACCTGAAGCCGGCAACACAAACCAGCACAGGAGAGACCAAGAGGCATATCTAACCTGGAAAAAGAAGAATAGCATAGCAAGAATCACGCTTTTGAGCTCCATGGCTGATGACCTGATGTGTGAGTTTGAGTCGCACAAAACTGCACAGGCCATGTGGATAGCATTGAAAGATAAGTTTGGCGGAGTCTCTACGACCAAGCTTAGAAGGTTGACAATTAAATTTGATACCTATAAGCTCAAGCCAAACAATCCTATAAAGCAACATCTGAGAGAGATGGCCAATATGATCCGGGAACTGAAGGAAGCTGGACATAATCTGTCTGATGAGCAGCAAGTGCAGGCTGTCATCAGGTCGCTCCCTGCAAGTTGGGAGCACATGAAAGTCAACCTAACCCACAATGAAAACATCATCACTTTTAACGATGTAGCTAAGCATCTGGAGCTGGAAGATGAACGTCTAGAGGCTTACAAGAGCTTTGGACAGACTTATTTAACTGAGGATGCTGGTACTTCCCAATCTAAGCCCAATTTCAAAAAGGGCAAGAAGCCCCAAAAGAAAGGGAAGAAGGGCGGTCCTTAATTTAAAAAGGGCAAGAAACAATTTAAGAAGAAGGGAAAGAAAGGCGGGAAGAAGAAGCTAGACCTGAAGAAGGTCAAATGCTTCACCTGCCAACAAATGGGCCATTTCGCACGCGACTGTTCTAAACAGGCTGAAAGCGAAAAGGTATTAGTGAATTATGTGAATTCACATGTTTCATATGTTTCTAGTACTGTTTTTCTAACAGAACCTGTTTCTTCTTCTTGGATTATAGACTCAGGCTCCACAGACCACGTAAGCAGGGATCGGGGATCCTTCGTGGAATACCGTCGGTTGCCGTATCAAAGCAAGTGGCCTTATGTTGGGAACAATGCGAGAATCGAGGTTCGAGGCATTGGCACCTGCAAGCTTGCTTTGCGTGGTGGAAAGACCTTGATACTCCATGATGTGCTTCATGCTACCGACATCTGACGGAATTTAATTTCTGTTATTTGCTTAGTAGACTTTGGGTTTAATGTTTATTTTTATGATAAAGTTGCAGACATTTCCTTTAACTCTGAATTTTATGGTTCAGCATTCAGATTCCAGAAATTTTTTGTTATGGATCTTGCTTTTGGTTTTAACGCTCATGATTGTTTTGCTATTTCTTCAAGCAATCCTGATATGAATATCTGGCATGCTAGAGTAGGACATATTAATCAAAATAGAATGATTAAACTAGCAAAAGAAGGAATGTTGGGCACAATCCCTAACATGGAAATGTCCTTATGTGAAAATTGTCTAGCTGGTAAGGCAACTAGAAAACCTTTCGGTAAGAGAACAAGAAATGAAAATCCATTACAATTAATCCATTCTAATATCTGTGGTCCAATGAGTGTGAGGGCGAGACACGGAGCTTGGTATTTTATTACCTTTATTGACGATTTTTCACGATATGGTCATGTCTATTTTATCTCACATAAGTCTGAAGCACTTGAGTGCTTTAGACGATACATAAATGAGGTAGAGAATCAAATGGATAGTAAAATTAAAGCATTACGTACTGATCGAGGTCGTCAATATTTATCTGATCAATTTAAATAGCTCTGTGAGGAAAAAGGGATAATTAGACAACTGACTATCCCTGGCACTCCACAACAGAATGGAGTGGCTGAGAGGAGGAATAGAACTCTTCTAGACATGGTTAGGTCTATGATGGCTCAAGCAAACCTACCAATTTCTTATTGGGGTGATGCTTTGTTAACGGCTACCTTCATACTTAACCGTGTACCCTCAAAATCAGTCGCTTCCACACCCTACGAGTTATGGACAAAACGCAAACCAGATCTAAGCATCTTGAGACCCTGGGGGTCAGCGGCGTATATCCATGATGCTTCTCATAAGCATGGGAAGTTGGGTCCGGAGGAAAGAAATGTATCTTCATAAGGTACTCTGAACAATCAAAGGGATACGTTTTCATAGGTGAAAACGAAGATGGAACCGTGACTGAAATGGAATCAAGAGATGCCACATTTATTGAGACTGAATTTCCTAATAGAGGAGATGTTGACCGTACTGTTTCTCTTTATGAGACACAGGAACAAGTCAGTGTAGAACAAATTGACAGACCAGAATCGTCTAGGTGTGTCAATCTGAGTGGGAGCCAAGAAAGGTCAACACCAAGACCTGAACAAAGAAAGAAAGATAAGCAAATAGCTCCCGTCAGAAGGAGTAACAGGGAAAGTGTCCCCAAAAGACGCTTTCAAATAGAAGGCGAATCTCTCTTAGTTACTCTAGAAGGGGATGATGATCCCCGTTCTGTACGAGAAGCCTTGTCAGGTCCTGCAAAAGATGAATGGATGAAAGCTATGGAAGAAGAAATAGACTCAATGAAAAAGAACCAAGTTTGGGTGTTAGTTGATCTTCCAAAAGGGCGTAAAGCCATTGGGAACAAGTGGCTCAAAATTAAAAGAAAAGTGGATGGATCAATTGACAAATACAAGGCTCAATTAGTGGCAAAGGGGTACACACAACAGGAAGGAATAGATTATGAAGATACATTCTCACCTGTTGTGCGTTTCAATTCTATTAGACTTATTCTGGCAATAGTAAACAGTTTAGATTTAGAATTACATCAAATGAATGTAAAAACCGCATTTCTGAATGGTGATCTGGATGAAGAAATCTATATGGAACAACCATTAGGTTTCATTGAAAAAGGAAAAGAAAATAAAGTTTGTAAACTCAAAAGGTCCATTTATGGATTGAAACAGTCATCCAGACAGTGGTATTTGAGGTTTCACAAAGCAATAACCTCATATGACTTCCAAATGATAGAGGAAGACCACTGCGTTACATTAAGCGGTTTGAGGGTAATTTTGTCATATTATCCTTATATGTAGACGATATACTATTAGCCGGAAATAGTCTAGATTCGGTGGTGGCTATTAAAGAATGGCTTTCGTCGAATTTTGAAATGAAAGACATGGGTGAAGCAGAGTATATACTTGGAGTTAAGATCCAAAGAAATCGTTCAAAACGAATCCTCTCTCTTTCACAAGAGAATTATATCAACAAGATTCTTGAGCGATTTAACATGAAAGACTGCAATCCCATGAGTACACCCGTTGCCACTGGAGTGGCTTTGAGTTCTGACATGTGTCCCAAAACCGAATCTGATAAAAAGAAGATGGAAAGAGTTCCATATGCCAGTGCTGTTGGTAGTCTGATGTACGCAATGATGTGTACAAGACTAGACATCTGTTATGCAGTGGGACTGGTGAGCAGATTCCAGTCTAACCCCGGTGAAAAGCATTAGAAAGCAGTGAAGAGGATCTTGAGATACTTAAAGGGCACTTCCAATTATGCACTGTGCTACGAAGGAGGTGACCTGCGTCTTGTTGGGTACTCCGATGCTGATGTAGGCGGAGATGAAGAAGAACGAAGGTCAACTTCAGGTTATACCTTCTTGCTCAACAATGGTGCCATATGTTGGAGTAGCAAGAAGCAAACGTGCATTGCCTTACATTCAATGGAAGCTGAGTTTGTGACATGCACTGTAGCAGTGCAAGAGGCTTTATGGCTGAAGAGATTTATAGAACACCTTGGATTTGGAAATGAGAGTACCAATCCGGTGATGGTATACTGTGACAATACTGCAGCCATAGCCTATACTAAAGATCCTAAGTATCACAGCAAAACCAAGCACATTGACATCAAGTATAATTTTGTTAGAGATTACATAGCACAAAAGATTGTTACTGTACAATACATTTCAACCAAATGTATGGTAGCAGATCCTCTGACAAAGCCAATAGGCGAAAGAGTTTTTAAAGAACATGTATAAGCCCTTGGCATACGTAAAGTGTAATATGAATGCTTCATTAATGAAATTGTATTTCGTTATCACTTTATGTGTCTGTCCGAAAGTATACAATGTCTAGTATGTCGTACAGGTTAAAAATGTTTGCTCTCTCACACGGGCAACCGCCTTTGACACTCAGGTGGAGTGAACAAAGATGAGACATTTGTGTTCACCAGTAAAGCAGCAATGAATGCTGATATGGTAGAGAAGAAACACAAACTTTATGTCGCCTTGACTAAAGTGTAGCAAGTCAAGATGAGATTCACGTTGATAAAGCTGGATCGAAGTTTGGAATCCCACTTCCATAATACCTGTAGCCAGACAACAAACTCTTCAACGTCGACGTCATAACAATGAGCAGAGTTGAAGAATTTGGGTTTAGATACTGAGTGTGTCTGGACCTAAGTCTGTACGGTGTTAATAATAAATCTAAATCGACATACGCTCTTATAGTAAAAGAGTAACACCGTAGCATGTGTTTCATACCACATGTGCTGAGAGAACCGCAAAAGGGAAGCAAGTGAAAGATCCCTGCTTCATTGCTGTGTGAGTCCCAGGGAGGAATTATCCTCCTATTGGTGTCCTTTGACTTTGACAATATCATGAAGATATGTTTCAGTGACTGCTACTTTGGCATATGTCCTATGGTCATGATTGATGCGATCTAAGGTAGTATGCTAAGAAAGCGACTGATTCATTTCAAAGTGATATTTGGGTGAAAGGAAGATTGACTGTGATATACACACCTATGCTAGTGTCTGTGACATGTCCCTTATGACATTTTGTGGTCATAAGTGTGGATACTAGACATACGAGAAAGGTAATCTGAGTCAACCATTGACTCGAGAGGGATTAGATTTAACGTGAAAAAGTGTATATAAGTAAATCTGGGACATCTGAGGCATAATTTTAAAATTCAAGCTACACAAAGGAGAGGGTGACTTGTGCTGATCCTTTAAAAGGGATTTCTAGTATAGGGACCCAAGCGAAGACGTCATGCCCACGCGGTCACGGCAAAGCACTAAGTATGAAATTGAGGGAAGGTGAAGAGACTAGACCCGCGACATCTAATCCACCAAGTGTGAGTGGGAGATGTAGGAAAATGGGCTAGTCCACCCTTGGTGGATTGGACCCAAGCCCAGTATCATTTGGGGTCTTGGTGCAAATTATAAAACTCATGGGTCTTTAACTGTAATTTTTGCCCTTTCATATATTTTGCCAAAAGCGGGAATAGTTAAAACGAAGCAGACGGTTTTTATTTGAACAAATGTGAGGGGAGTTACATAACTGATCCAATGGGATCAGTTTGCAGCAGTGCATTTTGCGTTTTTCCTTCTCCATCAGACTTCACCCTCCGTCTCTCCAAACTCTCTCTCCGGTGCATTTGTTGTGTCTATCAGATCCGACTCCATCACCGTGATCGGACCTCCGCGTGGCAACCTGATTACATTGTAGACTCCAGGTATGCCCAAAAACCTTCATACCTCATTACACGCTTAATTATAGGATGAAATCACAGTGGAAAGGCTCTATCTGGCCGTCCTCCAACTCCACAATGAGTGATCCGTACAGGCCCAGGGAAGGAGAGTTGACGGGGAGAGAGAGGGAGAGTCCACGGAGATGAGAGAGATTAAGGATAAAAGGAGAAGGGAGAAGAGAGAGAGAGAGAGAAAGGAAAGAGGAAAGAGTTGACACTTGTGCGTTTGGTGGGACCCACAAAAAAAAAAACTGACGGACGTTTGAAACACTTAACTGAAGTGACATTTTTGCCTTGATTTAAAATGCTAATATATATTTTTACCCCTAACATTTTATTGCGATGCTTGTTATCTTTTTAATATTATAATAGATAAACTTATTCTTTTATCTTTTTTAAATACTTTTTTTTGCTACAATATTTTTCAAATATTATCTGCCAGTAGAGCCGGGAAAACGGGTCGAGCCCTTCGGGCCGGCTCGTTTAAGCCCTGAAATTATGAGGGTCGGGTTTGATATTTTTCTCTTAAAATGAGAAATAAGCCCTGGAGGGCTGGTCCTGGAGGGCCGAGGGCTTAAAAGGGCCGGCCCTGGAGGGCCGCGGGCCGGCCCTTTTAAGCCCTTTTATAATTTTTTTTATTTTTTAAATTTTTTATATAATATTAATGTTATTAATTTTTTATATTGTTAATAATATTTCAAATATTTAGTTATTATTATCATTTTAAAATTAAATTTAGTTTTAGACAATAATTTATCCAATTAAATTTTTAAAAAATGGGTTAATTTGGACTTTAATAATGATTTGATTTATATTATATGCGTTGATATTTTTAAACTATATATATATATTTGATAATAGAATATTTTTATACTTATATAACTTGTGATTCTATAATTTGAATTAGAAATTCATGAGTTTCAACAACAATGTTTCTCACATTAAAATAAAATAATAGTTAGATTGCAAAATTTAAAAATAAAATTCTTATAAAGAAGAAAAACTTGATATTTTTGTTACGAAAGAAAAGCATAGTTATGAAGAAAAGTAATTAATTATAGTGATGATGGAGTTTCAAAAGATTAATGATAGTGTTTATTTATTGCACATTTGCATTATAGATAAAACTTTTAGATGTTGTTATATTGTTAATGAATGCTTTAGATGTTCTTAGATGTTGATGAATATTTATATATAATAATATTTTATATTTATAACTTAATTTTATTCATATTTATGTCTTTTATTAATAATTTCATTGGTTTATTTTTATAAAAAAAATATGAGAAATATAAAAATAGTTTTTTTTTCTTAAACGGGTCAAAAGCTCACGGGCCGGCCCTGGCCTTGTAGCTTAAGGGCTGGGCCTAGCAAATTGGGGTATTTTTAAAATTTCAGCCCTAGAAAGCCGGTCCTTTTAAGCCCGCTAGCCCTGAAGGGCCGGTCCTGATTCCCGACTCTATCTGCCAGGACAATATGAACCAAACACAAAGGCCAATACACATAATCAATGCTACATGACTTGATAGCAGCCCGAGAAATATGTTTATTTGTTTAATAATCAGCTTACGGAGTAAATAGTCAGGAGCCAAACGCAAGCTGTTTAAGGCATCGGCTCACAGCACAAGTTATTGGTTTTTTACTGACTAAGGGAAAAGAATAATAAAATATTTTAAAAATTATTAAATGACAAAACAAAAATTATTATAAAAATATGTTCTCATTTATTTTTTTTAAGTATAGTCAATTATTATTAAATTATAATAAATAAGATTAATTTTAAATTTTAAATTTGTAAAAAAATGTATACTTTTTTGAATTTTTTTGAAGAATAAATTAGAAAAGAAAGATAATAAAAATTTCTGAAAATTATTAAATAACAAATCAGACATTAATAAAAAAAATATGTTGCCATTTGTTTTTATTTTTAGTAAAAGTTTATGTAGTTTTTTCTTTTTTGTTGCTGTGAAGTTAACGACAAATTAAGCTATCAAATCACGTCACTTATTTGATGTAAAGTTCTATTTTTTCTAACAAGATATATGAATATTAAATAGGAACTTAAGTTTCACCACATGTTTGGGAAAAATATCTGTCCATGGTTGGTGCTCGAGGACCAAAGAAATTAAAGTCATTCTGAGAAACCGAAACAATAAATATAAACTTGGAGTCGAACTCTAAAGCAAATCTGATTCATTTCCATGGCGGACGGGAGGCCGACCAATATTTATCTAAGCCACAGAGACGATGACTACAACGTTTATGAATTCACTGATAAGCTTTGTGCTGCTTTTGAAGCTGAAGGTTTAACAACCTTTGAGCAATATCAGGATCTTGAAATAGACGATTCACTTCTAGATGATCTTCTGAAACCAATTCATGAATCGTGGGTCTATATTTTTATCTTCTCCAAAAACGATGCTACTTCAAAAGGTCACTTAATGGAACTCCAAGAAATTACTTGGCGCATTCATCGGCCACGCGGTGTTATATTCATCTTCTACGATCTTGATCTAATCCAGGAAAAGCAGGTAAAATTCTGAAACACTTTTTGTTATGCTCCTCAAGAATCTGGACTGTTCAAATAAAAATTAGACGGGTTTAGTCAAATGTTATTGTTTCTGCAAACAACTCTAATGCCAAAAGAAACCAGGTTCTGGATGAATTCTATGACAAGGTCGCCAGTCAGTTCAGCAAATTCACAAGTGGGACGCCAGATGATCTTCTTGAGATGTACAGTATCATGATCCAACCACGGTACAATTCTCTTACTAACTAATCCTATGTCTCGTTCTTAATATAAGAGGTATATAAATAATTCGTGGATATTAAGAAAATTAATTAAACTTCTTTGTAATAATAAATGTGTCTTGGTTTCCTAAACTATCATATTTAATCATATATTCCTTTGGTTCTTGATAAGGAGCTAATTATTGAGTTAATCTTAATTCTAAATATAAGACATATTTTTTATATTTATTAATTTTTTTAAATTATCCTTATAAATACTCTATCAGCTATAACTAAATAGGAGAGGAAGAGAACGTATTAAGAAAAATGATTATGGTGTTTTAGAAAAAATATATCATATTTCTTAGAATTAACTTACCTATCTAACCTTCTTAATCTAATCAAATTAGTCAAAATTAAATTAAGGACCGGAGGAGTGTATTGGAACTAACCCTTGATTGAAAACCTCTTTAACATGTACAATCAATAGGGATACTTCGGGTAAAAATTATAAATTTGGGAGGAAAAATGGATTAAGGCCTCATGTTTAAAATCAAAGTGAACCCTTTATCTGGCTTCTATGTTTAGGACAGGATTAGAAGTAGTAGTTTAATTTTCTGAAAGTCAACCGATAGATCATATTAGTTGTTTTCAATTTTGTTCTTTATTCAGCCGAATTTCAAAAGCCATCAATGAAATCGTTAGCAAGGTCATGATAGCTCTGCGTCAACTAGAGTATGTTGTTGAGCTAGTTGGGATGCAATCTCGTGTAGCTGAAGTTGAAAAGCTTTTGAATTTAAGTTCAGTTGATGAACAACTTCGCGTAGTAGGCATTTGCGGTATGGGCGGAATAGGCAAGTCAACTCTTGCTCAAGTTTTGTATAGATCAATCTCTCGCCATTTTGACGCTTATTGTTTCATAGAGAATATAAGTGAACTTTTGCATGATGATCTTCCCCTAATGGAAATTCTTTATCAAAACTTTGAGATTAAAGATCCAGAAACTTGGACTCGAAACCAACGGAGATTTCTCGTTGTTCTTGATGGTGTTGATCATGAACAAAATCTTGATGCACTGAATCTGCTTCTGAAATCTGAACGCTTTGATAAAGGAAGTAGAATCATCATTACAACTAGAAATGAACGAGTCCTTGAGAAGTGTGAAGTGGAACATGTTTATAGACCTAAAATACTGAGTGAGGATGAAGCTCTTAAATTCTTCTGTATAAAAGCCTTTGGACGATATTCTGCAGAGAGTGGATATGAAGAGATGACAAAGAGTGTACTGGAATATGCAAATGGACTTCCATTGGCAATTATAAAACTGGGCACATTCTTACGCCAGAAAAGTGTTGGAGAATGGAGAAGTGCCTTGGCTCAACTAAAAAGGGTTCCTGATCGTGACATAGTGGAGGTGCTCAAAAGAAGTTTTGATGAACTTGATGATAAGAGCAAGGAAATCTTTTTGGACATCTCATGTTTTTTCATTGGAAAAAAGATGGATCGTGTGAAGGAAATTTTAGATACTTGTGGCTTTCCTGCGGAGAATGGAATGAAAATTTTGATTGAGAAATCACTCATGAACATTTTAGATCACAAAATAGAGATGCATAATATGTTGCAAGAAATGGGACAACATATTGTTCGGAGAGGATTCCCTTATGAGCCCAAAAAATGGAATAGGTTGTGGCATATAGACGATATTGATTACGTCATGCAACAAAATGAAGGCACAGTAAGTCGTTAATAACTCTTTTCTTTTACTAAAATAGTCTGTGTGTATAAAACCAGGTTAATACCATTTTTAGTGCTTAAAAATTTGACTTCATTTTGGTTTCAAACCCTGATATTCTAAACTAGGGGTTTTGATTTCTGAAATTTGATTTTATTTTGATTTTGGTTCCTAAAATTTGAAATAAGTGGTTTTGGTCTCTGAAATTTGATTCCATTTCAATCTGGCCTGAGATTTTTGGTCCTTAAAACAAGAACCAAAACCAAAACCAAAATGAATTCAAATTTAAGGGACTAAAATAAAATGAGGGCAAATTTTAGGGACTAAAAATGATATTAACCCTATATATATAATACACAAAATTGAAGTGATCTGTCTAACTTGTCTTATTTATTTATTCCTAGGCTATGAAAAGATTTGAAGCTATATCCCTGGATTTGGAAGACACCAGAAGAGTTACATTAAGAGTTGAAGCTTTATCACAAATGAGCAATCTTAGATTACTCATATTCCGTAATGTCAACTTTTATGGAACTCTCAATTCTCTTTCTAATGAACTACGATATGTTTCGTGGCATCAATATCCTTTCACTAGTTTGCCATCGACTTTCGAGCCTTATGCACTAGTGGAATTGATCATGACCGATAGCAACATCAAAGAATTATGGCAAGGCCAAAAGGTAAAACTATAGTTTGTAGATTTATTTTACTTGTTATGATACATTTTAGAGTACTAGTATAAATATCTCTTGCTCTATAGCTACATTTTATGTAGAACATAATGACTCTGGCTCATTTACAGGTGCTTCCTAAGTTGAAAACTATGATTCTTAGTGGCTCCAAAAATTTGATGAAGATGCCAGATTTTGGAGGGGTTCCAAATCTTGAAAGATTAGAGCTGGAAGGATGTACTGGATTGTTGCAATTACATGCATCTATTGCTAGAATTCCAAAGCTCAAATTCTTAAATCTGAGAAACTGCATTAATTTGGTTAGTATTCCGAATGTGTTATTTGGTCAAGGCTGTTTGGAAATTCTGAACCTTGCTGGCTGTTCAAAGTTTGCTTCTTGTTTGAGATTTTGCCCTTTGAAGAGCTCCATAGAAGTGAGACTACTCAGCATTTGGTACCATCAATTCTTAGAAAGAATGTTGTACTTTTTTCTTTTTGTTTTGCCCCAACATAAAAATTATCATCTGCTTGTTTTTTGCTGTCTTTTTTACTTGTTCTGTAGGGTAAAAATAAAAGGTGTGTCCTGAGATATAGTTTTGCTAGTTATGTGCTTTAAACTCAATTATTCCACTTTTATTATATGTGAATGTATGCGCATCATCTCTAACTAATTAATGGTGGGTGTAAGAAATTATGTAGATGAAAACTGAACCATTTATTTTCAAAATTCTTAACGCAGAATTAACTTAAAACTTAATTTATCTTACTATTTTATTGAAAGCAATAGATTAAAGAAAATGGAAAAATTTACATGGTGATTTAAGTATTTAAAATATAATTATAGGGTTGCGCATGTGTATGTTTTTACAGTACGGAAAATTATAACTTAATGTTTCTTTAGTGTAATAATGCTAATACTTTTTATGAATTATGATGGTTAATAGAATTTTCTTAATTAGTCATTATCTAAAGCTTTACAGAATTGAGGTTTGAATTGAAAATTAAAAAAAAAAAGATTTTATATCCTAAAAATTGTTCATAACAATTAACTTTTGTTAAAAGGTAAAAAGAAATAGATTGACTTAAAAAGAATCATATATAGGCTGAATATATAATCCATAAGTATTATCAGGAAAAAAAAAACTATAAGTATTATTTTTAGCAAAATATTCATCATGAAAGGTGATTTTGACACGTTCGTAAAGTTTATTGGTCTTATAAATAACGCGTGGAAGGGATCTATTGTTTTATATGTTACCTCTCCAGTCCGTATAATCTAATTATTGAATTAATCTTAATTTTAGATGTAAGATCTATTTCTTATATTTATTAATTTTTTTAATTACTCTTATTAATACTCTCAACCATGATCAATTAGAAGAGGGATGGAGGATTTTAAGGAAAATTATTATGATATTTTAAAAAAATATATATCATATTTCTTATAATTAATTTAATTAACTTACCTGACTTTTCTAATCTAATCAAATTAGTTAAATAAATCTTATATTAATTACCAGAGGAATGTTTAAATTAAGTTATCTTGGAAACCTTTTTTTCCACAAATCTTACGTGTTTCATGAGGTCAATATTTTGGATTAATTAATTAACTTCTTCCACAAAGTCTTTGATTGCTTGAGTGATACTGACAATCAGTGAGAATATTAAGAATTGCTAATATTGTTATTATGAATAACACAAAGGAATTTACTTAAGAGAGTACACTTATAAAAGCATATATGCTTTTTATTAAGATGGGAGCAATTTGGAGAAGACCAATGATTATTAGCACAAATTGGATCTTAACTTTCACGAGCCATTTCTCCTTATTACTAAAAAATTGAAATAGTTTTAGGATAAAATAAATATGAAATTAATGAATAAACAATTTTTTGTGGGAAATAAGATGAACCTATTTTGAATTGTTTCGGCCAAATTTTTAAAATTTTAGCTACAGTAGACCATGAAACGCTGTCGGTATCTTAAATTATAAATTTAGTTGGGAAAAAAATAACTGACGTCCATCACTTTGATTTAGTCTTTCTCACCACTTTTTTTATTTTTATTTTTTCTGATACAGATCCTTTCTTACCACTTTATCTTCTCTAAATATTTTACACAAGCGTGGCATATGACATAGATAGAGACCAGCCAACAGCTTCAAGTAATCTAAGTGCGTTATATATAAGTCGGAATTTCTAAATAAAAAAATTATCGACAAAGCCGATTAAGATTCGTAAGTTCTAACAAACTAATTGCCTGTTTGGTTAAATGGTGGAAGCTTTAATAAACTTATTTGAATCTTAATAAGTGATTATGTAATCTATTTATTCCATTTGGCTAAATGCTTTGAAATCACGGCACGGTACCATGATTTCAATCCCAGTCACACGTTTGAGCATAAGCTACTAGGAGTAGCTTGCAATTGGAAAATCCTGATGGAGATTTAACAACAAAAAATTCTCTTGTCTACCGTTGTTAATAATAATTATTAAATTAAAATTCTATTTAAAAAATAAATACTTATCTACCCTTGTTACTTTTTCATAATTATATATTTATAAGTGATTTTAATAATTGAAATCCAAACATAATCAACATTTTTAAAATCACTTGTAAGAAGAAGTATCCAAATAGTAATCACCATTAACTATCATCACTTTTAATCAATGTCACTTGTACACATCACGGTTATCTAAAATTATAGTGATTCGCTGCTTTTCTAGATGGGTACTAACAATTCAATATTCGCGGACAATATAATTCAGGTGGGCTAACATTATTAAAAATATATAGCAAATTAGATCATCACAATTTTTTTTTGCTAGATACCATCATAAATTGGCGTGTTATCAAATGACCAAATGCAAAAATAATAATATACAACAACCACAATAATGACAATAATTTACCCTTCTAATCCTACTTAAAAGTTACTTTTAATATGTTATACTGAAACTGAAAAAAATTAAATTTTGTTAACTCTCTTAAAATTTCACTATGTACTTGTGAATCTTATCCCTATTTAATATATATGTTTTTGAAGAAAATAACAATCTACACAATAATAAATAAAAAATAAAATAACCAACAAACTGTAAGTTGAGGTGATTAGAGAAAAGTACATTCGAATTTTAAGCTAAATATTTGTTGGAAGAACTTTAATCTTAAATGCTCCTAGTCAAATAAAAATTAGTTTCAAGTTTAAAGTGATTTGGGGATACCCTTAATCACACCCAAAAAAAAGAGAGGATAAAATAATATATTTATATTAATGATGTGACTTGTAAATAAGATAGAAAAATGTTCTCTCTTCAAATTGTATGCAAGACTATAAGTGTACCAGGCAAGAAAATTAACTTCATTGAGACTAATGCATGCTTAGAATAGTGTTAGGATTTAGGAAGCTTCATAAATTAGTTGGGGAAAAAAATGCTAGTTGGATGAAAAATAATATTTGACATGGTACCTTCTGATACTACTGAATTTTGAACATATATCATTTAAACAACTATTTTTCTCAAACTTAGGCCTGTTTGATTAAAAGAATCCATTAGAATGAAAAGGAATTGAAAGGAAGATAATAGAAAATTTTCAATCGAGTGGATGTTTGGTATGCATTAGAATGTGAAAAGTGTTTATAAAAATTTTTATGTTCAATTAGATGAAAATAAGTATTAAATGAAAAAAAGATAGCGTTTTTTTGTTGAATTAAAGGTATCCACAGCTGATAATAATAACTAATGCTCTCGCATTACAGACTTCTGAAAGGGTTTTAGTGCCAGCTATGAGACTATCTCCATACCAAAAAAAAAAAAGTTTAAAAATAAAATTACATAAAGTAGCCCAACTTCGGTCTTCAGTTTAAAAGTCAATTCAAATATTAAACCCAAATATAAATTCATCCTTCGTTTTCTTTTAAAACCCATCATATAACTTCAACACTGTTGCACTTCAAACTAAGGAAGAAGAGAACAAGACCATTGCAAATCAAGAAGACACGAAGAGAAGAGTTCTACGCTAATAAACCTTTGGAAAAAGCTAGCTGGTTGCGTCCCGACGTTTGTGGAAGACCCAACTTCAGCACACACCACTTTATCCTCAGATTTGTTGAGCTCCAATCGTGTTTCCTTAGTCAACATTTCAAGGCAAATGAGACAATGGGCGTTTCGTACGCGCAAGCGACTAAAAATTCATATCTTCAAAGGAAAATGAGCCTCCTGCTAGAAATTCCTTTCCTGCTTCTTCTTTAAACCAGGTGCTCACAGCCAATTGAAAATATGCGTTGTCCATTTTTTTTAGCTGGATTTTCTTCAAACCAAACGGGTCCTTAGTTTTTTATGAAAAGCTATGCTAATGTATTTTTACTCCTATTTTAATTTATAAAAACCAGTTGGATAAAGATCACTTTTTTCAACGTTAGTGATGCTTCCTGTTGCTGTAATATTTTATTCTGATTGGTTGGCCAATAAACAATACACGCGATTTAATTGTTCTCTCTTGTACGTAGACTTGCGTGTTCAGCGGAGTTTCTTATTTTAAATGATGAGATGATGACTTAAGAAAGAATAATAAAAATTTATATATATAATCGCTCGTTCCATTTTATAAAAAATAAATACTCCTCCGGTCCTTGATATAAGACCTGCTTAACTAATTTGATTAGATTAAGAGAGTTAGATGAGTTAGTTAATTATAGGAAATATGATATGTTTTTCCTAAAATACCATAATTATCTTTCTTAATATTCTTACTTTCTCACTTACTTGATTATGATTGAGGGAATATCCATAAGAGTAATTTAATAAAAATTGATAAATATAAAAAATAAGTCTTATATTTGAGACAAAAATTAATTTAATAATTAAATTCTATATTAAGGACCAGTAGAGAATTAGTTATGACTTGTTCCTATTTATAAATGATTTCTCAAATTTTTTTCATTAATTTCTCCTTTTTTTATTTAATTACTCATTTTAATATTAATATATTTATTATCAAACGACCCCAAAACATCAAGGTGATATGATTAAGTCATTAATTTAGTCTAAAAATAAAATAAAAATTTCGATTTACACATATTTAATAGCATGAATTACATTAAGTAATCTTGGAAGCTGCATCTTCGTGCGATCCGATAAAAAGAAAAATCGCTTGGACAGAGTGAAACTAAGAAAACAAATAAAGAGGAAATAGATGAGAATAATATAGAGAAAGAGGGGATCAACAAGAGAAAGTATTTTTTATTCCATTCAAGAGTGCTCAATACATTATATATTGCCTCTATTTATAGGCACAGCTTTATACATTTGATAGAATCTACAAATTATATAATAATATGAGATAATTATGGGATATAGAGATAATGGGAGATATTGGAGATTATAGGAGATATAGAAGATAATGAGAAATATATGGACATCCACAAAGATATTATTATATTCATAACACTCCTCCTTGGATGTCTAATATATATGAAATTGCCTTGTTAAAAAACTTCAATTAGAAAAAACCTTGTGGGACAAAAACCTAGCAAAAGAAAAAAAGTACATCATTCATTGATATACTATGCAATGCTACCTCATTAAAAACTTTGCTAGGAAAACCCAATGGGACAAAACCATAGACAAGGAAAAAAGAGTACAGTGTGTATCAACTCCCTCTTTTGGCAACATCAGTTGACATCTTCAAGCCTGTAAAGTTTAATATAATGAACAAGCCTTCCAAATATTGTAGTGAGATAAAAATGTCAAATATGAACTTCATAATCTTTTGAAAATCATGAGACAAATAGTCCTTTTATGGTTTACCTACATGTGGATTATACTGTGATCTCTTGATATAAGGATCAAACAAGAATACTTTATCTATATAGCCATTAAGATTAGTCTTTGGTACCTTCAGATAAAATAATATTACCTCCACAGCACCCTTAAAGTAACAAAGAATATTTTTAACTTCATTCCAACATCTTCATGTTGATAAAAAACTATATCATGCTAATCAGCAAATGATATATCAGGTTCTATGTGGTTAGAGATATATATATATATATATATATAAATGCTTCAGTGACACTAAGATAGGATATTTCTGGACCAAATGTTTATGCATTACCTTCTAGAATCCATATCTAAAGATCTTGCAACTACCAAAACACATAAGAGATGTTACTTATCCACATAATGGATGTGACTTATCCACATATATTCTTCCTAAAGCTTTCATTTCAATTTTTTTTTCCTTTAAGTAATTTGCAACTTTTGAAAATTCATCAGCAGTTTTGATGCTATCATTATAAGCAGTACTGATAACAAACTTATTTTGAATCTTTTCATAAATAGACAAGCTGGAATATGTTTACATCATTCCTTTCAGTTGATATTAACCACATATGCCTCACATAAAGACTTAATTGAATAGTGTTCTTGAGAACATAATTGTATGTTTATGTAAACTTAAATCCTTCAAGGATTTTCATACATTATGATCCAGATATGTTCATATATTGGGTCGTTTGACTTTATACAAGGATTTGAATCCTTCTGGGATTCACATATAATTTCACTATAAAGTGAGTCATACGTGATAATTATATATTTCTAAGACGCATATGAAAAAACTTCATTTATTACCAGACTACCAAATTGATAAGACATGCAATTTAATCCACCACAAGACTTTACTTCTCTTTTTATTCTACAAATGCCTATTTACATGATACTAGCATTACACTTTAAGTGTGTGGGCTAGGGATATACAAATCCCTGTTGTATTGTGTCTTTTCTTTTCTATTGACCAACCATTTTTCTGTCTATATCTCATGACAGATTTATATATAAGATCCTTATTTGATCATGTGATATTATCAATAAATTATTGTCGACAATTTTATTCCTCTATCGATCCCTTTTTCTTTTATGACATAACATATTGAGATCTCTTTATTGTTTTCAAACACTTAAACTTCTTTAAGGGTCAAATAGTTATGTCTTAACCTCTTTTGCAATTCATGCTTCCTTAGTATGATCATCATGATCATTTGCTCCCTTTTCTTTTCTTTTGGAACCGATCATACTCTCATGCTTTTAGCATGTCTTCAAGAATAGTAGCGCTTTTAGCTAGAATATAAGAATTAAGAATTCTCATTTAGATAAGTAATTGCATCTGGCAAATATTAATAATATTTTATGAATGCAATACTTTATGAACTTCTTGTTCATACTACTATATTTGAGGATCTACATTTGATAGTAAAAATATATTCTATATGTTCTTTTTTCCAGCTACACATTTCCTCCCCCTCATATTGAGAACATACAGTATAGGTCTCCTAAATCCATAAGTCTCCTTTAGAAACATTATTTTGTTTCATTTAAAGACAAACAAGAATAAGGAGATTCTAATCCAACAGTGATCCCAATTTACTTTTAATATCCATCTATGTGCATTATTACAGTGGAATGATAGACATTGCACATTCTAAGATGAAAAATGTTTGGCTCTTGACCAAAAGCCAATTGTAATGGGAGAATTCACGATATATTATTGGCTTGATGCATTTATGTGCAAAAATATATAAAATCAATCATCCTAACACTCAAACGGGAATTCTATTCTCATAAACTCTGGTTTAGCTACTTATGGAGGCTTTTACTAAGCATATAATCATCAGCAACATGAAGAACAACCACTAGCAATCTCAACAAGAATCATATTGATTTCATAATAAGAAACTTATATATTCAATGTAATTATTTGAACATATTTGCAAACTTCAAGTTACAGGTTAATCATAAATACCTGTGACCATTTTATAGATGCATCTTTAACTTATAAAGTATTACTTTGATCCACATGGTGTCTAAATGGGCCCATATATAAACTTGATACATTATAAATCTACACGGATCCGATTTTGAGCACAGCTAGTGATATTATCTTATTTAGTTCTTTTGAGAACAAATAGTAGATAAAAATTCTTGAATCATATATCATTTTTAAAGAATCTTCTGGTTCTTTAATAAATATTAATGCACATTTTTCATGATATTTTGCATCATTGTGATCCAGGATGATCTGACCGGTCATGCCAAATTATAAATATATGTCACATCCTGCCGAATTTAGCATTGATAGAAGGGATGAAAAATTTAATTGGGGCCAATAGGGAAAGAAGGTTGGCTAAGAAAACTAAGCATGATGTGAAACCCAAAAAAAGTTTGGACTAATATTTTCAAATTTATTGGTTTAGGAAGGGCAAAATGGAAAATTTTGAGAAAAATTTTGAAAATTTTTCTAAAAATAGGAAATTAGTGGATTAGAGGTTTTGGAACCTCAATAAAGGCCCTAGAGGTGAAATCGGTATAAATGAATTATTACGGAATTTCCCGAATACGGAGGTTTTTCGGGAAAATAGTGAAAAATTAAAGGAGAATAATTATTTTAAATAGCTAGAGGCTCAATAATTCCCAAAAAAATATGGGTTAGTTATCTAAATATTTATGGGAATTTATAAAATTGGTCAGGCCTTGAAAGTATAGAAAATTATTTTAAGGAATTTATTTTCTCACAGTTACACGGATAAAGGCCTAATCGGGAAAAATTCAAAATAAATACCTAAAGGTAGCGAAAAATTCTGAAAATTTTCAGATCATGTTCTTATATTAAAAGGTGAATTATCATAGAGAGAAATTAATTTTTGGAGGCCTAGAAAAATTATGGAATATTACTAGTGAATAGTGACTGATAAAGTTCCAAAATGGTTTAGGATTTTGATTTGGGTTGTAGGCCATCTTTTTGGACCAAACTAGGCCATTTTTGGGGCCCACATTGAGCCCAATTCAGGCCCAATTTTGTGTAGTTTCTGGACCCTACCATTTTAATTAAAATAAAATGCAAAATTAAGAGATAATTGTTGAAAAACTCTAGAAAAAGGGCACTTGTTCAAATCTAAACCCTTCTTGCATTGGATGGCTGCCAAATAACCCTCCCTAGGTGGCCTTTGGTCGTGCAAATGGGGGAAGGAGTGGCAGATTTGTTTGCTTATAAATTAGCCCCTTAAAAAGACAAGAAAATGCTAGGAAATTGGAAAATATAAGGGGAGGTGCTGCCCATTTCGTTTTTGAGCTAGAAACTGAATTTGACAAGGGATTTTGGACAAGGAATCATCTAACTTTTATCAAGGATTCATCAAGGTATGTTCAAGCCTTGTTATCCCTAAAATTTAAATTAGTTTTGGGTTAAGTTTTTGCATGAAAATCAAGGGGGAGATGCTGTCCATTTTGGTTTGAACATTTGATCCTTAGGGAAGGATAAAAATCTTAAATATCAAGTGGAATAAGCATGTTTAAGTGGTGTATGGATTGATTTTTGGAAGAAAACCCAACATAGGGTTTATATACATCAATTCGGCCAAAGGGGGAACTTGATGCAGCAGCTTGTTTTGCTATGATTTGATGATTCCAATGGATTTAAAATATGTTTTTATGTAGGGATATACTAAAGGAAAGTGCGTAAAATCATTGGAATCAAAAATAAAATTTTTGAAAACCATACACCCCTTATTCAGCCAAACCAGTTTGAAAGGGAAGGAGTGTGATTTTTATAAATCTGATTAAATATTTGGATTCTACACAAAAAATTGTGTAGGAATGGGCCAAGAGATTGATAGAAACAGAGAGGGAATAATTATGTTAAAAATCAAGAAAAAGGGGGGAATTATGTAAGTTTAAGATTAAGTGTTGTATTTAGGTTGAATAATTGTTGATTTGGCTTGGAATTACACTTGAACTGATAGGTTTGTGGAACAAATTCAAGGAGAGCATGATTTCCTTAAGGAGGCCGAATCGTATCAAGGATTAAGAGGTAGCATTGAATTATAATTTGATTGTCTATCTTACTTGTTTAATGTGATTATGTTGATTGCTTGAATTGAGAAATTATGTGATGATAATAGTTGGCTTTATGACATTTGATTGTGCTTTGGCCAAATGCATAGAAACATGTCAATGTGAAAGTGTTGATGTTTCTCTTTTGGTATGATGCAAAATATGGTTTTATGTAATTTGAGGATGTTTTGATATTTTATGACATGTCACATTATACTTGCTTGATTTACATGACGATTGTAATTTATTGCTATTGAGATTTTTATGAAATCTCATTCCCCTCAATGATAAATAATCAATAGGAACCTCAAGGATATGTTCAAGAATAGGGAGATGGTATATCAACAGAAGGAATTATGTTACGGAAGTATATGGAAGCGATTTACCATCTTTGTATATGTTTGACATTTGCTATGTAATATTATGCATAGGTATGGATTATATTCAAATGTGTATCAGTGATATAGATACCTCATATTTGAAAAATTGCTCAAGAAATTATGGTTAAAGTATGTGTTGTATGATGGGAAAAGCTAGATGAGGTATGCCCTTTCAAAGTTGTTAGAATACTGGAAATTCAAAAATTTACTATATGAACAATGCATTTGTTGAATTTTATGGTGCTGTTCTGGATGGAATTGAGTCCAATGAATATTTTTTCCCTATAGAACTCTTAGCAAGCTTCACATGAAAATTAGAACCACCTTATTTTGATTTTTTTAGAATTAGTTATGAATTTTCAAAATTGACCAAAATTCCGATGAACAGTGTATGGATAGAATTAAATGAAAATTTTGAAACTATAAATTTTTCACTCGAAAACACTGGGAAATGCATTATGATGGTTCCAATTAATGTATAATAGGTTATTAAAGGAGGTGCTACACTTTTTGGTATTAGAGCAAAGGTTTTGGCTTACTATAATATGCTCTGATTATGTGATAAGTTTATTATGGATTAAAGGTTTTTAGTGTGCTTGATAATGTTCTGATAGTAGTGTTCTGTGGTGCTGTATGGAATTATATTGCCTTGTGTTATTTTGAATTGTGTTGGTATTGTATTGCTTGAATTATATTGTTGGCTTGGTTTGCTGCACTACTGGGGAAAGAACAGAAGTTAGGAAGATGGCATGTTGTGAAAGCAATTGCTTGGTAGAGGTGGTTAACCAGAGGATGCCTGGAGAACTGTACCAAGAGTGGTACCACCCTCTAGTAGGAAATTCCAATGATCCTACTCTTCCATCAAGATATTACTATTACTCACTCCCTAGGGAAACTAAGGATACTCATTTCACAGTGGGCTCGAATCAAATAATAGAGCTACAGAAGGATGAGGCAGGGTCCTACACATGACCAGTGATAGAGTTATAACAGAGATTACATATGCGACCAGTGCTTAGATCGAGAAATCAAGATGATAAGCCAAGCCCCAGTAGACCTTTACCTCCAAGGAAGAGATCATTGTCAGGGCTTAAGGAACTTAATACGATGGAGGATCTAATTAAAGAATTCAAGTACTTAGGTAGGTACATCAAGAGGGATAAAGATCAGTATGCCACAGTTTACCTTGACTTCTTCCTTCGGGTCAGGCGGTTACTTAGATGCAAACACGTGGGGCAAGACACTGCAATCTACTCTTTCAAAAACATGGATCTAGGAGGAATCCATACAATCTATCTATGACAAAGTAGAGGGGTGTACTTTTGAGCAGATGCTGGACGTCTTAAAGGACTTGGTTACTGTTACTTTTCCTTTTCTAGGAAGGTTCTAAATAGCTGTACTAACTACGTGAATTTTGATACGACTGGCTGTGCCTAGTGGAACAATGCTGCTGTTTGTATATGAATAGGTTATATATAAAATTAAGGATTATGTAGTAATGTTGTTCCTGGTAAAGTTAAGAGGAGATAGTAAGCATGGTGAAGGTAAGATACAAGATATAAGGGGAAGAATAAAACAGGCCCCCTATTGATCTAATTCAGGTAATAACGAACCAATTAAAGGAACAACAATAGGTGATACAAGACTTACGGACAACCTAGCCTGCGAAGAGCAAGGAAGGGATGCTACAATAGTAGTAATGATAACAACAGCCATAGTACAGTTACAATAACTTGGGCAAGCAGTGGCCGGGAGAGCCCAAGATGTCCAGCCCTAACTCTAAGAATTTATAGTAGAATAGGTAGGGCTTGTAAAGGAAGGGGATAAGTTGCAACTAGTGTTTGAGGGCATAATGGATGTGCGAATGGCTGGAGACTAGACTACCCGGCTAGGCGAGATTTTTAGAATGATGGGTTGCTCTGCTAAAATAAAAGTGTAGATGGCAATCTACAAGTTAAAAAGGAGAAATAAATAGGAGGTGGAAGAACTCGGAAATAGTCAGCTAAGTTGCTGAGACCCCAGTTACTTGGGAATCTTTTAAAGGTTAATTCTTCTAAAAGTATTCCCCTGAGGTTAATACAGGGCGAGAAAGAAACTAAACTCCTCACTACGGAGTAAGTGGAAGAGAAACCTTTTAATAAGTATTTGGTGAGACCCATTAAGTTATCTCGGTACCCCACCTATCTATAACTTATGAATGATGAATGATGGTTCATTGAGAAAGTGATTAGAGATCTAAGATTTGAACAAAGAGCAAGGGGGTTGCCCGAGATAAGTGGGAAATATTAATGAGGCAGTGAAAGCCTGCTGAATCACTGAGAGTAGCTAGAGTTGTTATGACTGTACAGGAAAAATGTTGAGGATGGATGAACCTTAGGTAAGGACGATGACTGAGGGAGCTTTCAATTTTAGTGATAGCTCGAGAAGGGTATACCCTAGGGAGAACTTGACATTTTTAGATAGGCTTGGATTTGTGAAAAGTTATGAGAGAAGTTATGGAGACCGGTGATACACAACGAATAAGAAGTTATGCTTTATTTTAGAAAACCTGGACGCTTTACAAAGGAGTATAGTCTTGGGGGCAGGCGGAAGCTAGTGAGTTGCCCGAGGTGATTTGAGATAAAATTCAGATGAATAATTGCAGGGGTTGCAATATTTGATTCAGGCGCTAGCTATTGATTTATATCGTATGGGTATGATTGGCAAATGGACTTTACAGGAAAATATTATTGTGTGATTTTCACTAACATTAGAGCAATGACCTCTAGTATGTTTAAAGTATATTGTCCAGTGTATTTATTACCATGTTATTTTTGATCCGTTGTGTATACCATCTTATGATATTGATTTGAAAATTGGCCTGAATTGATTTTCATTTTAAGTGTTCACCTTGACTACACAAATTTGAAACTTAAACTGTCCTCTCCCAAGGAACTTGTCTCTTGCCTAGAGGTAAGGTTGAATTTCACTAGTGAGGCCCAAATGGAGAAATCATTGAGAAAGGATTGTTAAAGGTATGTGATAACTCTCGATGTAGGCAAAGGTAACAGTGGAAATAAAGAAAATGATATTGATAAGGGAATGTCTGGAGAAATTCCCAAGAGAAACTAATGAACTTCCACGGGGAACAAGAAATAAGAAGTGTGGTGGAAGTGGTGCCAAAAACAAGTTTAATTTAAAGGCTCCTTATTGTATGACCCTAATAAAACGACTGAAAATGTAGTGGGCCCAATAGAAGTAGGAGTCTATACTTTATAAGAAAACTGAATGACAATCTAAACCTCAAGTAATCATTGTAACCTCGAAAGAGGCAAGGTAACAGGACAAAATGTTTGAGATTTGTTAAATCCCTGAACAGTGGTAGAAATTCCTAAGAGATGGTAAGTCAAGAGGGACAAATGTTTAATGATATTGAACTGAGAATTAATAATAAGTTAGGTGCCTAACCTAGACACCACATAGGTGATTGAATATTTGCTATGTGATCTGATCAGCGTAGGATGATTAATATCTAACCATAAGAATGATTGGTTAGAAGGTAAAGAAGGTTAGGAAGAGTAGAGTCAAGCAAGATCCCTCTTGAGGATAGAGTCGGATGGAAGTAGATGAGTACATAATAGTTAAGGGGTGCATTGGGAACTGATATATAATGAGAAATGAATAAGGTCTCAATGGTGCTTAAAACCTGAAGATGCTTGAATATCAATAATAAGAAGGACTATATGATATTCCTCAGTGTCCCTAAACAATTAAGAGTATGTAACCATGGCACCCAGAATAGTGTCAAAACCAAGAGACGAAGTTCCTAATGAGGAATGCCACTATCTATGGAACTATATAATGAAGAGACTCCCTTCTAGTAAGGGATATGAAATTGAGGAGTATACCTTGACCAAGATTGAATGCAAGAAAGGTCTTGGTCACGGAGTACCTCTTTGAAAGAAAATATAGTCCTCTACCACTGAAATTATATAGCTCTCATGAGAGTAAGCCATTCTTGGCAGGAATTACAATGAATAGCCGAATGGAGTTTATAGTGATATATCCTCGATCGGTAATTTTGGTAATAATGATAGTAGGATACAATTAAGTCAGGATACGGAAAGGATCTTACCTTAAAGAGAGTGAAACTAGTCAAGAGTAATGGGAAAAGCATTATGAGAAAAATACGTATAATTCCTCAAACTTAACAGGACACTATAGTATGGTAATGAGTAAAGAAAACATTATAGTGGAAGCCCTGTCCTAATGTTATTGAGAGTTGAGAATGTGATAATCGATAGTTGCACTGGGAACTGGTTTATAGAAAGAGATAAGTGAGTTCTTGATGGTACTTAGATGTATGATAACGTTTGGGACTAATGAAACCTTTACGTCCTTAAGGCATCAATGAGAAGTGCAAGCATAGCGCTCAGGCTAGTAAGAAATATAAGAGACGAGATTCGTATGAATGGATGCCACTGCCGCGATGATCAAATGAGTTAGATCGAGAGGCTCCCCTAATAGGGATTTGACGTGTAAGAATATATTGGGACAGAGATTAAGTAACCAACAGGTCATGGCTATAGGATTTCTCTTAATTTGGGAGGTAGTTCTCTAGCACAGGGTTGACATCGCTTTATTGAGAGTGAGCTGTTCTTTGAAGAAAAGAAAAAGAAATAGTTATGATGGGGTTAGGGTTGATGCCGCTCTACTGAGGGTGAGCTATTCTTGAAAAGGAAGTGGTTCTCTTATACAAAGTTGACGCTGCTCTATTGGGGGCGAGCTGTTCTCTGAAGAAGAAGTGATTCTTTGATATAGGGTTGATGCCGTTTTATTGGGAGCGAGCTGTTCTCTGAAGAGGGAGTGACTTTCTGAAAGGTAGGAAAGATTCGTGGAGTTAACCTTACCCCAATGAGAACGAAACTGGCCAAGAATAAGGAAAGGATGGAAAATATGAGAAGAGGATAGAGACGATTTTACAAGATTTGTCCTTGTAAGAGGAAAAAGAAAATCGCAAGGCATGACAGGTTGGCATGGATACGATAATAAGCCCAGAAGGCCATAGAGACGAGCCAATGGCCCAGAAAAATCTCACGGGCACCATGATAGGTTAGTAGCCTGAAGTAGCTAAAAGTTAAGGGAAAAGAGAAAGGTAGAGTATACTGAAAAGACCTGATAAAGGCAGGGTTAAAGGAACTTAGAAGGCCATGATATAGTAAAATACCATGAAAAAAAATACATTGTCTTGGCATTTTTATGAGAGAATGGGCCTAAAGTATAGGAAAAATAGGAGCAGTGATGATAAAATACATAGAAGCAAAGGCTATGCTCATAGAAATGACAGAAAAGTAAGAAAGAGAAAGCTATGTGAGTATAAATTCCAGGATTGAAACCTGGCAATAAGGTACAATGAGAAGTTGAAAAGGCCAAATTGAGTATAAGTAAGGATATCCTCCCCAGTTGACCTCTCATCAAAGATAATAATAGAGGTTTAACCCAGAAATTTCGAGGACGAAATTTATTTAAGGGGAAGGAAATGTCATATCCGCCGAATTTAGCATTGATAGAAGGGATGAAAAATTTGATTGGGGCCAATAGGGAAAGAAGGTTGTTCTAAGAAAACTAAGCATGATGTGAAGCCCAAAAAGGGTCGGGACCGGTATTTTCAAATTTATCGATCCAAGAAGGGCAAAATAGGAAAATTTGAGAAAAATTCTAGAAAATTTTCTAAAAATGGGAAATTGATGAATTAGGGGTTTTGAAACCTCAATGAAGGCCCTAGAGGTTAAATCAGTGTAAGAAAGAATTATTACGGAATTTCCTGAACACGAAGGTTTTTCGGGAAAATAGTGGAAAATTAAAGGAGAATAATTATTTCAAATAGTTAGATGCCTCAATAATTCCTAAAACAATATGGATTAGTTATCTAAATATTTATGGTAATTTATAAAAAAATTTTAGGCCTCAAAAGTACAGGAAATTATTTTAAGGAATTTATTTTCCGGCAGTTACACTAATAAAAGCCTAATCGGGAAAAATTCAAAATAAATACCTAGAGGTAGCAAAAAATTATCAAAATTTCCAGATCATGTTCCTATATTAAAATGTAAATTATCATGAAAAGAAATAAATTTTTGGAGATCTAGAAAAATTACGAAATATTACTAGTGAATAGTAACTGATAAAGTTTCAAAATAGTTTGGGATTTTGATTTGGGTTGTGGGCCATATTTTTGGACCAACCTAGACCATTTTTGGGCCCACATTGAGGCCAATTCAGGCCCACATTGAGGCCAATTTAGGCCCAATTTCATGCAGCTTCTGGAGCCTACCATTTTAATTAAAATGAAATGCAAAATTAAGGGATAATTGTTGGAAAAATCTAGAAAAAAGACACTTGTTCAAATCTAAACCCTTCTTGCATTGGATGGCTGCTAAATAACCCTCCCTAGGTGGCCTTTGGTCGTGCAAATAGGGGAAGGAGTGGCATATTTGTTTGCTTATAAATTACCCCCTTAAAAAAATAAGAAAATGTTGGGAAATTAGAAAATATAAGTGGAGGTGCTACCCATTTCGTTTTTGAGCTGGAAACTGAATTTGATGAGGGCTTTTGGACAAGGAATCATATAACTTTCATCAAGGATTCATCAAGGTATGTTCAAGCCTTGCTATCCCTAAGATTTAAATTAGTTTTGGTTAAGTTTTTGCATGAAAATCAAGGGGAGATGCTGTCCATTTTTGGTTTGAACATGTGATCCTTAGAGAAGGATAGAAACCTTAAATATCAAGTAGAATAATCATGTTTAAGTAGTGTATGGATTGATTTTTTTGAAGAAAACCCAACATAGGGTTTATATACATCAATTCGGCCGAAGGGGGAACTTGATGCAACAGCTTGTTTTGATATGATTTAATAATTCCAATGGGTTTAAAATATATTTTTGTGTAGGAATATACTAAAGGGAAGTGCGTAAAATCATTGGAATCAAAAATCAAAATTTTTGAAACCATATACCCCCTATTCGGCCAAACCAATTTGAAAGAGAAGGAGTGTTATTTTTATAAATCTGATTACATATTTGGATTCTACACAAAAAATTGTGTCGGAATGGGCCAAGAGATTGATGGAAACAAAAAGAGAATAATTACATCAAAAATCAAAGAAAAGGGGGGAATTAAGAAAGTCTAAGATTAAGTGTTGTATTTAGGTTGAATAATTGTTGATGTGGCTTGGAATTACACTTGAACTAATAGGTTTGTGGAACAAATTCAAGGAAAGCATGATTTCCTTAAGGAGGCCAAATCGTATCAAGGATTGAGAGGTAGCATTGAATTATAATTTGATTGTTTATCTTGCTTGTTTAATGTGATTATATTGATTGCTTGAATTGAGAAATTATGTGGTGATAATGGTTGACTTTATGACATTTGATTATGCTTTGGCCAAATGCATAGAAACATGTCAATGTGAAAGTGTTGATGTTTCTCTTTTGGTATGATGCAAAATATGGTTTTATGTGATTTGATGATGTTTTGATGTTTTATGACATGTCACATTATACTTGCTTGATTTACATGACGATTGTAATTTATTGCTACTGAGATTTCCATGAAATCTCATTTCCCTCAATGATAAATAATCAATAGGAACCTCGAGGATATGATCAAGAATAGGGAGATGGTATATCGATAGAAAGAATTATGTTACGGAAGTATATGGAAGCGATTTACCATCTTTGTATGTGTATGACATTTGCTATGTAATATTATGCATAGGTATGGACCATATTCAAATGTATATCAATGATATGGATACCTCACATTTGAACAATTGCTTAAGAAATTATGGTTAAAGTATGTGTTGTATGATGGGAAAAGCTAGATGAAAGGAAAAGAAAAAGAAAAAGCAAGAATGGTATGATAAAGGGATAAAAGTTGACTTTTTGGGGAGCAAAGTTTGACTAACGTAATTTTAAGCAATTGGGTGAATTTGAATCTAAAATTTGGCATGCTTATATAGCCCATATTTTAGCTTTAAAACAAGTGGTAGATTACTAAAATTGGATTTTTGTGCTAAGAGTTATGTCCTTCCAATGTCGGGCTAAAATACTGGAATTCAAAAATTTACTATATGAACAGTGCACCTTGTTGAATTTTTTGGTGCTGGTCTGGATAGAACCGAGTCAATGAATATTTTTTCCCTATAGAACTCTTAGCAAGCTTCATATGAAAATTGGAACCACCTTATTTTGATTTTTTTTAGAATTAGTTATGAATTTTTAAAATTGACCAAAATTCAGATAAACAGTGTACGGACAGAATTAAATGAATATTTTGAAACTGAAATTTTTCACTTAGAAACGTTGGGAAATGCATTATAATGGTTCCAATTGACGTATAATAGATTATTAAAGGAGGTTTTACATATAAACTTCTAGTTTATTGTAAAATTATTCTTAATTATTGGTAAACTTCTTGTTACCATGTCATATTATTCATTTTTCACTTTAATATTTCACAAGGAATATATTATCAATTATAGATGTTATTTTTGGGATAATAAATCTTGACATAGCTCTTCTAGAGCTTCATTTTTTATCTTTTACCCAATAATAGAAACTTGTGCACACATGGAGGGTCAAGCACTACTGACTCTTCAAGAGCCTTTTTTTTTTTTAAAGGAATATGAAATATAAAACATAACATGAATATTAAAGATAACAAATTCCATTCAACATAATTCACACTTGTATCCTAACAATCTCCCCTACAAGTGTGAGTTATATAAACATACTTTTCTCATTTATATATTTCAAATAAAGTGAATAGCATATAATAAGCTAATAACACATGTTTAACTTGAAAATCCAAATACTTCTTGATTCAAATATAATAATGGATTTCCATCCAATTTAGCTATCACCTTAAGACCTTTTGATAAACAAATATTCTAATATATATGTTTGTGGGTCATAATTTTCATTATCAATTCCTTTTCTACCTACAAAAAGAAAGGGGGAACTACATTTATTATTTAAAAACTATCAATTTTGTTACCAGTTCTTCAGGAACTATATCAACCTTTTGTTATTAGTTCTTCTGAAACTATATCAATTTTTTGGACTATATAGTTCTTCAAGAACTAACATATATTATTATTTCACTATATGATATACTCCACTTTTTGTTATGCTTTTTCAAAATATGAAGTATATTTTTGAACAAAACATATATATTTTCTGGATATTTTGTTATTCAAAAATTTTATTTCTTTGTATATATTATGTAATGTTTCAAAACTTATTCATAAATTTATAAATTAAACAAAAAGAGATCTGTAAGGACTAAAATCAAACTATATAGTTATGAAAATTTGAATCATAAGCCTTCAAGGCTATTTGTAAGTCATTAGTCTTGAATACTCTATATAGTAAATATATATATTTAAAGATCATTTGTGTCACTTAATATTTGAACCATAAGCCTTTGGGACTTTAAAAACATCATAAGTTATTATTTTCATATCATTTAATAACATGAGTATAATGACTATTGACCATTTAGTAATAAGAAATTATAATATTAATAAATATCAAATTGAATGTCAAGAATATATGAGAATAAGATAAGGATAAAAATTAAGATTTAAATTAATAAGAAGTAAAATATAAATGTAAAATAAAATAACAAGAAAATGCAAACTCTTGTACCAATACATCCTTTACTATAGAGTCAATATTTTCTCATAATAAAAGACATTTGAGCCATTAGTCTTGTGGGTTATAATATTTATAGCCTTCATTAAAGATACATGGCATCTAGTCATGTAATTTCAAAATAAATAAAAAAATCAAAGATATATGGCTTCTAACCGTAAGATAGAAATTTAAAGTTATATAGCTTCTAGCCATTTAATAAAATAACAAAATATATATATATGACTTCTAGCCATAAGATAGAAAACCAAAATTCTATGGCTGTGAGCCATTTAATAGGATATAGAAAAAAATTATATATATATAGCTTCTAGCTATAAAATAAAAAAATCGGAGTTATATGGCTTCTATCTATTTAATAAGATAACAAAAAATTAAATATATATGGCTTCTGGCCATAAAATAGAAAATCCAAATTATATAGCTTCTAGCCATTTAATAAGATAAATAAAATCAAATATACATGGCTTCTAGTCATAAAATAGAAAATTAAAGTTATATGACAACTAGCCATTTAATAAGATAAAAAAAATAAATACACATGGCTTCTGGCCATAATATAGAAAATAAAAACTATATGGCTTCTAGCCATTTAATTTGAAAAGAATGGAAAATCAGAGTTATATGGCTTCTGGCCATTTAAATGAGATAAAAACTTAGAATTATATGGCTTTTGACCATTTAAATTTAGATGTTAACTCTTTAAGGATACTACTAGTATCTATTGGAACTTCAGGTTCCATCCAAATAGTGATATCAGGTCAATAAGAAATAGAGGAGGGAAAAATCCTCTTATCATAACTAGTTCGGAAGGTATAATATCTATATAAAAATCAAATTATACCACTAAAATGTAAAGTAAAATCTCCAATCTTAGCCATGGAACCTGATGTATAAAACAACGGTAAAAGATCTTTTAATTCCATATAATGACTTAGATTATCCTAGATAAATTGAACAGGGATACGGATACTCCGACACTACTACAAAATGACAAATACTTGACGGTTATTTTGGGTCATAGTTGACAGTTAAAAACCGTCAAGTATATTGGCGTCATATATTTCAACCTAAGATATTTGATGGTTATTAACCATCAAATATTCCAATAATATTTGATAGTTTTACAAGAAGAACCGTCAATTATTATTCAAACAATTGACGGTTTTTCAGAAAAACTGTAAACTATTTCTCTAAGTACTTGACGGTTAACATCAAAACCGTCAATTATTGGAGAACAAAAATTGACGGTTTTAAGTAGAAACCATCAAGTATAAGTAATAAATACTTGACGGTTCTTAAACCGTCAAGCATAGTGCAACAGTAGTGAATAATAATTGACGGTTGTTACTGAAACCATCAAGTATTGCAATATTACTTGATTGTTCCTTCTAGAATCGTCAAGTATTATAATAATACTTGACGGTTTTAAGTAATAACTATCAAGTATTATGGGAATTTTTTTTAATACCAGTTCTGCTATGCCAGTAGCCCGCTTGTAATTTTGAAACCTCATACAAAGGAGCATATTCAACAGAACCATGCAGGCCAGTATTCAAACCAATTCAGCCATATGAATGTAACCAAAATAAAAAATTTACATTATTGTATACATCTTAATGGACCAAAACCAACTATCATATTAAAAAAACTTGTGTTTAAGGCAAGTAAAAATTCTAGACAAGTACAAAAGGTGAACCAATTCCAAAATTAGCCAATTGTCAAAGTTGTTCAATGCCAAAAACTAACCAACAGCAAAAAATGAACCAAAACCAAAATTGAAACCAAAGCTGTACATGCAATGTCTTGTACTTCCGTATCTATTTTGTGCCCACTAACGGAATAAGGCCATCGCCAACTCTTCAATGATTTCTTCCATCTGAGCAGATGAATACACTGTGCAATATGTGTAGGCAAAGTACTGTATGCAACCACAAATTATGACATAAGTTGGATATAAATGTAAAGCTACAGTAAGTACAATTCTTAAATATATAAATTGAAATTTAACAAATGCATATTACCTATGTAGGGATTGTGTCAGCATTATGCATAATTATCTCCTTTATGAATTTCATCACACAATATCCACAATCAGAGCTTTTTCTGGGCTGATGTGGGCACTGTAAAGAATGGAAAAGGAAATAATATTAGTCAATCATATAAATAAACCATATTTAGTAGAATAGTAAATAATAGTAATGAATACCTTCACTTTCTTCCATGGGAAGGTATCGTCAAATTAGTCGTTTTTTACCGGGGGTAGGGTAAAGCTTGATGTGTGTGGTATAGCCACAAAGTCCTGATAAGACAATAAAATTGAATATTAATGATTGTTAAAAATTAGATTGAAGCAAGAAATTAAATTAAAGTTAAATAATAGATATAAATGTTACTTATTGAACAATGAAACCATAAATGGTCAATTGGTTGGATCCCTATGAAGAGAATCGAGATACCAGATCCTTGGCTTTGTGGGATTGACCACAATTAGCATCCAGTGTCCCCTAAGTATAAGAAAGACAATTATAACAATTACAAAAGATTTTGAAAATGAAAGAATTTAGGAAAGTTCAGTATACTACGTACCTTTAACAGTAAGGCGCCAAAAACAAAGTCTCATGCGTTGCTACCCTAAAAATGAAGATATCCACAAATTCTCTAGATAAGTCTTTCTTCTTCATATTAGGTCTGTGGCCAGCAAAAGTGTAGGAGCTGATAATCTTGAACTTGTCATCAAGGCCACTGGGGACTGTAAAGTTCTTGAAAAGATACCTAAATCAACAAACAAAGATATCAATAGGATAAATTCTCAAGTACTTAAGTATTTAGTTAAGGTTTTAAGAAATACCTGATATAAAAGTTATAGGCATTTATGCTGGCCATTCCATACTTCAGAATTTCTTTCAATATTTTATTTGTGACATACTCTGACGAGGGTCGACCGTAGACCTCTTGCTCAAACTCTAGGGGAATCATGAAATCCTCGCCATGTTCTAATTTGGCCCCAACTGCATATTCCTCAAGACATATTCAGAATCTTGATGATACCGCTTGAACGGGCTCAAAGGGCTGCTTCTGTGGCGATGATAATGAGTGATCGCCCAATAGGCTCTTCTTCCCTTTAGATTGACAAACAGACTGTTAGTAATTAAAACAAAGTTTATTTTAAACCAACTGAATGTATAGACCTATACATATATACCTTTGAAGGATGTCATAATGTAAGAAGATGGCCAGGCCAAGCAACAAAGCTACCTACTGCTTAAGCCACTATTTTTGCATTTGGGGTGGGCATCGGGAGGGCATAATTAGCATCAATAGCAGTGTTTAGCTGCACCTCACATGATCAGCAGGGAGAGGCACATTATGAATCATACTCTCTCTTGGTAAATTGAACATGCAGCCCGTTGCAACAGTGTGATGTTTAGGGCTATCCGCCATACACTGAACGTCCGCTTTACCCTGATTTAACACTGGAGACAAGTTAGCTAGATATATAAATAATTGAATGTAATTGTATAAACACAAGTATTATACCTTAGGTAGCAAGGGGAATGTGCAGCTGTTTTTGCCACTTAGGCTGAGATTCAGAGCTGGCTGTGGTGCTTGATTCTTGATCAACTGCTCGATTAGTAGCACTTGTGCTTTAAGTTGCTCCTTTAACCATCGTGTTTCTTCCTTTAGCTCCATGAACTTAGCAGAGGAAGGCGTGCACGATGAAGAGGGCTTTTGTTGGTACTCGAAGTAATCCCTCCTGGTGACTCTATAACCGACACCTTTAAGAAGACCAGGATGGTCAGGAGTCCCCAATGCCCTCCTCAATATATCCTGTCATCTACAGAATATGCCCCCTGCGAAACTTCCTGGGACAAACTCTCCTGTGTAACAAATATTGACATAGTTATTCATACTTAAAGATATTTAATAATAATGTGAGGATTATTTAATTTAGAATAATACTCATCATCTTGTCCACGACCTCCTTAACGCAAGGATTATCAATTTGGCCATTTTTATTTTTCCTGGCCAATGCCTATAGCATTTGATGAGATACAATGATATCTGATCCCTCCTTCTGAGTCACCTCTTGCTCGAGGCCTGCATAACCTACGTGCCCTTTTTGGTAGGGATATTCATTCTTCTTTACCCTTTCCTTATTTTGGGCACTTAATTCCTATAAAAACAAAGTAGATTCACAATTAAATAGTATATAGATTAAACAAAATGGACTATTTAATATTGAAAAGATCGAGGATCATTACTCGAAATTGACTATTACGACGTGACGTGACAAAAGCAGCCCAATCCTCTGGTTTGACCAAGTCCCGTATCAAGCTAGGAATCTCAGACTCATCGGCTATGGAAGGATCCTTCAAGTACTTGTGTGTCACAAAGTATCAAAAAGAGCATAGTGCCCTACCAGTCTTCCCCTCCACAAACTTCTTCCTGCTCTCATCTATATCAAATGCAGACCGCAAAACATATAAAACAACGCATTAGTGTTAGGCAGCTTGTAAGAAAATGAAATTTGAGTTGTTATAATATATTATCAATACATCTATCCAAATAGCATCTCACACTGAATGACCAACCCTCCTCCAGTGCTGCACTGTAATGGGCACAGTGCTTCGTGCCACTGCCCCAATATAGCTAATAAATTTATTTGACCGTACAGCTTGTCCTTTCATATTCCACTGTATAGCAAATCTCTTTCCTTTCGTTTGAGCTTTCACGACCTATTGCATGACACAAAGGCCCCTTTATATGTGTACTGTCTCATCTTGCAACTGTCTCTCCTGGTCAGAGGCATCTCTTGGCTAAGATGGATTATTAGTGCTAGAGCCACTATCGTCTACTATCTGCAATGAAATTCAATTAAACAGAATGGATCAGAACCCATTAAATGAAAATAAGGTCATTAATGACGAAATAGACTTAAACAAAATTAAAACAAATAAAAGAATCAAAGAAAATAATAAGAGAATTTACATGCATGTTTAAGTAGATCTTTTCCTTTTTCTACTATTAGGTTTTTCTATATTCTTCTTGGTTTAAATTGTTTTGATCTTCTTATGAAACACTTTTCCCCTCTTTGAAATCCATATTCCGTTGTTTTGATTGTGCCTAACGTACATGGATTAATCTTCATTTAAATGAGAATCAAGTGATGTCCCTTGAAATGGATCATCTTCAACTGCATTGTATTCATACCTCGTCTCTTCAATATTCATTTTATTAGTCAACAAAACAATAGACCATCCTTTAATAGCCAGGTCAGGGACATAAAACACTTGTGTAGCCTGAGAAGCCAAAATGAATGGCTCTTCCTTGTATCCTTCCTTATTCAAATTCAATTGTATGAACCCTAAGTCATCAATTCTCAATGCATTATTATTGTCCATCCACTTGCAACCAAATACCGGAACTCTGAATTCAATGTAATCCAACTCCCAAATATCCTCAATCACTCCAAAGTATGACATACGTGCATAGATAGGATTTTTATCTTTGGCACTCGATATATGCATGATATTAGCTATAAGAGTTACGCCACTATTTTGCTGTTTACACTAATCATCTTGCTCTTTAGTATAGAAAGTGAACCCATTGATAATGTAGCTTGTGAAAGAAATCATATGTTTACTCGATCGATCTGCCAACAACTTTAATTTCTTTGAAACAGAATTAGGATCACTATTATACTTGCCATGCACCTACTCTCTCAACCATGCTGTAAATTGTTTATTGTGTGTTTTGGTGTACCAACTTTCTAGTTTATTGGGATTATCCCTCTTTATCTCATCAATATGCTCATCCACATAGTCCTCAATCTCTTCGAAGTTGTGCAATACATATAGATATGCCTGCTCCTACTGTTGGTTTGAAATATTTACAACTTTCTTTCCCATAATCCCTTCTCCATCTGTCCTTCCCTCATGATGAGATATTGGAACCCAAATATCACTTGCATTTTTTAAGTAATGGGTACACAATTCAGTAGCCTCTTCACAAATATATCGTTCCATGATACAACCCTCTGGCCGACTTTGATTTTTCACATGCCCTTTCAATATTTTCATGTAACGCTCAACTGGGTACATCCATCTTAAATACACTAGGCCACATAGTTGGACCTCTCTAACTAAGTGAATGGTTAAATGGACCATGATGTCAAAAAAGGCTGGAGGAAAATACATTTCAAGTTCCCATAACGTAACTATGATTCAGGTTTGCAATCTTGGTAATTTATTGGGATTAATCACTTTGCTGCAAAGAGACTTAAAGAAGAAACATAACTTCGTGATCGTAACTCGCACCTTATCAGGTAAAATAGCCTGTATTGCCACTGGAATAAAGTTTTCTATTAAGACATGGCGATCATGAGATTTTAAACCTTTTAACTTCAAATCCTTCATTGAAACAAGGTTACTAATGTTAGAAGAGTAACCTTCGGGTACTTTTACTGAAGCAAGAAACTCACAAAAGCTACTTTTCTCTTTTCTAGAAAGCGTGTGAGCTGCCGGACGAAGAAATGTACGAGTTCTCTTATCTTTTGGTGTTAATTCCTCCCTCATCCCCATCTCAACCATGTCTAGCCTAGCATTTATGCCATCTTTAGTCTTCCCGAGAATATGGAGTAATGTACCAAACAAAGTTTCACATACGTTTTTCTCAATATGCATAGTATCAAGAAAATGTCTCACATTAGGGTTATCCAATACGATAGTATAAAGAAAATAGACCTCTTCTTCCACCCACTTGTCCCAACATGCTTCGCAAAAGGTTTTCCAAATTCACAATCTATATCTTTTACCTTTTGAAATACACCCTCCCCAATCAACAGTGTAGGTGCCTTACCTTCTTCTGAATTCCCATTGAAATATTTTTTGAATCGCCGGTAAGGATGATCATGATGCAACCATCTACAATGTCCCATATATGAATTTTTCATTCCATGTTTCAACCTTATAGAATCTGTGCTTTCTTCACAAATGGGACAATCAAGTTGCCCTTTAATGCTATACCCTGAGAGATTACCATACGCAGGAAAGTCGTTAATTATGCCAAATGACATAGCTCTCAACTTGAATGCTTCTTCCTTATATGCATCATATACATCAACTCCATTCCCCCACAATACTTTCAAGTCTTCAACTAATGGAGCTAGATATATATCTATGTCATTTCCCAGTTGCTTTGGCCCAAAGATTATCATAGGCATCATTGAATACCTGCGTTTCATGCATAGCCATAGAGGAAGGTTATATATAAACAAAATCATTGGCCATGTGCTATGGGTGCTGCTTTGCATCCCATACGGGTTCATCCCGTTGGTGGCTAATGCAAGGCGTAGATTTATATCTTCTTCCCCAAATTCAGAATACTTAATATCAAACTTCTTCTATTCTGGAGAATCAGCAAGATGGTGAAACATGCCATCTTTAATCCTTTCATCTGCATGCCACCTTAAATTTCTCGCATCTTTTACATTACTATACAAATGTCTGAATCTTAGCACAATGGGAAAATACCATAATGCATTCTTTGGGCTCTTCCCATTCTCTTTGTAGCATGATGTATTACACTTAGGACACTCAGTTAGTGAATTATACTCCTTCCTAAACAAAATGCAATCGTTGGGGCAAGCATGTATCTTCTCATAGCTGAGGCCGACAGAGCGCAACACTTGCTTTGCGTTATACGTTTTGCTTGGAAGCTCATTTTCTTTCTGTAGCATTTGTTTAACAAGCAACAGCAATTCTTTGAAGCTTGTGTCGCTCCACCCATTTCTTACTTTCAAATTATACAGCTTCAACACTGCAGACAAATTTGTGAAATCAGTACAACCTTTATATAGAGGTGTCTCAGCATCACACTTCAATCTATCAAACATTTTAGGACAATCGTCAAGTTCCTGTTCAATCGCATTTGTCATCTCCTCAAGACGATTAGTTTCACATGTACTCATGTCAAGATTAGATGATCCACAGCTTTCACTATGCCCTCAACTACTATTACTTGCATCTCTTGTGTCTCTGTGCTTTGTCCAACACTTGTAACTTTGATCGATTCCATTGATAATTAAGTGGCTCTCACAATCGGATGGCGAAACCCACTTCAGAAGGCAACACTTAAGACAGGGGCAAATAATCCTGTTGCGATCATCAGCGTGCTCAATCGCAAACTCAATAAAATCTTCTACCCCGTCCCAATATTCCTTTGATAGACGATTGGCGGACATCTATTCCTTACCCATAGTCCCCGACTAAGATGAATCGTTACTCAAAGATATTGTGAGAATTAAACAAAAATAGGAACTCAATACATGAGGTATTATTGATCACATTTATCCCTCTTTAATTCTAGTTGTTAGCAAATAGTAATTCAACAAAAATTCACTTGCACTTCAGTTTGAAAAATATTCTACTACTATTGATGTGCTATTCTATTTGAAAAAAATTTGGCAGCATAACGGCTTATAACTTAGCATTCACCAGGCTTTATGCCTTCTATTTAACTTCAAATGAAGTATTAATTAAGTAGAGAACTAACAGTCAAGCAATTTCAATATATAATAACATAAAAATTAATTAACATTCAAAAACATAAAACATACAGCCTCAGTCAATTTCAATTACAGAAACAAAAATTGAAACATTAGCAATTTCAATAATTTAGCAAACAATTTATGGCTAAAACAGAAATTGAAAAAGACCCTAACTCCAAAAACTGATCAAAATGCGGAAAAACCCATTCGACCGAATAGAAAAACCCATTTTTCGTGTGTAAGAGTGAATCAGATATCAATAAATAAGTCATTTCCCCACTCTATTGATCTTTTTCCCTGCGCATTGTGAACAGTCCTAACATCATCCTATCATCCTCTTTCAACTACAATCATTTCGAAGGAAGCACTAAAGGAAATAAGGGGAGTGAGTGACGAAGGAGGACTAACCTGAAGCTGTCAAATTTGGAGAACAATGCACGACAACGATGATGCAAGAGGAGACTGCAGTGATGAAGGAGGACACAGAGAGGGACGATGATGGAGGACGATCAATAAAAACAAAAAGGAAGGGCCGAAAATGAGGTGGGTATGGCAGTTTAGAGGGTTCGAACCAGAAGAGGGTGCTAGAAATTTTGAACCCGGTAGAGCAAAATGAATAGAGAAGGGCATTTTAAAACATAATACTTGACAGTTTTTCTTCATAACTGTCAAGTATCTTAGAATAATATTTGACGGTTATAATGAAAAACCATCAAGTATTATAAAACTTGACAGTTTAAGGAGAAACCGTCAATTTTACCTCAACAATACTTGACGGTTATAATATAACCGTCAAGTATTGTTGTAGAAAATTTGATGGTTTTTGAAAAACCGTCAAGTATTTTCGAATGAAATTTGACGGTTCCAATTAAAACCACCAAGTTTTCTCCTGAGACACTATATTTGACGGTTTGTTGTTATAACCATCAAGTATTTAGCATCAAGTATTCCTCATTCTGTAGTAGTGCGAAACACTATATATATGATGCTCAAGATATTTTTATTTGAACAGAGTAAAGGATACTTTAGAAAAATTAGAGAGATGATGCTCTAAAATTATGCTACGGTAGAAAGGTATATCATACACACCTTGGTTTGAGCTTCGTGCTGATAACATGTTATAAATAAAGAAGAAATAGATAAGAATGATACAGAGGAAGAGAGGATCAACAAGAGAAAGTATTTCTCATTTTATTCAGGAGTGCTCAATATATTATATATGGCCTCTATTTATAGGCACAGCTTTACACATTTGATAGAATCTACAGATTACATAATAATAAGAGATAATTGTGGGATATAGAGACAATGAGAGATATTGGAGATTATAAGAGATATAGAAGATAATGAGAGATATATGGACATCCACAAAGATATTATTATATTCATAACACTCTTCTAATTTTATTTATGAGACACTTATAACATTTTTATAGAAACTTGTAACATTTTTATAGAAATTAAAAAGGTTTTAAATTTTACCAAGGGTTAATATAATTTTTTATATTCGAAATTTGGGCTTATTTTAATTTTGGTCCCTCAAATTTCAAACTCATTATTTTAGTCTATGAAATTTAATTAACCTTAAAACATTAGTCCTTAAAAAGGTGTTATAATATTAAAATCTATTGAAACATCATAAACAGTGTTAAAAATGATGATGTGGAATCACCATATGGCATCTAGCAGGATCTTGTGTGGATAATAATTTAAAAAAAAAAAAAGGAATTGGTCTTCAAAATACCACGCAAAGAACAATTGTACAGAAGGAGATGAGTTCTCAAAACACTTTGTAGTGAATAATTTCTCAAACAAACAATGAGAGAAAGAGGAGCCTAAATAGCTATGTTTTGAGAATCTGCTTTTTTTTTTTTTATGCTCTATTATTCATACAAGATTTAGATGTGTCATTGGTGACTCCATATTATCACTTTAATTAACACTGTTTATGAGACTTCAATAAATTTTAATACTATTACATCTCAACGGACTAACATTTTAAAATGACTAATGAAATGGACCAAAACCACATGTTTAAAACTTGAAAGAATAAAACCAAAATATGTTCAAATTTCAAGGACAAAAAATTATATTAATTTTGTCTTAAAAATTAATAAAATTTTAACTTTCTCTTTATTTAATATATGTTGCCAATATATATATAAAAGAAAATAACATTTTACCAACAAGTGTTGATATACATTTAACAGGATAACTTATGGAAAAATAGACTGTCCCACCCGGGTAGTAATTGAAATACTTGTGGCACATCATTAAAAACATGTCATATTTTTTATAATTAACTAATTTATCTAACGTCTGTAACATAATTAAATTAGTTAAATAAGTCTTATATTAAAGACCGGAGGAATATTTAAATTAAGTTATCTTGGAAAGTTTTTTTCCACAAATCTTACGTAGTTCATGAGGTCAATGTTTTGGACTCATTAATTAACTTGATACATATCTTCTTCCACAACGTCTTTGATTGGTGGAGTGATATTGACAATCAGTGAGAACATTACGAATTGCTAATATTATTATTATGAATAATACAAAGGAATTTACTTAAGAGAGTACACTTATAAAAGCGTATATACTTTTTTATTAAGATGGGATCGAGCAATTTGCCAATGATTATTAGCACAAATTGGATCTTAACTTTCACGAGCCATTTCTCCTTATTACTTAAAAATTGAACTAGTTTTAGGATAAAATAAATATGAAATTAATGAATAAACAATTTTTTAGGGGAAACGAGATGAACCTACTTTGAATTGTTTCGGCCAAATTTTTGAAATTTTAGCTACAGTAGACCATGAAACGTGGTAGGTATATTAAATTATAAATTTAGTTGGGAAAAAAATAATTGACGCACGTCACTTTAATTTATTCTTTCTTACCACTTTGTTTTTTTTTTTTTTTTTTTTGATACAGACTCTTTCTTACCACTTTATCTTCTCTAAATGCTTTACACAAGCGTGGCATACCAGCCAACTTCAAGTAATCTAAGTGCATTATATATAAGTTGGAATTTCTAAATAAAAAAAGGGAAAATCGCAAAACAATACCCTGAAAATTAAAAAATTGCATATAAGGATCCATTCAAAAAAGTTGTCATTTGTTTGTCTCGAAACCTATACTAATATTATAACGGGTCCCTATTTTGTGATTTTTCCAAATAAAAAAATTAATAACAGAGCTGACTATGATTCGTAAGTTGTAAGAAACTAACAATTCAATATTCCCCGACAATATAATTCAGGCACGCCAACATTGTTAAAAGTAGCAAATTAGACCATCACAATTTTTTTTGCCAGATACCATCATCAATCCGCGTGTTATCAAATGAAGCGAATGCAAAAATAATACTCCTCCGCTACTTCATATAGAAGCTCATTAGAGAGTTAATATTGGTCCTATATATAAAACATATTTTACATGTTTATCAATTTTTTTTCAAATTAGCCTTATTTATATTTTCCTAACAATAATCAAGTAGGAGAGGGAGAGAGAGAATTAAGAAAGACACTTATGGTGTCTTAGAAAAAATATACCATATTAACTAATTTAACTAACATTCTTAATCTACTCAAATTAGTTAATTAGGTTTCATATTAAAGACTGAAGGAGTAATATACAACAACCACAATAATGACAATAATTTACCCCTCTTATACTATTTTTAAGTTACCTTTAATATGTTTTACTAAAACTAAGAAAACATTAAATTTTATTGACTCTTAAAATTTCACTACTTTTCAATTTTATTTCTATTTAATATATATGATTTTCAGAAAATAAAAATCTACACAATAATAAATAAAGAATAAAATAACCAACAAGCTATTGGTTGAGATGATTAGAGGAGAGCACAAGTTCGGATCCTGAAAAGAGTACTTGTTGAGAGAGCTATAACCTTAAAGGCTCAAGGACCGATAAAGATTATTCTCAAATCCAAAGTGATTTAGGGATACCCTTAATTACACCCGAAAAAATTAAAGAATAAAATGATAAATTTATAATTATTTTAATGATGTGACTTGTAAATAGGATTAAAAAATATTCTCTCTTCAACTTATATACAACACTATAGAAGTACCAAGCAAGAAAATTAACTCCATTGAGACTAATGCATGCTTAGAATAGCGTTAGGATTTAGGAAGCCTCATAAATTAGTTGGGGAAAAAAAGCTAGTTAGATGAAAAATAATATTTGACATGGTTTTCGCCTGGGGGCAATTGATTTATTTTTCCAAAAGTCGCATTAATGTTTTTCAGATTTGAACTTTGAACCTTCTGATACTGAATTTTCAATAATGTACATCATCTAAATAACTATTTTTATCAAACTTAGGCCTGTTTGGTTACAATAATCCATTGAAATGTTTAAAATTTGAGAAAATTAAACTAAAATAAGTTCAAATTTCAAGGACCAAAAATTATATTGACATTTTTATTAACTTTGTCTTAAAATTTAATAAATTTTTAATTTTATTTCTATTTAGTATATATATTGCCAACTTAGTGTGTGTGTGTGTGTGTAAGAAAGTAACATTCTACCAACCAGTGTTATCTAAGTGGAAGGGGCTTGGGCAAAAACAAAAGAAAATTGTACGTTGATATAATACATTTAACAGGATAACTTATATTATGGAAAAATAGACTGTCCCTCCAGAGTAGTAATTGAAATGACTTGCGGCACATCATTAATTATTTAAGAAGATCAATACTTGGGGAGCTTAATTAAGCGTCAACAAGCAATATTTGTGATTCTCCATTGAATTTGAATTCCTCGGAGCTTAGAATCCCATATGGAGTATTTCGAGAGCAACCCATCATCGTTGAGACCGAGTCATGTATATATCAGCTTTCGAGGCGATGAAAGCAATCGTAAATTCATCCATAGCCTTTCGACTGCTCTTAAAGCAGAAGGCTTCAGAATCTTCGGAGACGATAAGAAGCATGAAAAGTCAGACTCCAATCTTCCACCTCACCTTCGTCAAGCAATTGGTGAGTCGTGGATTTGGATTGTTGTCTTCTCCAAAAACTATGCTTCTTCATCTTGGTGTTTCAAGGAACTAGCTCGGTTTGCGCAGCTTACCTTAGTAAAATATCGCTATGTAGATCCATTGATTGTTGAACGCGAACAAAGATTCGAAGCAGAAATAGACCAGGTGAACGGACGAAGGAGAGATCTGAAAAAAGGGTTCGGTCCCCGGAATGTACTGCATAGGATTATAGCAGTGTTCTATGATGTAGATCCAAAATCCTTCGCTCACCATATTCAACAAGCATGCGCACAATTCGAGGCACACTACTTGATGGAGGCTATCGAAAAAGTGGTGGCCACTCCCTCTGCCTGGGACTTACGGAATGACTATGTAATCTTACTCTTCATCTTTGTTTTTTTTCCTAGACATATGGGTCTCAAAAAGCTATGGGTTTTGGTTAATTAGTACTCCCTCTGATATTTAATATAAGGCCTATGCACTATAAAGTAGCTCTTATATGAAGGATAAGAGGAGTACAATAATAATGCCTATGGGCCTCTGGAGGATTTCGAGACGTAATTGAATTCCAATCGAGTATCCAAGAAGGGAGTTACGTACATAACTCTACCCATATCACGTTATGTCGGGGGAATGAGAAGGAGTAGGTTACTTAGATGATAACTCTCAGCTTTCTCCTCTTCTTTTGAATCTTGATATGTTCTCTTGAATCCTGAATCTCGATCAGAATTTAGGTATGAAACCCTTCGGCCAAAAATTTTTTGCACTTCTTTCAAAATCTTTTAATGTAGAAGCTACTTAACTAATTTACTAGGTATATTAAAGAAATTAGATAAATTAGTTAGTTATAAAAAATATGATTTGATCTCGCTAAAATACTCTTGTGCAATATTATATATTATACATCAATTTATAGGTTAGGTAAATTATTTTGAAAAGAAAAGATAAAAATAGGAGATAAAGTAGATCCAGGTGTTAAGGATGGAAGGGAATATTAACGTTGAGTCTAGACGGGAAGCTTGTACAATTTTAGCAAAACTCACGCGTAAACGTATCTAGGCTGTAAAATAGCTGCATACCAAAATTGTTTTACTCATAATACGCACACATAATTATATCTCTTTACTTTTAACCATTGAGTACGTTATCTTTTATTTTTATTTTTACACAACAGATACTATAATCTACAATCAGAAATTAATTTTTATTTTGTATCCTACTTTTTTATGATTAAAAAAAATTGTTAGAGAATTTAGATGTAAATTCTAGATTGTCCTGATAAAAGCACATGATCTTTTACCCTCACGCCTAAAGATGAAACAAATTTGATTGATTTGGTGTTTCATTTTTTTCTTTTTCAGTTCAGGGTCACGAGTCATTCAAAAAATTGTTAAACAAGTCAAGTCAGAAATAGATAAACTATTTTATGGCATATTCAGATTTGTTGGGATACAATCGCAAGTGGAAGAAGTGGAAAAGCTTTTGGATTTGAGTTCAGATGATGTGGTTGGAGTTGTCGGCATTTGTGGCATGGGAGGACTGGGCAAGTTTTCTATTGCTATGGTGTTATATCTTAAGATATTTCACCATTTTGATGCCTTTTGTTTTCTTCCCTCTGTAAGTCGACGTTTAAAGCAAGGTGACATAACTCTACAAGAACTTCTTCAGAGACATTTAGGGACAGAAAATTCAGAGGTGAGGGATTGTCTAGACAAAGAGTTCTTGGCTTGCAAAAGATTAAGAAACCACAAGTTTCTTATAGTTCTTGATGGTATCGAGCTTGTACAAGATCTCCAAGAGCTGAACTTGGTTGAAAAATCCAATTGCTTTGGCGGGGGGAGTAGGATCATTATAACTACTAGAGATAAACAAGTCCTTCAAAACTATGACGTTTAAAGGAAGTCAGAGAGAACAGAGCAGAAAGGACAAAGGAAGGAGTGAATGATACGTTATATTGAATATTCAGAGGTGTACATTATTTATAGAGGTGGGACCACTACACGTGACAGCTATACAAGAGAAATACTGACGCAAGTGGACAAGTGGGACTACATTCAGTTATAACTTAATTAACAACGTAACTACTTAACACTATCATTCCCCCTCAATTTGACATACTCTTCTATCCGAAGACCTCTTTTGAACTCTGCAAACTTTGAGCTGGACAAGGGCTTGGTCAAACCATCAGCGATTTGACTAGTTGCAGGGATGTGAGTAACACAAATTTCTCCTCGAATAGCACGTTCACGAACAAAATGTAGATCAAGTTCCAAGTGTTTAGTACGGGCATGTAGAACTGGATTAGCAGTAATAAGAACTGCACCAAGATTATCACATAAGATCTGAGGTTTGCCAGGGACCTTGAGTTTCAACTCAGAAAATAAAGACTTCAACCATAAGACCTCTGAGACGGTGGATGCCATGCAGCGGTATTCTGCTTCAGTACTTGATCTAGCAACAGTGGTTTGCTTCTTGGATGACCACGAAATGAGATTATTACCAAGGTAAATACAGTATCCACTTGTACTCCTTCTATCATTACAATCAGCAGCCCAATCTGAGTCACAGAAGGCCACAACAGATCTGGTGGCAGAAGGAGTGAAGCATAGCCCATGATTAATTGTTCCTGCAAGATATCTTAGAATCCTTTTGACAGCAACCCAATGTTCCTTTAATGGAGCTTGCATGAACTGACAAACCTTATTCACTGAGAAACTGATCTCAGGACGTGTGATGGTAGCATACTGAAGAGCCCCAACAATGGATCGATAAAGTGCAGGTTGATCAAATAGATGAGGTCCTTCTTTAAAGAGCTTCAAACTGGACACCATTGGTGTTGCAACACCTTTTGCTGAAGCCATCCCTGCCTTCTTAAGCACATCTTTAATATTTAGTTTGGGATAATACAAGTAAACCAGCAGAGGGCCTTTGCACTTCTATACCAAGGAAGTAACGAAGACTGCCAAGATCCTTGAGTGTGAATTCCTTATTCATAGCTCCGATAATGTTGGTAATTAACGCAGAGGATGTACCAGTAAAAATTATATCATCAACATAGGCCAAGGCATATATAATATCAGATTTTGTGATCCTTACAAATAAAGACTGATCACACTTGCTGCTATGAAAACCCAATTTATGAAAGACACTGGACAGCTTCTCATACCAGGCCCTAGGAGCCTGCTTAAGACCATACAAAGCTTTGTCAAGCTTGCATACAAGTGCTTTGTTCTTGTGCTCATAACCAGGAGGTTGTTGAATATAAACTTCTTCTTGAAGAGAGCCATTAAGAAACGCATTATTCACATCAACTTGCCGTAAGGTCCAATTTTGGGACACTGCAATGGATAGAACCACTCGAATAGTGACTGGTTTAACAACAGGGCTGAAGGTTTCATTGAAATCAAACCCTTGTATTTGATGAAAACCTTTGGCAACAAGGCGAGCTTTGTATTTTACAGTACTGCCATCAGGATTTGTCTTCCTCTTCCAGACCCATTTGCACTCAATTACTTGCCTATTAGGAGGTAACTCAACTAGGTGCCACGTCTTATTTCGTAATAAAGCCTCATATTCCTCATCCATTGCCTTTTTCCAGACAGGAGAAGTAAGAGCATCACGAACACATGTGGGTTCTATCTCAGCAACATATGCTTTAGGCTTAAAAATGCCATTCATAGACCTTGTCACTATTCGTTTCTCTGGTTCTAGTGCTACAGGTGGTTGACTAGATTCACAGGACAAAGGTTCAGTAGCAGAAGAAGACGAGATACTTGATGGAGACCTGCAAGTATGAACAGCTGAAGCAATAGAACTATTAGTAGCATTGCACTGAGAAGACACAGAGGAAAGGACAGGTGGAGGGGGTAAGACAAAGGAGGACTTAGAAGACATGACAGGAGTAGAGGAAGAAGGACACAGTATAGGATAAGGAAAATCAGACTCATTGAAGGAAACATCTCGTGATATGTATATTCTGCCTTTTGGGTCCCAACACTTGTAGCCTTTATGAGTAGCACTGTAACCAATAAAGATGCAAGGAATTGACCGGAAGTCCATCTTGTGCTTATTATACGGTCTGGTAAGAGGAAAACAAGCACAACCAAAGGTTCTAAGGTGAGAATAACTAGGAGCCTTTCCATATAATTTTTCAAAAGGAGAAACTCCACCAATCGTCTTGTTGGGCAAGCGATTGAACAGATACACAGCAGTTGAAAAGGCATCAACCCACATTTTAAAAGGTAATGATGCATTAGCTAGTAAAGTCAACCCTGTTTCAGTAATTGATCTATGCTTTCGCTCAGCAAGTCCATTCTGCTCATGAGTATATGGACAACACAGCCTATGAATAACACCATGATCTTTTAAAAATGAACCAATCTTGAGAAATTCAGCACCAGAATCAGACTGGAAAGCCTTAAGCTGACAATTAAATTGTAATTCAGCCATCTTCTTAAATTCCAAAAACACATCATAAACTTCAGACTTCGTGTGTAGGGGATAAAACCATGTAAAACGGGAATAAGCGTCTGTGAAATGAACATAATATTTGAAACCATCACGAGATGTATAGGGAGCAGGACCCCAAATATCTGAATGAACAAGTTCAAGAGGATGGGTGTATTGAGTAGAAGATAAAGAGTAAGGGAGTCGATGAGCTTTGCCAAGGCAACAAGCATTGCAAAAATCAAACATAGATTTCTTGTTACTAGTAGACAGATTACAAGATTTCATGACATCGATTACAATAGGAGAGGAGGGATGGCCTAATCTATTATGCCAAATGCGAAAGGAAGATAGACCAGTGTTATTCAAATCAGAAACAGACGTATTACGAGCAGAAGCTGTAGACACATAAGCAAGCTGGGAAGATGACCTGGAGGACTGTGCTGAAGACTGAGAGACAGGAGGTTGGATTGATAAGGAGACACCATGAAGTCTGGAGCATTGACGGTTGAGACGACCTTGGTAGATGACCCGATTAGTTTGTAGATCCTTGATCACACAAACATTAGAAAAGAATGCAATTAGTATATCGTTATCAAGACAAAGTTTAGGAATGCTCAATAGATTTTTAGAAATCTCAGGAACATGAAGAATGTCTTTGAGTTTAAGAGTATATTGAGAGTAAGGGAGAGTGGAGTTAGAAGAACCAGTGCAATGAACTGAAAGTCCTTTACCATCACCAATAAACAATCGATCAATAGTTTTATCACCTGATTTCTCTGAGATGTTGTGTTCATCTTTAGTAACATGGCTGGTGGCTCCAGAGTCGAGATACCAATCCGGATCACCAACACATTCAGCCGTAGCAACATAAGCACTCTGGTTTTTCTTGGTGTTCTTGTCAGCAAGACTCAATCCTTGGAAGGATTCATCAAAGCGATACCAACACTCACGAGCTCGGTGACCTTTCTTTTCACAGATTTGACATATTTCAGAAAATGTGCTGGTGGATGAGGTATTAGAGAAATGAGCACCCGAAGTCGAACGACCACGTCCTCGATTATAGCGGCCACCTCCTCTGGACCGACCACCTCCCCTGTTTGAAGGTTTGGTGTGAGCAAGATTCGCTGTAGCTGCCATAACAGCTTTTTGATTCTTCTCAATACGAGATTCTTGCGCCAGGAGCAAAGCTTCAATTTCTTCAACAGTATACGGATCAGATCTTGTTGTAACAGCAGTGATCCAAGGATCGTATTCTTCAGTAAGACCCTCAAAAATGATTTCAATGTGATCCGACTCACTGATCGGATGACCAATGCCAGCAAGCGCATCTGCAAGGCTTTTTATCTGTAGGAGATACTCATTGGCAGTCAAATTACCTTTCTTGGTATTCTTGAGCTGTGATTTGAGTTGTCGCACCTTCGCACGCGTTTGTGACGCAAAGTGACCATGGACCTTCTCCCAGATTTGTAGAGAGGTCTTGCAACCCACAATGCGCATGAGCATCGCGTCACTCATGGAGCATGACATCCATGAGGCAAGAAGCTGATCTTGCCTTTCCCAATCTTGGTACTGCGGATTTGGACGGACATCTTCAGGATCTTTCTCGTCCGGGAGATACTTCGGTGGAACCTTGGCGGTTTTGTCAATGTAATTCTGTAAGTCATGACCGCGGATGGCAGAAGCGATCTGGTGTTTCCAAATCAAAAAATTAGTTTCATCTAGTTTTACTGAGACTAGATGCGAAAAAGTCACTATATCTCTTTTTGACTGAGAGAGATAAGAAGCAGAAGAGTGAGAAGTAGAGGATTGAGAAGCGGAAGACATTGCCTCAGGATTTTCGTGCTCTGATACCATAAAGGAAGTCAGAGAGAACAGAGCAGAAAGGACAAAGGAAGGAGTGAATGATACGTTATATTGAATATTCAGAGGTGTACATTATTTATAGAGGTGGGACCACTACACGTGACAGCTATACAAGAGAAATACTGACGCAAGTGGACAAGTGGGACTACATTCAGTTATAACTTAATTAACAACGTAACTACTTAACACTATCAACGTTGACACAGTTTATAGACCTAAGCCTTTGTCTGATGATGAGGCTTTCGAACTATTTTGTTCTGAAGCTTTTCCAATGGAATATCCTGTTAGTGATTTCCAAGAGATGATACATAAGGCATTGGAATACGCTAAAGGCCTTCCGCTAGCAATTAAAATATTGGGTTCAACCCTTTTTGGGAAAGGCGTTGCAGAATGGAGAAGTGTCCTGGATAGAGAGGAAATTATTCCCCCTTATGATGTCATAATGATGCTTAGAGAAAGTTTTGATGAACTCGATAACATGAGTAAGGAAATGTTTTTGGACATAGCATGTTTCTTTGTAGGGAGGGACGTTAATCATGTGAAGGAAATCTTACATGATTGCATCAGCTGCTCTGTGGATATAGAACTTCTTATTCAAAAATCACTTATCACAATTGTAAATCAGAAGATACAAATGCACGGTATATTGCAAGCAATGGGACGAGAAATTGTTCGAAAACAATGTCCAAATCAGCCAGCTAAACGACGTCGGTTATATCTTTATGGTGACATCGAATATGCTATGGAGGATGGAATATACGAGGTAAGTTTTGATATTCCTTTTTAGCACAACATTACAGTATGAAAAGTTAAAGTAATAATCTAACATTTCATCATTTCCATATACATGCATTTATAATTCTAGGTGATCGAAAATGTGGAAGCTATAGTCTTGGATTTGGAAGAGCCGAAAGGGGTTGCATTGAGGAGCGATGCTTTACCAAATATGATCAATCTTAGACTGCTCATATTTCGTAATGTGCAATTTTATGGGAACCTCGACAATCTTTCAAGCAAGCTGCGATATGTTTCCTGGGATCAATATCCTTTCACTTGTTTGCCATCAAGTTTTCAGTCAGATACACTGGTTCAATTGATTATGCCTGATAGCAACATGACACAAGGATGGGAGGGCAAAATGGTATATGACAATGTTCTTATTATTTTTGGTATAACAAATATTTAAAATATTAGGAATTATTCAACCAAATCCCTAAACTAATAACATAGATACCTTTTTGCTTCTTGTTAAATATCCCAAGTGTCGTGTTTTACCACTCAAGTGCTATAACTATTTAATATTTACATATCTATATATTTTCTTATTCACAGATGCTCCCTATGTTGAGGAAAATGAATCTATGTGGCTCCAAAAGCTTGGTCAAGACGCCAGATTTTGGGGGGGTTCCGAATCTTGAGAGGCTGGAGCTTGAGGGATGCACTGGATTGTTGCAACTCCATCCATCTATTGCTGAACTTTCAAAGCTCAAATCCTTGAATTTGAGAGGTTGCACCAATCTTGTTAGTATCACTAATTCCTTGTTTTCTCTGAATTCGTTGCAAGTCCTAAATCTAGCTGGCTGCTCTGAACTTGCATACTGCTTGAACTTTTCTCCTTTGAAGAGCTCGGTAGAAGTGGAGCTGCTTGGCATTTGGTATAGTCCATACTTAGAAAAATTGCTGTACTTTCTTCTGTTTGTTTTACCAGAACCCAAAAGGTTATCAGGATTTTGTTTGTTGCTGTATTATTTACTTTATGCGTGTTTGTGAGGTCAGTAAACATGAATCCTGAGGTTGAAGGTGTTTGTACAAGTGTATCTGGTAAATTTGGGAATAATATAATGTACTTGTCTTTTTATCAATTATGTTTGATTTTCCTATATCACCCTGGCCTCAAAAGGGTAAGATATATTCTTTGGAGTATATATTCTTAGATAAGCAAAGTCAGATCAAAACATGAATGTAGTACAAATTTTGCAACATTATTGATGCAACATAACTGCACATTTTGTTCATCAACCACTCACTTGAATGGTAAATCCTAACCAGAGAGATTATCGAGCACTTGTTTTATTCCTGTGAGTTGGAAAAACCAATAAATTAAATAAGAACCTTAAAATAGGTAGAAGAAAGGGTAATTAAGGTGCAGATTTTTGGGAGCTTCCCTTGAAAAGAGTTATGAACAAAGGGTTGTCATCTCTACGAAGTGTGCGCGAATTTGATAAGGAAACAATTTGGGAGTAGTTTCACTTGTCTTGAAACGGTGAAGGAACTCAGGCGAGAGATAAAATTTTTGCCACAAGCCAAATTTAAACTTTTCAAAGAACTTCGACAATTAAGTAAGTAAAGAATACCCCCATGCAATTTGTCGAAGTTTATAAGATTTATTATCTCATTAAGTTTGTGGTGCTTGAGTAGTTGAGTATGATCTTTCTCACAACTACAAAAAGGGGCAATAGTCAAACAATAACCATTATGGCCAGCAATAATCATTATAAGAAAAAGAAAAAGATAAAGCATTTGTGTAATTTTAGTTTGCTAGTATTTATGTTTGAAAAAATAAAAAAAATAATTGTTAAATTTTAAAATGACACACAGACAATTATAATAATAGTCAAAACTATTATAGAAATAGTTAACATGACTTGTTTACCTTTTTGAAATTTAATAGATATTTTTATCATTTTCCTTTTACGTTTTGAATCACAAATTTTACGAAATTTTATCTATAACGAAATTTATAATATCAATATCAATATGTATAAAAAATTCATAATTTAATCCAGTAGTTTAATTTGTTCAAAATTAATCTCTTCACGCCTCTTCTTGTCGGATTCAAACTCATAGCAAGTGGGAAGACTCTCAACCCCTAAACCAACATACCAACCTCAATTTCAATCTGCAACCATAGTTAAAAATATAAGTTAATCCTTTATAATACAAGTTTTTAATTATTGATGTAAATTAAAAAAATTAGTTACGTACGTAAATCGCTTTATTTTGTTTTATCACTATATCCTCACTCAATATTATATGTGGGGCAAATGACAAGGCATGATAGAGACCAACCAACCAACGTCGATCAAATGCATTATATAATAAATCAGTCTCGTCTTGTTTTATCACTCTATCCTCACTCGATATTATATTTGTGGCAAATGACCAGGGACGATGATAGAGACCAACCAACATCAATCAAATGCATTATATAAGAAAAAAAACTGCAAGAGCTGAATTTGACTTGTATTAAAGAACAACTCGTATTCTCAATAGACGCGGGAAAATGATTGAGATAGAATCATGCTATTGAAGGCTGGAATGAAGTGGCCGATTTAGTCCGGTTTTCCAGACTGAACCGGTTTCATAATTGGTTTGATTGAGCATCGAAATCAGGGTTGAGTTGACTCAATGTGACCTGGATCAATTCGGGGTAACTTGGTAGGGTAATCCGGCCAATTGGTTTGGGGGATTAACACAATTGCCTTTCATTTTTTTCAAAAAAAAAAACTTAGTTTGATGATTAGAACTTAATGATTGAATAAGCCTAGGAAAAAAACTTATTGTAATCATATACCTATTTTGATATTTTGTTGGGATAAATATTTAGTGATTTTAGTAATATGATATTATGATTTTAATTTGTCAAAGGAATTACGAAAAAGTTGAAAAAATTGTAGGTGTATGATTATTTTATTAGTGATTTAAAATACTAAATTGATATTTACTTCTTAATAAAAATTTAAATTATTTTTTATTTTTTTATTTCTTAAAGGTTTGATCCCTGAGTTGACTCCGGTCGAGCCCACTAATCTTCGATCCATACTGTTTTGACTTGTTTAATGACTGGTTTGGTTTTTAGTACTTTGAATAGAATGTTAATCAAACATTTTAATTGGGTCATTATTTTTTTTTTTTGTGAGCTTGATGTAAATCGGGTTGTTATGAAATAAATCAATCGCACAAATAATTATAATTTCATGCAAAAGGATCAACTCATATTTTTATTTCACTAGATAAAAAATAAATTTCATTCTTTAATGTCCCCATAACATACAAATACTCTGCAACAATTTCCATTACATTAAATTTCTCACTATTCGTAGTCTTTTAAGTTGATTGAACTCTTTTTCAGTTTTTAAACCCCAATCAGTATTTGAGAATAATTTGTTAATATCTAAAATTTCGGTGTCAGCATTTTTTTTTTTGGTTAATGAAGCTTATATTGGAGTTGGAGGACTTCGCTTTATAAATTTATAAAATTAAGAGACAACAGTAAAGTATTGTGTGGAATTGAAACATACATGCACTCTTTTTTTAATATCCAATCAACGATGGCTTTACTTTCCACTGTCGTTAGCCACGGCGGCGAGAAAGCAAAGGTCTCTGCTGTGTTTAGGAAGTGAGATTGTGATATTGTTGAAATGAATTACCTTAGCCTACCAAGCAGCTCGTCTTCTCGGAGGACCTGGAAATACGAAGTGTTTCTGAGTTTCAGAGGTGAGGATACTCGCAACAGTTTCACCGATCATCTTCATGCTGCTCTTCAACGAAAAGGTATATACACTTTCAAGGATGATAAAAGGCTCCAGAGAGGAGAAAGTATTCGGCCAGAGCTACTGAAAGCGATTGAACAATCCCGGATTTCACTTGTCGTCTTATCCAAAAGCTTCGCAGATTCCACATGGTGCTTGGACGAACTGGCCAAGATTTGCGAGGGAATTGGTCAACCGGGATACACTGTTCTACCAATTTTCTACCATGTTGATCCATCTGACGTACGAAAGCAGAGGGGCGATTTCAAACAACCGTTTGATAAACATGAGCGAGGCTCAAGTGATAAGGTCCCAGGATGGAAGTCAGCTTTGGAACAGGTAGGCCAGCTCGCCGGTTATGATGTAAGGAATAAGTAAGTAATCTTGTCTCGTTCTCGTTTATTATGAATCTGTATGGAATGCTCATTTTTCCCTTCTCTTCAGATCAGAGTCGGGTATTATTGATGAAATCGTTATGGATGTGATCCATAAACTGAAGCATAAATTCTCAAGTCTGGCTGATGATCTAGTGGGGATGCAATCTCGTGCAGAAGCTTTTGAAAAGCTTCTAAATCTAGATTCATCCGATGATATTCTATTTGTGGGGATTTGGGGAATGCCCGGAGCAGGGAAGACCACTCTTGCTGCAGTTGTATATGATAGAATCTCCCACCACTTCGATGCTTCCTGTCTTCTTCTTGATGTCAGTAAAGCTCGCAAGCCTTCTGGTCTTGTCCGTTTACAACAACAACTTCTTTGTGAAACAGTGGGGAAAGATCAAGAGGTTTGGGAGGAACACACAGGAACCAATTTAATAAGCACTAGGCTTCGCGAAACTAAAACTCTTATTGTTGTTGATGGTGTTGACCATTTCGATCAGTTGAAGAAATTGGTTGGAAAGCACGAGTGGTTTGGTCCTGGGAGTAGAATCATCATAACAACTAGAGATGATAAAATCCTTGAGAGGCGTGGGGTGGGTAAAGATAAAGTTTACAAGGTTGAACTTTTGAATGATGAAGAAGCTCTTCAACTTTTTTGTGTTAGAGCCTTCAAAAATGATGTTCCTGATGATGGATTTGAAGAGTTGACCCATAGTTTTCTACAATATGCTAAAGCCCTTCCACTGGCAATCCAAGTGTTAGGTTCCTCTTTGCGTACCCGGAAACAATCAGAGTGGAAAGCACTATTAGATAGATTGAAAGAAATTCCCGACAGAGAGATTATGAAAGTGCTGGAAACGAGTGTACATTCACTAGACCAAAGGGACGAGGATATATTTGTAGATGTTGCTTGTTTCTTCAAGGGTGAAGATGAGAAATATGCCAAAAAAATTCTAGATCATTGTGGATTTAATCCCGAGCTTGGAATCAACATTCTGTGTGAAAGATCACTCTTGGTCATCGTCAATGGAACACTCCGGATGCATGATTTGCTGCAAGAAGTGGGCTGGAAAATTGCGAAAGGAGATTTCCCTCAAGAGCCAGCAAAGTGGAGCAGACTCTGGTTGTACAGAGATCTTCAAGCTGTTAGGACAGTGAGTAATGTTTTGATCATTTATCACTGACTTTTTTTTCGCTTTCTTTTTATTTATTTCATTATCCTAGCAGTCCTATATTATTCGAAGAACCCAACATATTCCTTTTACTTTGTGTTTGTGTTCATTATTGGTCGTAGGGAACAGATGAAGTTAAAGCCATCGTCTTGAAGGAGGAAGATGTAGATGTGAATGAGATGCTGCCATTGAGGGCTGAAGTTTTATCCCAAATGAATTGCCTAAGGCTAATCATATTCCCTTCTATGAAATTTTCAGGAAAGCTGAATAATCTTTCCAATGACTTGAGGTTTCTTTCCTGGCAGAAATTTCCTTTCAGTACTTTACCACCAAGTTTTGAACCAGCTAAACTTGTTGAATTGGTCCTGATTGATAGCAATATAAGACTTCTATGGGAAGGTGTAAAGGTGTAGTACTGTTCTTCTAGAAGAATTGAGTGCCATCAAATGGGGTATTAATTACATTATTTTAAGATTGTCTTTTTGGCTCCTTCGTAGGCTTTGACAGAGTTGAAGACCGTTGACCTGCGCGGCTCTAAAAATCTAATAAAGACGCCAAACCTTAAAGGAGTGAAAAATCTTGAGAAGCTAAATCTTGAAGGATGTAGTGGATTATTGGAGGTTGATGCATCTATTGGAGATCTCACAAAGCTAACATTCCTGAATTTGAAAAGCTGTGATCGTCTAATCAGTATCCCAAACACCATATTTCTTTCAACTTCTCTTGAAACTCTGAACCTTCCTGGTTGTTTAAAACTCGCACAACGTTTGAACTTCCAAGGACCTCGAGGACCCAATGAGCAATCTTAGTGAGCTTCTGTAGAAATAATGCGTTGCAAGCTTACCTCAGCGATTCTAGAAGAGGCTCTATAACTTGCTGGTATTTTCACTGTATCTATATAGATTCATCTATTCCATGTTGAACCGCACTCATGTAATAAATACGCAATATTGATGGCTATCAGTAAGTTGATAGAATCATTTATTCTAGTGGTTTGTAAGTAGCATCCTTTTTTTACTATGCTAATTAAAAAGGATTATATATGATCTTTAATAAATTTCATATGAACAAAGCGAAGTGACTTTTTACGAAGGTCCTATCAATAACGCTGAACAAAAAAATTCAACATTTTCGAGGCTCTTTTCGATACATATCATGAAAATATGCAGTTGGCAAGGCCTTTCATGCGATTCTAATTTCCTAATCCCAGGTTTTATCCAGTGGTTGCTTAGAAGAAAATGGCGTTAATATATTGCTTAAATCCTTTTCTACTCACTCCTTTTTCAAAATAGACGTTTTATTAATATCCTTACACTTCTTTACCCTGGAATTTTCAATCTGACACACTTGTTCAACTGATTATGCCTGAAAGCAACATGACAGAAGTATGGAGGGGCATAATGGTATGTTAATGTTCTTTTAGTTCTTAAATATTTGAGTTACTAGAAATTATTCAATCGGCAGACTCCTAAACAAATATAGATACCTTTTATCTGTTGTTAAATATCCCCCGACAAAAGTACTATATATTCTCCATTCACAGATGCTCCCTAATTTGAGAAAAATGAATCTATGTGGCTCTAAAACCTTGAAAAAGACGCAGATTTTGGTGGGGTTCCGAATCTTGAGATGCTAGAGCTTGAAGGATGCACTGGATTGTTGCAACTCCATCCATCTATTGCTGAACTTTTAAAGCTCAACTTCGAATTTGAGAGGCTGCACCAATCTTGTCAGTATCCTAATTCCTTGTTTTCTCTGAACTCGTTGCAAGTCCTCAATCCGGCTGGCTGCTCTAAACTTGCGTACTGCTTGAAGTTTTCTCCTTTGAAGAGCTTGGTAGAAGTGAAGCTGCTTGGGATTTGGTGTAGTCCATACTTAGAAAGATTGCTGTACTTTCTTTTGTTTGTTTTACCAGGACACAAAGTTATCAGGCCGGATTTTGTTTGTTATTGTCTTATTTACTTTATGTGTATTTGTGAGGTCAAATAAGCATAAAGCTCAAGTCATGAATCCGGAGGTTGAAGGTGTTTCTACAAGTGTGTTTGGTAAATTTGGGAATAATATAATATACTTGTCTTTTTTTCAATTATGTTTGATTTTTCCTATAACACCCTGGCCTCAAAAGGGTAAGATATATTATGTGAAATATGTATTCTTAGATAAGCAAAGTCAGATCAAAACATGACTGTAGTACAAATTTTGCAACATTATTGATGCAACATAACTGCACATTTTGTTCACCAACCACCCATTCGGATGGTAAATCCTAACCAGATAGGTTATCCAGTACTTGTTTTATTCCTGTGAGTTGGAAAAACCAATAAATAAGAACCTTAAAATAGGTAGAAGACTGGGTAATTAAGGTGCAAATTTTTGGGAGCTTGCCTTGAAAAGAGTTCTGAACAAGGGGTTGTGATTTCTATGAAGTGTGCGCAAATTTGATAAGGAATTCGGAGTATTTCACTTGTCTTGAAACGGTGAAGGAACTCAGGCGAGAGATGAAATTTTTGCGACAAGCCAAATTTAAATTTTTCACAGAACTTAGACAAAGTAAGTAAAGAATACCCACAAGCAATTTGTCGAAGTTTACAAGATTTATTATCTGATTAAATTTGTGGCACTTGAGTAGTTGAGCATGCTCTTTCTCACAACTACAAAAAGGGGCAATAGTCAAACAATAACCATTATGGCTAGCAATAATCATTATAAGAAAAAAAAAAAGAGAAGGCATTTGTGTAATTTTAGTTTACTAGTATTTATGTTTGGAAAAATGAAAAAAAATAATTGTTGAATTTCAAAATGACATATAGACCTGATATAGACCTGATTATAATAATAGTCAAAACCATTATAAAAATAGTTAGCATGACTTACTTATGTTTTTAAAATTCAATAAGTATTTTTTATTATTTTTCCTTTACATTTTGAATCACGAATTTTACGAAATTTTATCTATAACGAAATTTATAATATCAATATCAACATGTATAAAAAAATTCATAATTTAATCCAGTAGTTTAATTTGTTCAAAATTAATCTCTTCACGCCTCTTCTTGTCAGGCTCAAACACATGCAAGTGCGAAGACTCTCAACCCCTAACCCAACATGGCACCCTCAATTTCAATCCGCAACCATAGTTAAAAATATAAGTTAATCCTTTATAATACAAGCTTTTAATTATTGATGTAAATTAAAAAATTATTTACGTACGTAAATCACTTTATTTTTTTATCACTATATCCTCACTCAATATTATATGTGGGGCAAATGACAAGGCATGATAGAGACCAAACAACAAACGTCAGTCAAATGCATTATATAATAAATCAGTCTCGTCTTGTTTTATCATCATCACTCAATATTATATCTGTGGCAAATGACAAGGCATGATGATAGAGACCAACCAACGTCAGTCAAATGCATTATATAAGAAAAATACTGTCAAAGCTGAATTTGACTTGTATTGAAGAAGAACTCAAATTCTCAATGGACGCGGGAAATTGATTTAAATAGAATCATGATATTGAAGGCTGGAATGAACTGGCCAATTCAGTATGGTTTTCCGGACCGAACCGGCTTCATAATTGGTTTGATTGAGCATCAAAATCAGAGTGGAGTTAACTCGATGTGACCTGATCAGCTTAGGGTAACTTGGTAATAACCAAGTAACCCGACCGATCCATTTGGTAGGTTAACCCAATTGCCTTTCATTTTTTTTTTTTGCCCCAAAAAAAACTAGTTTGATGATTTTTTTTAAAAGGTGTTGATAATAAGAACTTAGTGATTGAATGACTGCAGTTAAAAACATTTTGTTATCATGTATCTATTTTGATATTTTGTTTAGATAAATATTTAGTAATTTTAGTAATATGATATTATGATTTTAATTTGTCAGAGGAATTGTGAAAAAGTTGAAAAAAGTTATAGGTATATAATTATTTTATTAGTGATTCAAGATATTAAATTGATATTTAGTTCTGAATAAAAATTTAAATTTTTTTATTTTTTTATTTTTTAGAGGTTTGATTCTTAAATTGACTCCATTCTAACCCACTAACCCTTAATCCACACTGTCTTGACTGATTTAATGACCGGTTCAATTTTCAATACCTTGAATAAAATATCAATCAAACATTATAATTGGGTTGTTATTTTTTTTTGACCTTGGTCTAAATCAGGTTGTTATGAAATAAATCAATTGCACAAATAATTATAATTTCATGCAAAAGGATCAACTCATATTTTTATTTCACTAGATAAAAAATAAATTTCATTTCTGTAATGTCCCCATAATGTAACATCCCGACTTTTAAGTCTAGAAGTTTCAGAAGTAGCCTGAATTGAACAGGCTATTAGACCCTTTTTAGCAAAGATTCTAAAGATGAAAAAAGAAGTCAAAGGAATTTCAGGGACTAAACTACAAAATGAAAGTTTTCAGGGGCTAAAGTGCAATCAAAGTTAGAGGCTCTAGTAAGGTTTCAAAGGCCCAGAAAGAGAAAAGAAGCTAGATACAGGCTAAAGATTAAGTTAGGAGCCTCAAGGAGATGGTTTTGTGAGGTTGAGCTCAAGTAAGGGGTAAAACCGTAAATTCAAAAAGGTACAGACCAATAGGGGTAAAAATGAAAAGTGTACAAAAAATTTCAGAAAAATCTCAGAAAATAGAAAATAATATCTTAAGACTCTTTTGTGAAGAGAAATGATGAAATTACCCCTGAAGCAGTTTAAATAGAATTTATAAGATTATGACCAGTAATAAATACACTAGTTGAGATAATTATTTAAAATAGCAAGAGACCTCAAAAATGTACGCAAAAATGAGGTTAAATTGTTAAAAGGTTGTACTAATTTATAAAATTAGTCCTGTTCCCAGACGGCTAGTGGAATGGTTTTAATAAAATAGAAAGTCGATTATGTCGATAAAAGGGCATTTTAAAAACTGATTTTTAAGTGAGGCCTATAGGATGAATCATGGCTTGAGAAAATTCACAAATTTTCTTTAATAGTAAAAAGAATTTTTGAAGTAGACAGAATAATTTTTAGAGCTCCAAAAGGCCAGAAAGGAATCCCAAAAAATGAGAGCCAAGTAAATAGAGAAAAATATCTAAGGAAAAGGCAAAAATAATGATGACTTGTTAATGCATCATGTAGGGTAATCATGACACATATGAAGGCATTAAAGAGGAGGAAAGAAGTAGTAGAATAAAACAAAAGTGATGTGACAAATATTCAGTCTTCCAAGAGATCGGAGTGAGAAAAGAGATTGGTAAAGTACACTTTTTTTTTCCTTTTATATAGCTTGAAATGCGCCACTTGTCAAGCTATGAATGGAAGGGATAAAGATGCCACTTGTCAAGCTACCTATGAAGAGGATTTTGACTTTGAAAATCAATTTTATTTGGATTTAATTTAAGGGTGGAAAATAGTTCAAGAAGCCATAAGATTATGACACCTAAGTATTGTAATTCAGGTGAACTTGGATGGCAAATGTTTAAGACTTGGCTTATAAATAGCCATCTCCCCCTCTTGCAAGACCAATGTTTTGGCCACCTTGGAAAACTCTTGCCAATTTGATTCTTGAAGATCAATCAAGAGGAAACCATCTACTTTGATCATATAGGCTTCGATACAATATTAGTTTTATGTTCTACCTTGCATTTTTATTTGTATTCTTGAGTTTGATGGTTGAAAAATGTGAAATCCCCTAAGGTGAGATGCTGGCCAAAATGTATGTGGAATCCCCTAAGGCAAGGTGCTGGCCAAAATGTATAAGAAATAGGGGAGGATGATTTTTACATCAAACATAATCTAAAGTCATTGGTTAGAGCTTGATTCAAGTGGTATTGTGTTGAAATTTGAAAGATTGCTTGATTGGAATGTTGTGTGTGCTGTTCGGCTAGTTTAGGTTTGGTACCCTAGGATGTGATTTGGATGATTTTGAGGCTTTCAATGGATTTGAAATGGAAAATTGTGTAGGGTAAACCTAAAGCACAAGCTTTGGAAGCATTAGAATCAAAGTTGGAAAGTTAGGATTTTTAATCCATACCTTTTGGCCAAAACAGTTTGGAAGGGAAGGAGTTAGATTTTCATAAATCCAAGCTCATATTTGGATTCCATAGACAAAATTGTGTAGGATTGGCCTAAGAGAATAATTTTTACATATATCTATATATTAGCATTAACTATTATGTTTTCATGGTTATGCATTTTTATACCAAGCATAAAGCATGATGACATGTCACTAGTTAACCTAAGTTTATGAAAAATTACAGACCATATATTAACATCCATCTGGTACATGTATGTGGTAATGTTTGTTACTGAGATTCTCCCGAATCTCACCCCTCCCTTAACCAACCATACTAGGTCAAATGATAAGAAGAAAGCATGCATGAACAAGGGCAAGAAGATGGAAGCAAAGAAAGGGGAGAATTTACGTGAGCTTCAATGTAATAATTGAAGTTGCTAGTAATGTAATGAATTGTGGATATGTTGAGCATGAGTTGTGATGTAATATTATGATATATGACGTTAACGGCATGTAACTCAAAGTATAAGAATAAATGGGAAATCATAATGCTAGTTGTTGCGTGCTTGAATTAAGAGAGAATTAAAAGCAAGAAGTTAATGAAAGATAAAACATAGGTCATAGGGTAGTGAGTTTGTAGCTCCATTTTTACCTAGTAAATGGTGGAAGCTGATCACAAAATTTGGTGATCATATAGTACACATCCCAAGCTTCAAAATGAGAGGTAGATCGCCTCAATTGGATATGTACACAAGGAGATATGAATTTTCTATTTTGAGGCAAGAAATCTGAAAGTTCCAGATTTACCAAATAAATAGTAAAGTTTAATGAATAAATTGTACGAATTGGATGAGGATAAGTCCAGTTCTATATTTTTCTCCTATAGAGAACTGAAAGAGCTTTGAGCAGAATTTTGGAGCACCTCAACACAATCTTTATAAAATTAGTTATGAATTTTTGAAATTAGACCTGTAATCTGAAATTTAAACAGTGAATAGTAACCGAATAATTATGTTAAAATTTTAAATTCACAGGCTTGTTTCGTGATCTGCTTGAACTGTCATGCTTACAAACTCGTACTTTAAGAGGTAAAAGGAATGACGTGACACATAACATACAAATACTCTGTAACAATTATTCCATTACATTAAATTTCTCACTTTATCCTCACTCAATATTATATTGTGGCAAATGACAAGGCATGATAAAGACCAACCAACATCAATCAAATGCATTATATAAGAAAAATACTGGCAGAGTTGAATTTGATTTGTATTAAAGAACAACTCATATTCTCAATGGACGCGGGAGCATGATTGAAATAGAATCACCGTATTGAAAGCTAGACCAAACTGGCTAGCTCAGTTGGAAAATCGGTAGACTAGCTTGATAATCGGTTCAATTGAGCATTGAAATAGGTGTTGAGTTGGCTTGATGTGACCTAGATCAACTCAGGTAACTTGGTAATAACCTGAGTAACCCAGCAAATCAGTTTGGTCGATTAACCCAATTGCCTTTATTATTTTTAGGAAAAAAACTAGTTTTGATGATTTTTTTTAAAGCTATTAATAATTAGAACTTAGTGATTGAATGACTGTAGGAAGAAATATTTTGTTATCATATATCTATTTTGATATTTTATTGGGATAAATATTTAGTGATTTTAGTAATATGATATTATGATTTCAATTTGCCAAAGGAGTTGTAAAAAAGTTGGAAAAATTGTAGATATATGATTATTTTATTAGTGATTCAAAATATTAAATTGATATTTAGTTCTTAATAAAAATTTAAATTTTATTATTTTTTTATTTCTCAGAGGTTTGATCCTTGGGTTGACTTTAGTCTAACCCATTGACTCTTGATCCATACTGTCTTAGCCAATTTAATGAATAGAATATTAATAATCAAACATTATAATTGGGTTGTTATTTTTTTTTTTTTGACCTTGATATAAATTGGGTTGTTATGAAATAAATCAATTGCACAAATAATAATAATTTCGTGCAAAAGGAACAACTGATATTTTTATTTTTTCTGGATAAAATATAAATTTCATTCCATAATGTCCCCCATAACATACAAATACTCTGTGACAATTATTCTCTTACATTACATTTCTTATGATTCATAATATTTTAATTTGATAAAACCTCCTTTTCAGTTTTTAAACCCTAATCAGTATTTGAGAATAATTTGTTAATATCTAAAATTCCACGGCAGCGAGAAAGCAAATGTCTCTGCTGTGCTTGGGAAGTGAGATTGCGATATTGTCGAATATCGATGGCTATTATAAGTTGATAGAATCATTTATTCTAGTGGTTTGTAAGTAGCATCCTTTTTTTACTATGCTAAAAAGGATTATATATCATCTTTAATAAATTTCATATGAACAAAGCGAAGTGACATTTTGCGAAGGTCTTATCAGCAACCCCGAACAAAAAAAGGGTCAACATTTTCCAGGCTCTTTCCAATACATATCATGAAAATATGCAATTGGCAAGGCCTTTCATGCGATTCTAACTTCTTAATCCCAGGTTTTATCCAGTGGTCCCTTAGAAGAAAATGGCGTTAATATGTTGCTTAAATCCTTTTCTACTCACTCCTTTTTCAAAATAGACGTTTTATTAATTCCATATTCCTTTAAATCTACAATACGAACCTTAGTGGTATAGTCTTCGTTTTATATAACTGATCTTTTTTATTTTTTAAAAAAATCAATTCACCTCACTCGCTCCCTTTGTGTTATTTGGCATTTATGGTTTTTGCTCAAAAACTAAGAAAAGCAATTAGTACGTTAAAATTCTCGCTTACTTTTCAGACTTGACCCTACATTCTAACCTGTACTGTTGTGTTGTAAAACAATAAACGTTAAAATTCTCACTTATTTTATAGTAATAGTAGCAAAATTCGATGGGAATAAGTTTTACCTTTTACCAAGTCTTTTTTTTTTTTGGTTGACAAAAGAGGGCCCAAGCCCAACTCACTACTCATGATCAACTCTTCCTACCCCATTTACACGACAGCTACCCCCCATTACTCGTATTTTGTCTTCTTCGCATAATCCCTTTAAGATCTCAGGTTCCTCTTTCCAGATCTGCAAAGAACCAACCATTTCCAAACTCAACTTCGCAAGAGCGTCCGCCACAGTGTTCGCTTCTCGCCGAATCCACTCTACTTTGACTTCTCACTTTTGATCCATTAATTCAGCAATCTCCTTCCATAAACAATAGGTAAAGCTTCCTTCTTTATACTTCCCCTTCAACCTTGTGACAGCTTCTCTCGCATCAACCTCCAATATCACCTTTTTGATTCCCAAATTCCAAGCTACTTCTAGACCTCTCCTTATACCCCAAGCTTCTGCCTCTTCTGGTGTACAGCGTCCTACCTTCGCTGCAAACCCAGAAACCCACTCCCCTTCTTCATCCCTTATCACACCACCACATCTCGCCACTTCCTGCTCTCCCCTACAAGCTCCATCAATGTTAAGCTTGAACCATCTTGCTTCGGGGCTTTCCAAACTTGTCGCCCTTCTCCTTTCGGATCAACCTCCATTGCCAGCACAAGGTCACATCTTTTCGCCTTCATAATCTCACGACACGAGTTCAAGCATCTGAGGAGTAGGCGGAACACCCCTTCATCACCTCGCACCTTACCTGGGTTAAAGATTCTCGCATTCCTTCATTTCCATAGGTTCCAACAAATCACCCCAAAGCAAATATTTCAAGGTATTCCTCGAAATCTCTCCTCGTTTTTTAAATTCAACTTAATCCATTAGTCTATCTGCTGGTTATTACTACATCTTCCTAACCCATCCATCATACTTCTTCCTAACCCATCCATCATACTCCAAACCTCCCTTGCCTTCAGATAGTCACATAAAACATGACTGGTAGTCTCTAACTCCTGACACGCATCACAACTCCCTGACACATCGAGCCTCTGATTCCTCAACGCATTAGTATGTAATCTGTTATTGGTAGCTAGCCAGAGGAACAACCTTACTCTCTCCGGCCCTTTCCATTTCCAAATTAGGTCCCAATCTTTCCCCTTAACTCCCTATTTCCTCTCTTCTAAGAGTTTATAGGCACTCTTCACAGTGAATTTGCCGTCTCTATTTCCCCTTCATAGATCCTTATCTCTTCCTCCATCCCCTCTTGATAGGGCTTTTGCCCAAATCTTCCCAACAACTTCTTGGAAAACAATGAGATCAATTAGCTCCTTATTCCACTGTCCCTCCTCAGTTACCATATTAGCAACCTTACAATCACTTTCTACTAAATCTTCACCCCTTTTGAAATCCTGTAGTACAGTCTCATTATCAACCCATCTATCCCTCCAAAACCGCGTGTTTTGACCATTCCGCACACCTTTCCAACTAAAATTACTAACCTCTTCCAAAACTCTTCCCAAATCCTTCCATAACATTGACGTCGAAGCTCTGACTATGGGGGAACCAGTTATTCCCCTTCCATCATTATACTTATTTAACAATACCTCCCTCCACAATCCTCCACTTTGAGCCTTCAGTTTCCATGCAAGTTTCATCAGACACGCTTTATTCATACTGCTCAAGTTTAGAATGCCCAACCCCCCATACTATCTTGGCCTCTGCATTTGATTCAAGTTCACTAAGTGCATCTTCCTTACTTCACTATCATGCCCCCACACAAAACATCTCTGCGCTTTCTCAATCCCATCAATAATCCTCTTTGAAATCTCAGTCACCATCATAGGATAGATCGGTATGGCACCAATCATAGACTTAGCCAAGGTTACACATCCCGCCATACTCAAGCATCTCGCCTTTCATCCTGCTAGTCTGCTCTTTACTTTATTCAACAAAGACACCAAATTTCCTACTTTTTGCATTACCATAGCTTAGAGGTAGCCCTAGATAATCTCCCAAGTCATCCACTATACGGAGCCTAGTCCCACCTGCAAGCTCTCTACCGTACTCTTTACCGACATTCTTGGAGAAAAGAATAGCCGACTTGGCAAAATTCACCTTCTGCCCTGTTAGATGACAAAAGGACTCTAGACATTCCATTGTACACTGCATCTGTTCCTTAGTAGCCTCTCCAAATATCATCAGATTATCAGCAAACATTAGATGAGTAACCACAGGACCCTCCCTACCCATCCTGATTGAACTCCACCTTCCACTACTCTGCATCTTCTGAAGAATATGCGTAAGTTTCTCTATAGCCAAAACAAAAATGTAAGGGGAAAGAGGATCCCCTTGTCTAACACCTCTTTCTGGGCAAAACACTTCTGTCTTCTCCCTATTTCATAAAACTTGCATTGACATAGTGCTAACACACTGCATAATTAAGCCCTTCATCTTACTTCCCATCCCTAATTCCTCCAACATTACATTGATGAATTCCCACTTTAATCTATCGTATGCTTTTTCAAGGTCTAACTTCATAGCAAAATACCCTCTTCCTCCTCGGGTTCCCTTCATCGAATGTAATACCTCCTGCACGACAACAATGTTATCTTGTATGTGCCTATCTGGTACAAAGCTTACTTGATTCGGGGCAGCCAATCTATCCATTACCCTCTTCAATCTTGCTACAATTACTTTACAGATGCATTTGTATATTACATTACAAAGTGCTATAGGTCTCCTTTGTCGTAAATTCTCTGGCCTATCAATCTTTGGAACAAGAACCAAAAGTGTTTTATTTATGTCATCCATTGCCCTTTCTCCTGCCCAAACCTCTCTCACAAACTTCCAAACCTCCTTCCCTACAATCTCCCATTCCTTTTGGAAAAACAAAAGCTGGGTATCCGTCAACGCCTGGGGCTTTAAAGGTGCCTATGTTGAACATAGCATTCTTCACTTCCTCTTCCACAAGCGGTCTCTCCAACCTCCTAACCTCCTCATTCTTAAGAACAGGAAAAGTGCAAACTCCCTATTCCATTGAGTCCCCAACTGATTCCTTTACAGCGTCTACTAAAAATAAACTTTTATAGAAGTCTACTGCCATCTTCTTCAACTCTTCTTGATTTTCCTCCCATTCACCATCATCTTTTTTCAACATAACTACTGTACTTCTTCTCCTTCTATTTATAGTTCTAATATGATAGAACCGTGTATTTCTGTCTCCATCATTGATCCAATCACCTCTTGACTTTTGGTACCAAAGGATCTCTTCCTGTTTCAATATCTCTTCCAGTTCTCTCTGTAGCTTCTTTTCCAATTTAAACAGTCCTCCGTCACTTCTTCCACTTAGCTGTCTCTGAATTCCATCCAATCTAACCAATAGGGATCTTTTCTGTTTTTGAATATTTTTGAACATCTCCCTGTTCCAACTTTGCAGCTTTCCCCTTAGTTCCTCAAGGTTACTACTCACTACCCCCCATTTCTTCCAGTTTTCCCTTAACGTTGACTTAAACTTCTCATGTAAGAGCCATGCTGCTTCAAACCTAAATGGTTTCTCTCCCCTCCACTCCCTATCCTCCTTTAAGACTAGCAAAAAAGGGTGATGATCAGAGCACTCAAGCCTTGGTAGCACTCTGATTCCAGCTTCTTGAAACTTTATCCTCTATGCTATGTTACAAAGCCCCCTATCCAATCTTTCAAACACCCTATCATATCCCAGGATTAGAGGCCCCTTCCAAGTGAACTGATTTCCATACGTCTGTACATGCATCAATCCATACTGATCAATTCTTTCAATGAACTTACCACATTTCCCAACATTCACAGGAGCTCCCCCACTCTTTTCTTGCTCCCCTCTTATATCGCTTAAATCACCAATCAACAACCACGGCCCTCTTTCTCTTTCAGCAACCTCTATCATTTTGCACCAAAACTCTTGTTTCTTGCATTCTCTTAGGCAAACATAGGAAAAAGTAACTTTCCACGAATCCTCATTGGCAAACTGGATTTCGTAGTGCCCAAACTGTCTATCCATCTCCTCCATCTTTATAGACAGCTTGTCCTCCACCCAAGCGATCCAAATCCCACTAGAAAACCCAGCCTTCGGGATGACTGTCACTTTTCTAAAGCCCATACTCCTCATCACTCCCTTTGCTCTACCACCCTCTACTCTTGTTTCTAATAAAACCATTACATCTGGATTTTTCTCCTTCACAAAAAAATTTCAAATCTCTCTTCAAACCCCTTCCTCCAGCACCTCTGCAATTCCACACCAAAATTTTTTTATTCATAAACATTAAAAAACTTTTCAAGAGAATAGGACAATCAGTCAAGGGCCATCACAGCCTTCTCCACATCAAACTCCAGGTCACACTGCCCAATACTCACCTCAAACACAACTTCTTCCAAATCCAAGGGTCTTCCACTTGTTGTTCCTTCCATTAGTGTATCCTTGTCTCCTGAAATTGGAACCATGGCCACTCTATTATTGTCAACTTCTTTCAAACATTCTCTTTCCCAAGTTAATCGTCTCACAACCTCTTTTTGGCCCGAAATAAACTCAGTTCCTGCTTTGGCTTCTCTTTCCCTTCTTCTCACCACCATTCTTCTTTCCTTATCCTCCCTTATGTCTCCAACCTCATTATTCTCCTTTTCAGGCCCCTTCAAAGATTCAAAGTCCTGTTGTCGTCTATTTCGCTTGATTCATTCTTTAACTTCCTTCCAAGACTTAGGGTTTTCTCCTTGAGTAATCAGTAAAGGATTCACATTTTCAGAGGTTTGATTCTCTTCCTCTACCTCTTCTACTACCAATGCTGTAAATCTGGAACCTGAGCTCTTGCGTACCCTTCCAGTACTACCAGTCCCTCCATGCCTAGTCCTCCTTTCCTTCCTCACCATCATCCAAGCTCCATAGAGTTTTTCCTTCTTTTCTGTCTCCCCACATCCATCCTCCTCCATATGCTCCTCCCTTCGTGAATTAGCCTCATCCCCCGCCTTTTCACTACAATCTCTCTCAAAATGCCCATACCTCCCACATTTATAACAAAGAAGATGTTAACCTTCATATTCTACATCATATTCTTTCCCTTCAAAAATGATCCTAGGCAGTAAGGGCTCTCTTAAATTCACTTGAACCCCCAGCCTCGCAAAACTTCCTCTGGTTAACAAGGAAGTAGCTAGATCCACCTTCATAGTATTACCAATCCTATCTCCTATTGCTGCCAGAATCGTCTCCTCATATGCTTCCAGAGGAAAATCTGTTAGCCTCACCCATACTATAACATCCTCAATTGATTCCTTCAACAGATCAAAGTTCCTCCTCCACTTTCTAACCGTCAAATAATGATCTTGGATCATCCAAGGACCTCCCGCTAGAGCTTGCTCATAATTAGATTTGTTAGAGAAAGTTACCACAAAAAAAATCATTTCTCAGATCAACTACTGAAACTGCTCCATCCCTAGCCCACATTCCTTGCAACCTCTCTTCCATCTTGCCCAATCCAAGTTTCCAGCCCAACAATTTAACAATTAGGCTCAACTCAAATGGCCGACAGATATAATCTACTACTTCTTCGGAAAGAATGAATTCAGGACTAGTAGTATTACCTCTCTTGTGATCAATAATCCGAATCCCTTCCTTGATCTTTTCTCTCTGCAACCGCACCCTGCTCGATTCTTCCTTCCCATTCGAGTTTACTCCTTTTAAAGTATCACTAAACGATTTGGTATGGCCTTCAAAATCCATGTCCATTGCTCTCCCATCATCATTCCTTACTTTCTTCTTGTTACGATGCAGGAGATCTGCCTCCTCCGCCGTGTGCCGCCCAGAATCATTCAAGCTCGAAAAGTCCGCCAACGAGAGCAAACTTCAACTCATCGTGTTTCCTATTACCTTTTACCGAGTCTTTGTTATTACTTGAAGGGAGAATTACTATGAAGTAACATCATCTTTTGGCAATCTTTATATATAGCCATGTATTTCTTTTCAAATAAATCAATTCATCCCCTTCTCTCCCTCCCTTTCTGTATGTGGCATTTAAGGTAGTAATAATTACTATTGTCTTGAAATATAACAAACTAACATATATAAAATTATCGAGTCTATTATTGTTTTGACTACTTGAGCTAATCTACAAACACACTTCATTGTATTTATGCCATTGAGCCCTCGCAAATTGATCGCTTTTTCTTGACGCTTGAAATGGAATTATGACTTCATTTGGTTACGATTATGGGTTTTTCAAATATATTTCCCACAGGATGGACCCTTCAAATATATATATATTTTTTTACGACCATTAAGGGAACAAAAATGATGCAAAAATTGCAAAGACAATGAAGAACAGTCGTATATAATTGGACGGAGAATCAAATTGAAGTCACATCAAGAGAAATAGAGAATGCATACATAAATAGTTATAATATCATATTTTAACCCAAGAACCTAAGTTGTTGAATTTATGGCTCTTTTTTATGATTAGCCAAATTACATCTGATATAAGACATTTCCTCAAACTAAACCAAATATGTATATTCAAACTTGACATCCCAACAACATTAGCATACCATCAATATCTTTACCCTTTCGGAAAAACGATGCTTCGAACAAGATATGTTGAAATTTTAATGCGTATTAAGAGAAGTCCCAAATTGTTCAAATGTTTTTATTGGGGGGGGTTATATGCTAAGATGTGAACTTTGGCTGTTTAAAGTAGGAATGTTCGTGGGACGGGACGAGATCGGAACAGGGCCGTCCCAGTCCTGTCTTAGTGAATAGAGACAAGACAGGATTTTGGTCCTTGTCCTGTCTCATCACGAAAGGGACCAGGACAAAACCGGGACGTCCTATCCCTTTTTTTTCAAATTTAGTTTTGGGCCTAAGTCAATTCAATTTTTTTTGTTGGGGCCTGAAGTGTCGCAAAAAATTTCTTCTTCTTCTTTTTTTTGGGCCTAACACCGTCACTGTGGCCAAGGAAAAAAATATGGACTTTGAAACTTCTTTGACACTTGTGTGGATTTTTGGCAACCTTAACGTTATTTTGACATTTTTTTTTAACAAATGAAAAGTAAGATTCTGGTGTTCAATCAAACCAAAGGCATGCTTACAATGGTAATTTCATCTGACCTTGATTTATTTTTTGTCTTTTTTTTTTTTGGATTTGGAGGGAGAGTTCTGTGAAGGCAAGAAGGAATGACTCACAGTGATGTGGGGAGAGACATGAAGGTGAGAAGGATTCACGGCAATGCAATGAGACTTCAAACTTCAGAGTTCAGAACGAAGGCAAGAAAGAATGAGTCTCACAACAACGACACAAGGAGAGTTCAGAGAGAAGGCAATTCACGGCGACACGGGGAGAGACAAAGCAATTTGGAGAGAAGGATTAACGGTGACGCAATGAGACTTCAAAGTTCAGAGGGAAGGCAAGAAGGAATGACTCTTAGGGCAACGGCACGGGGAGAGACTTCAAAGTGAAGGGGAGAAGTCCACGGCAACGCATTAAAGGCTTTAGAGATAGTTCAAAGCAAACGCAAGAAGGAATATAGCACAGCTACGCGATAGCATGGGGAGAGGCAATTTCAGAGCAAAGGCTAGAAGGAGATAAATCATGTACTGTGTGGAGTGTGGAGGACTGGATGCTGGAGAGGGACTGAGGGAGACGGTAATCGATATAAGAAATAGGGCTTCTATTTTTTTTTAATTTTTGCAAATTGTTTTTTTAATATCAATTGTATAGCCGGTCCCAAGCCCGGATAAAGGAGGAGGGTTATGTTAGGCCCTCGACAGCCAACGTAAAAACCCGTCGAATCTCATGAACATGGATCAACAAAGTAATTATGCTAATGCTAGGTCGTTGCCCAGAATATGTTGGGACCGGTGGGGACCTTAATGGATATGTTGGTAAGGAAGCAGGACAATTCAGCGGGGCCCATGGTGGTTTTGGTTTCGGGGAGCTTAATAGTGGAGGACAATCTATTCTCGATTTTTCTCTTGCATATGATCTTAAGATTGTCAACATTTGTTTTAAGAAGCGAGAGGAGCATTTAATCAGGTACAAAAGTGGTGTCTCGAAATCACAGATTGATTTCTTTTTGGTTAAGAATCTGGACAGAAGATTGTGTACTAATTGCAAAGTGATTCCAGGAGACGGGGTGACTGCCCAACATAGAGTACTTATCCTTGATGTGCGTTTAAGAGTACCAGGGAAAAGTACCATCAAGTGGCAAAACCCAGAATTAAGTGGTGGCAGTTAAAAGGAGAAAAGCGGGAGTTATTCAAAAGGACTCTTTTGAAGGAAGGGATTTGGGAGTTGCAGGGAAACGCAAACATGATGTGGGAAGAGATAGCTACGAGGGTTCGTTTGGTAGCTAAAGCAATTTTGGGAGAGTCCAAAGGTCCTGGTCAAAGAGATAAGGAGACTTGGTGGTGGAATAAGAGTGTGCAGGAGAAAGTCAAATAGAAAAGAGATTGTTTTAAGGCCATACACTTGTGCAATAGTGTAGAGAACCAGGAAAAGTATCAATTGGCTAAAAAAGAGACAAAGAGAGCAGTGAGCGAAGCACGTACTAAAGCTTATGAAGGGTTTTATCAGGAGTTAGGAACAAAGACGGGAGAAAGAAATATTTACAAGATCGCGAAGCAAAAGGAGAGGAAAAAGAGAGATCTGAACCAAGTAAAGTGTATAAAGGATGAAGATGGTAAAGTGTTGGTTACTGATGGTGATATTAAGGACAGATGGGAGCTTACTTTTACAAGTTGTTTAATGAGGGAAGCAATTATGCGACTCAGGACTTGCAGGACCTGTTAATTAATGAAGATGATTGGAATTTGGCTTTCTACCGCAGGATACGTATCGGAGAGGTTAAGGCGGCTCTCAAGAAAATGGACAATGGAAAAGCCGTTGGGCCTGATGGTATCCCTATTGAAGTTTGGAAATGTTTGGGCGATGAGGGGGAGGTGTGGCTAACCAAGCTTTTTAATGAAATTCTACGCTCTAAAAATATGCCGGATGATTGGAGGAGAAGCATTTTAGTTCCTATTTACAAGAATAAAGGAGACATTCAAAACTGTGCAAGCTACAGAGGGATAAAACTTATGAGTCATACAATGAAGTTGTGGGAAAAAGTGATGGAATATAGGTTGAGGTTGGAGACTTCTATTTCGGAAAACAATTTGGATTTATGCCAGGGAGATCCACTTCGGAAGCAATCTATTTACTAAGGGGGTTAATGGAAAGATATAGAAGTAAAAGAAGAGATTTACATATGGTTTTTATTGATTTGGAAAAGGCTTATGATCGTGTGCCAAGAGAAGTATTATGGAAGGCTTTGGAAAAGAAAGGTGTACGGGTTGCTTATATCAAAGCCATACAAGATATGTATGAGGCGGTAACTACCAATGTAAGGATGCCTAGAGGGGAAACAAAGGACTTCCCTATTAAGATTGGCCTACATCAGGGATCCTCTCTGAGTCCGTACTTGTTCAACATTATTCTAGATGTTCTAACTGAACCTATTCAAGAAAGAATCCCTAAGTCCATGCTCTTCGCAGATGATATTGTCCTTATGGCAGAATCAAAAGAAGAGATTAACACTAGTTTGGAGTTATGGAGAAGGACTTTGGAGTCGAAAGGTTTCTGTTTGAGCAGGAACAAAACAGAATATATGCATTGTGATTTTGGAGGGAGGCAAGGTAATGGGGATTTGGAGGTGAGGATGGGAGAACAAATTATTCCTCAAGTATCAAAGTTTAAATACTTAGGATCCACTATACAGGAGGATGGGGAAATTGATGGAGACATTTCTCATAGAATACAAGCTGGCTGGTTAAAGTGGAGGAAAGCTACCGGAGTTATTTGTGATAAGAAGGTACCTGAGAAACTTAAAGGAAAATTTTATCAGACTGCTATAAGACTAGCTATGATGTATGGTAGTGAATGTTGGGCAATAAAGGGAAAACAAGAACACAAAGTCGGAGTAGCAGAAATGAGGATGTTGAGATGGATGTGTGGTCATACAAGAAAAGATAGGATTCGAAATGAAAAGATCAGGACAAGAGTTGGTGTGGCACCTATCCAAGAGAAAATGGTTGAAAATCGCTTAAGATGGTTTGGACATGTACAGAGAAGGCCTTTGGAGGCCCCGGTGAGGAGGGTGGATCAAACAAGATGGAGTCCCATAAAAAGAGGCAGGGGAAGACCGAGAAGAATGTTGAATGAGGTCATTGAAAGAGACCTCCTAGTCAATAACATATCTAAGGATTGGGTTGTTGACAGAGTACGATGGCGTCGTGTGATTCATGTAGCCGACCCCACCTAGTGGGATAAGGCTTGTTGTTGTTGTTGTTGTTTTTTTTTTTTTACATATCCCGACACAGCACCAGGACAAGACAACCTTGTCCTGCATCCCATCCTGTCCTATATAGTGACTTGTCCTATCCCGAAATTGTCCTGTCCTGGAAATTTCTTTTTTCTGATCTTGTCCCAAAGTGATGAGGACCAGGACAGGACAAATTGAACACCCCTAATTTAAAGAGTCAAGAAGAAGAGTGAGCTAACACAACAACAATAGGCCAACGCAAGCCAACATAAATGAACTGCCAATTTTCCCATTGAGTTACCGATCGGCATGTCTTGTGCAGTAATTTTACAAATGACATTTCGAAACTTCACAAAGTGTGAAAATTTTGCAATTGATATCTTAATTTTTATTACAAAATATTAAAATAAATCTTATTTAACCAATGCATACAAGCGTAAGAATTTAACACTACATATAATTGTAATTATTACCGACCTTTTGAAATTCGACATTAATTCATATGAAAAATTCGAAACTCATATGTTTCAACTTTTAAAACGAGACATTTGAGGAGACAGATATAATTAGGTAATTTAATTTGTTTTAGTCATTAAATTAAAATAGGATTAAAGTATAAATATACCTATGAACTTGTACCAAATAGGTGGCTAACACTATAAACAAAACTTGATACAAAAATTTATATGAAGATTTCAAAAAGTTGCAAAAATGTCATGATCGTTAACTATAACAATGTTGACTATTTGTTTAACCAAAGACACTGGCATAGATGCTCATATGGTTTAGAGGGTATGATGAAAAAGAATGACTATGCAAATATACCTGTGAACTTTCTCCAAGTGTGCACCTGACACTATAAACAAACATTGGCTGCAAAAATACCTATGATTATTCTAAAATATTTCACATGTTTATTAATTTTTTTTTCCAAATTAACTTTATTAATATTTTCACAACAATAATAGAGTGAAGGAAGAAACTAAAAAATAATAATAAAATATTTAAAAAATCATATTAACAAATTTAAATAACATTATGAATCTTCTCACGCGTCCTCCCTTGTATCCTCTCATTCAATTCCTTGACTGCTTTAGGATATGTTTGGTATGAGGAAAATAAAGGGAAAAGGAGGAAAAGGAAAATTTTAACGAGCTTATTTTAAAAAATTGAAGAAGTGGGGTTATCAAATTTTGAAAAGGAAAAAATCTAAAATAAAAGAGTAATTAAAATTAATCAAAAAAATTTAACCCCACTTCTTCAAGTTTTTAAAATGAGCTCATTAAAATTTTTCCTCCCCTCCATTTCTCTCCATCTACTTCGTACCAAACAGACCCTTACTTCTGTCCTCACCCTCGCCCCATTCTCGTCTACCTGAACCCCCAAATCCACCCTGTCACTAATCGTAGTCCTCGCGCTCCTTATCCCGTCGCCGTCGTTCACCGCTGTTTTTTGATCCTCGTGCTTCTCAGTCCGCTACCTATCGTGTGGCTCGGCTAAGTAACTCTATCAATTTGCAGAGAATCAGATACTTCAGAGTTCAATCTTCAATTTCCCTCTTCGTGTGGCTTCTTCCAGGTAGGCTCTCCCTTCTTAATAATTTCGATATATAAACTTTAAATATAAGATCTGAGTGAACCTATGCTATTTGATGGAGTATTCTTCAACTGCATTCACTGGTAGCCAAAAGTAAAAGGAACTGGTCGTACGTAGCTGGGGTAAAAATAATGGTCAACTTTGGTTTATTATGTGTTTTACATTAGCTGCTATATAATATATTACATTAATTTGGTTTTGGATAGCTTTGGATATTTTTAATTGAATTATATTATTTTAATCATAATCCATCAAACCATCGATCAAACCGGTTAACTCTTGAACAATCCCAATTTTCAGAATATATTATATATTACAGTAATTAAATGTTATGCGTGCTTATTGCATATAACATAGTGGTACCTAAGCCTGAATTGTGATGGATTGGGACGGAGATTGAAACTGGGATTGAGACTTTAAAATCATATTTTGGACGAAGTGAAGTGGGTGAAAATTTTGAAGTAATTTGCCGAAAGGGACTGAAGCAGCAAGTTTGATGGCCTTCGTTTTGGATTCTCGCAGTCGTTCATCAGTAGTATTTGCAAAGCATTACCTCGTCCCCGTCTTCGATTCTTCTCAATGCTGTAAACGGTAAAAATAATTAACCAAATACTACACTTTGTGAACTATTACTTGTTCACTCCATGATGAACTTTCACTCTGATATATGTTTTTTAAATAAAAAAGTGGAAAATGCGAACGAGTTCAAACTCTTTTCATTTTTATTTTTGGCAAAAATTACAGCTAAATATCCTATTTCATCATCTTCTGCCGCGTGTCCATGACTTTTGAATTTCGAAAAAATTGTAATTGATCTCCCGTCCCTTCATATCTTTTACTACTGCATCTTCTTTTATTCTACATTTTCAGCATAAATATACGTAGATTTCTGTAGAAAAATAACTTTTTATGTTGATACTTAAATTTAGAAGAAAATTAAAAATAAGTTAAATAATATAAAATATTTATATTTTTTTAATATATCCAAATCTACACATATTAATTATAAAATACTCCCTCCGTTCCTTATTATAAGAGACATTTGATGCTATGGTATGTTCCTATATATAAGAGACATTTACAAGTTGTCTCTATTTTTTTGTGTTGATTTACTATTTTACCCATATTTATTATCTCCAACTCACACTCTCTCTCCCTCTCACTTCTCTTTCTTTTAATAATTTAATTGTTCTCTCTCATGCTCTCTCTCCTTATTAATAAGGGCATTTTTGGAAAAAAAATTATACTTTTTACACATTAATTGTTCTTAACTAATTTTAACTATTTTTTTTATCAACGTATTTCAGTTATTTGTCTCTTATAATAAGGAACGGAGGGAGTATATACTTATTAATTTCTATCTTTATCCTAATTATTCAGCGATATTTAAATCAAGAGTATTATTGAGAAAAAAAATTTTAATAGCTTCATAATTTTATGAAATAGGTTTTAAATAAAAATATTAAAAACTTTAAGTACACAAAATCACTTAACTTAATTTAATAAACAAATACTGAAAATTAATCAATTTATTAAGTGATATTTCTTAATTATTATTTTAATCACATAAAAATAAAAGTTATTATAAAAGATAGAGCCTTCTTCATTAGGGAGAGTTTATGTTACCTTAAAAAATTCAAGGAAAAAAAAACAAAAATGAAATAGATAAGAATGGATATTGAAGAAAAATTAGAAAATTAATAAGATAAAAATTTAAGTGTCTATTTTATAATTAAATATGTTAGATTTGGATATATTATAGAAGATTTGTATATATTTTACATGTATTTAATTTATATACATATTTTCTCCTAAATTTAAGTATTAAGATAAAAAGTCATTTTTCTATAAAAAAAATACTTATATTTATACTTTTTAGAAAAAGGTGTAGAGTAAAAAAAAAAGTATTAGAAGATATGAAGGGACGGAATATCACTTGTAACTCGACACCGTACGCATTGCACGGGCTATTGAATCAGACTTTTTTCATTAGAAGAATTAACTATTAAGGCTTTTAACATTAGAAGAGCATTGTTAGGGTTTGTATATCAGGTCAAAATGACATTTTGAAAAATCTCATTGTAAACAACATTTATTATTTGGTCTGTTGGCTTTTTTTTTTTTTTTTTGGTGTCTAATACCAATACTTTGAAGTCATTAATACTTTTTACCTTTGATATTGCTAAATACAATTGTCTATGCGAGCACACGGGGTGGGTAGATAAAGCCCTACCCTTTTCACTAATTGTCCCTAGTTTTTGTTAATTGTTATTGCAAATGATACCATTACTAAAAATTGTCTTCTAGTTATTAAAAATAGAAGCATGAATTTAGATGGGTTTAGATCCATTTTGTGAATTAGCACTTCTTCATCCTTACTTGTCCCATTTAATGTGATTGTTTTGATAAAGTGCCTTTCAAGTAAGGTAATTCACGGTCTTGTTTCATTACCCAAAATTTATAGTGTCTAATTTATGATAAAAATTTGAAGAATAATTATAAAACAAAATGTAAAATGAATGAAAATAGGATTCAAATAATCAACGCAAACATTCGTAATCAACTTCATCTAATCCTCCATCAACATGTGCCACCTAGCCTCAATTTTTATAGTTTGTTTACTTTTCATCATCATTTCATATTTATTCTTAAAAACAAAAACTCACCTTAAAAGGAAAAAAATCTATCTTGAAAAATGAAAAGACCTTAAATGACTTTGTAGAATAATTCAAAGAACTATATAATTACAAAGACTTGCACCTTTTTAATATCTGGGAAAATAAAGAGATTCCAAATAACAATGAAAACAAAGAGACCTTGAATTACTTCGTGGAATAATTTAGAGAACTATACATAATTACACAAATTTGTACCATTGAAAAATGAAAAGACCATAAGTCACTTTTTGCATGATGAAAAAAAAAAGACCTTTAAATTACTTTGTGAAATAATTCAGAAAATTGTATAATTATACAGACTTGCACCATTTTCAATGATTGAAAATGAAGTGACCGGGAATAACTTGCACCCTTTTCAATCATGCTATAAATGCATTTCTCTTGTATGAAACCTCTTCCATAGGACATAAGTCATCCGTCTTTCTTAACTTGTATCGTTAATGCAACATAGTAATTAATACAGAAAACAATGACAAAAAATACTTATTAAATTTTAACATGACAAATAAATTATACTGACTATTCCTTTAATACTCCTCCGGTCCTTATTATAAGACCCAATTTGACTTTTTATTTGGTCCTAATTATAAGACCCAATCCATTTTCTCTCTTATATTTATGTATTTTTTTCCAAGATAATCCTTCTAATAATGATAGTTTTAGCCAATATACTTAATTAGCAAGGATATTTTAGGAATAACAACACTTATTTATTATAAATAACCAACTTAACTTACTTCCTTAATCTCCTCAAATAAGTCAATTGGGTCTTATAATTAGGACCGGAGGAGTAGTTTTTACTACTCTTATAATGATTTGAACATGTAAAAATCTATCAAAATCATAATCTTAGTCTTACCATTAGTATTTTCATTGATTTGTGTAAAACACATTAGAATTGTCTTATAAAGATCAAAGAAGCATTGTCATTTTAAATTTTAGCAAGTATTTTTTCGGGGTGATTTTTCCATTATTGTAGATCTCCATGTTTATGGTTCTAACTCATCGTTTATTTGCCCTTTTCTCTTTTTATTTTAGTTTAATTCATGGCAGCAATTTTTGTTATTCACGTCCATACAGTTAAGAGTTTCCACTTTCCACCATGCTAGTCAGAGGAGTGAATGTAAGGCCCTACCAAAAAAATTCATGGCAATCGAAGAATCCAATTGGGAAAATTTTACTGTAGAACCGCAGAAGACAATTAATTTCAAAGAGCCCCCAAAACTTTCTGAAACTTCACTGCAGGACCAAGGGGGCAAACTGATATTAATTTCACAAAGAAAATGACGCTATTGCCCCTCATAATACTTATTGCAGGGTGACATGTAAATAGACTAATTTCAGTTGTAAATAAAGATATGTATGTTGCAAATTGACTAGTCCCACTTGCAAATAGGCTCTCTCACTTATTCACTTATAGGCACCTTTTTCAGGTGAATGAGGTGATATGTAAATAGACTAATTCTAATTGTAAATAAATGTATGTATGTTGCAAATTGACTAATCTCACTTGTAAATGAACGCTCCCACACTTGTTCACTGACGGAGACCTTTTTCAGGTGAAGGAAGTGACATGTAAATGAACTAATCTAGTTGTAAATAAATATATATATATTGTAAATTGTCTAATCCCACTTGCAAATGGGCTGTCCCACATTTGTTCACTCAGACACATTCTTTAAGTGAAGAAGGTAATATGTAAATAGACTAATTTTAATTGTAAATATATCTATGCATGTTGTAAATTATCTAACCTCACTTGCAAATGGGTTCTCCCATACTTGTTCACATGAGGGGCAATAGGGTCATTTTCTTTGTGGAATTAATATCAGTTTGCCCCCTTGGTCCTGCAGTGAAATTTCAGAAAGTTTTGGGGACTCTTTGAAATTAATTCTGTACTGCGGTCTTTGAACGAAATTCTCCCAATCCAATTTGTTTTGGCAGAGCAGTAGTTTTGACACGATCATTCGTTTTTGTTTTTGTCTCATTTGTTGTATTCTCACCTGACAAATACCACAAATTCCAGTTTCTTCCCCCATTGTATCTAGCATAACACTTCGGCCATTGTTAACATTTTTGCCAGAAAAGCAAATCCTCTCACCAGTTGTCCTGGGCTTTTATTAAGCAGTATATGTATATAGTTAAGTACAATATTTGGGTTTCTTGGTCAAAAAAGTACAATATTTGCCAAATATTATTTGGTTTCCAAAAATATGATTCTATGTATCTGAAAAATTGAAGAAAAAAAAGCTGATTTTTCCACAATGATAAGAAGACTTAGAAGAGCCGCCCCAATGCTCTTACCCTTCAAAAGACAGTACAAATCTCTTATAAACTAATGCAGCACTAGAAGAATCCTCTGGCAGCGGAAATAGCCTCCTTTCTGATAAAAGATTGAAAATTCCTCCACAATAAGAGGCTTCAAGAACGGAAATGGCAGATTTTTTCACTAAGAGGCATCCAAATCCAGATGGGCTTTCTCCAAATACATTAAAGGAACATATGAGAAAGTCTGGCAAAACAGAGACATCAAATCATTGCCTTCACAGCTTCGTAGTCATATACTGTCAGAAGCTTCCAATTATTAGATTGGAAGGGGTAGGGTTGTTACCTTAAAATTGTGTCGACACTCCGAAGTGCTACGTTTTTGTTTACTTACTGTGATCTGAGACTGAGATATCGGTAAACTTAAAAAAGGTTGGGCAATATGCGAGAGACTTTTAGACAGCATTTTTCATTGTTGGGACGAAAGAAACAAAAATGCAGAAAAACAATATTGACTCAAACATAGAAAACTTCCAAGATCTAACGGGCATTCAATGATACAAAATGTGACTGCATTCTCCTCATATAGAAAATATTTGGTATTGGTGTTCAAAGAACCAAAACAAAAGACAGATTCTTACTAAAATGAGCAACAAAGAATACCAGACAGCAAGTAAGATTTAAGCAGAAAATGACAGTATTAGAAAATAAAATACTCCCAGAAAGCCACCAGTAAAAATAATAAAGCCAATAATCTTAGAATTTAGTTTTTTTTAAGCCAATGACCATTATTGCAAGATCTACAAATTTTCTAGACTTAATATCTAATAAAAGCACAAAACGATTTTTAATGGATAAGATTAAGCATACCAAAGATCTTATCCATGCAAAGCCAGAGCAAGTGAGGAGAAATTTAATAACTAAGCCTAAAACAGCCCAGCATTGGAATACTTCCAAACCAAGTGTCTGTTTTTTTTTTTTTTTTCTTAAGAAGCAAAATGTAAGATCTCAAAGCTGATGTGCAACATACATAAAATCTAGCTGTGAAAATGAAGATACTGAGAATGCAGAGCATCGTATAGAAGCCGTCACAGGTTGCGTGGCATCAATTATGTGGCTTTGAAGTCAGCATGAAACCAGCAAAGAAACTGAACTCGCCTTGTCATTTAATCTCGTTATAATGTCAACTAAGATTGAAAGTAAATCAGCAAAGAAACTAAATCAAAAGCAAAAGTGCTGAAAGGCTTCGAACAGACACGCTGAGATGCCTATCACGGCAGTCTGACCTTATTGCCGCCAAGGAAATTCCATAGCAACGCATTCTCCCATTCAATTCTTTGCAACAAAGTAAAACAAAGGAAAAAACCAGCAGTCAATCCCAAACAGCAAAAACCAAAACACAGACCACTAACAGAAAATCGAAACAAACTGTTCATGCACTAATAATGGAATGATGTGGATTAATAGAATGAAAAGAAACATATGAAAATTTTAAATCCAAAAGTCACAGCATTAAAATAAAAGCGTTAAATACTAAATAATATATTTATTGTAAAATATAAGTTGTTTGTGGCTGAAAATATAAGATAATTTTCTTTTTGCCCACGCATTTATTATCTCTTCCACTAATAAGTCACTTATTTTTATAAAACAATTTGTTTCTACAAAATCATTTACTACTTAGATGAGAATCAAATTTAAATATTACTTTCTTCACAAACAGCCAAATTGACCCTGAATAATTCAATATTAACTGAATTACCATCTCAGTCTGTTACTTGTAAATCTCTGCTTTTTTTTTTTTTTCATGACAGCAAAGTTGGAGGAACTCACCTAAACTCATTTTTGTGAGCGGATCATGATGGTCAGGATCATAAGTTGCTTGATAATCATACCCCTAGCCACAAAATTCTCATACACGCTGTCTTTGAAGGAGGAACCTTGTTCTGATGATAGCACAACTTCATCCTAAATGCTTGAGATATACCTCTAACAGAAATAAGCAAAAAACACATCAAGTCATCGGTCGAAGTATTTTTCTTCCAATCAACAAAATTAATAACTAAATTTATTTCTGACAACATTTAAATATTTTGCATAGAACATCAATCTAGTAACTATGCCTCATTCAAACAAAAAAAGCGAGTGATTTTCAGAGTCTTCTTGCAGAGGAGTTGAACCATTCAATGTTCTGTCAGTGTGTAAGCCACTCGTGAAAAAATTTTAGCACTGACGTTCAGTTTCAAATACGCTAAAGGTATGTCTTCATTGGGTAGAGAAACATGCACATCGTTGTGGCGGAACCGGAGCATCCTACGTCACTTTAGAAAGGAGGTCTCCCTATTACAAAAAAAGAAATAGAGAGGAGGTCTCCCTACATTCCTCTGGCTCCTTTAAGATTAACTGAAATTCAGCTTCACTGAAATCAGGAAAGCAAAAACAATAGTAAAAAAAACCTAAGAACAATATATTCTCTTGCCACTGTTCTTAACATGGTAGGCCAAATCCCCACGGGTCTTAACTGGGGTTGTTTCATCATCCAACATGTGGCAACTCTCGTGTTCATTTGGAGAAGAATAAAATACTTCTGGTATCAAAGGATTGAACCTAAGACATAAAGTATGATATAAAAGAAAAGAAATCAAAGAAGAAGCGAAGAGAATACTCGAAAAGCAAAATGGGGAGAGAAAACTTGAAGATGATCGTGTTTAGCCCCCAAAGATCAAAATAAGCCAATATATTATGTGAAAATGAAGGATAAAAGTCGAAGAAGCGTGAAGTCGATCCATCTTTTAGTGATTCATGAGGAAGAGACGTTTGGGGACTTATCATCTATAGATCATAATAAGGAAATATGTGATATGAAAAGGAAGAAGTTGAAGAACCATGCAGAAGTCAAACCATTTTTTCTTGATTTTGTGAGAAGAGACGATTCGGTCTAATGAAACATTAATGCACCAATAGATGGATGAGCAATACTTGGCAAACCCATAGATACAAGCAAGCGAAAATTCATTTGTTGCCTTGTTGCGTCCCAATAAATAAAATGCTAACAATTAATTGCCAACAACAAAACATAGTCATGAGCCATGTGGACCAATGACGGAACAGCTAAAACAAACAATTAAAAGATATGAGCTAATAGATGAGAGCCATGTGGACCAATGACAGAATAGCCACAACATTTACAGGATATATAGATAGATTTTTCCAAAAGTCAAAAATATGGAGACGTAATAGAAGCTGGAGAAATAGGGCACTCAACTGTAATGTTTGGCAAAAATGAAAATAAAAAAAGTTGAATTCGTTCCTGGCCTGTAGGAGTTCTACTTTTTTATTTTAGAAAACAGACTGCCAGAGTAGAAGTTATCGTAAGGTGAACGAGTTTCAAAAAAGTGTAGTATGTGAGTAAATAATTCATGGGGGGTAACATTTGGATAATTATTTTTTATTGTTCAGGGCATTGTGATGAAATTCCCCCCTTCGTCTCGCAGCTGCGCAACTGAAAATTTTCTCTCTTTTATTTTTTCCCCCCTTTCCTGCATTTTGTATGCCTAATGTAGTGGGTTCTCGTAATCCCCTTTGAAATTCAGGCAATGTTGCTCGAATCAAAGCGAAACTACCAGCGAGGATGACGAAATAGACACGGATAATAAACCCAAATCATCCACCAAATCGAAAACGGCCAAAACCATGGCTAGACCTATCAATAACAAACCTTGGTCAAATGAGCTGGCATCCTCTTTATCTTCACTTTATCCCACTCTGTCGAAAGCCACGGTGCATCATATTCTTCGCCTCCTCACAAATTGATCCAAAGCCTTTCAATTCTCCAAGTGGGTACACGATATGGGTTTCCCTCACAGTGACCAATCATACTTCTCAGTGCTTGAAATTTTGGGATGTGGAAAAAACCTTTATGTAGCTCGGAATTTTTTGTTTTCAATTGAGCTAAGATCCAATGGTTCTGTTAAGCTTGATTATCGATTCTTTAATAGCTTAATTAGGAGTTATGTTCAAGCTGGGTTGCTTGAATAGTCGATGAACCTTTTTCAGACTACGGAGACAATGGGTGTCTCACCCTCGGTGGTCACATTCAACAGTCTTTTGTCTATATGTCCTAGACGGGGTCGGACGAATATTACAAACGATATTTATGATGAAATGCTCAGAACGTATGGAGTTGCACCAGACACATGTACATATAATATTTTGATCAGAGTGTTTTGTAAGAATTCCACGGTTGATGAGGGGTTTCGATTTTTCAATGAAATGCCACGCTTCAATTGTGATTCTGATATTATTGCATATGATACACTCGTTGACGGCTTGTGTAAAACAGGAAAGGTCAAAATGGCACATAATTTAGTGAAGGGTATGAGTAAGAAAAGTAAGGATTTGAATCCTAATGTTGTGACTTATGCAACTTTAATATGAAACAAGAATTAGATGAGGCCTTGCTTATAATTAAGGATATGACGGGTCAAGGACTCAAGCCAAATAAAATTACTTACAATACTCTGATAAAAGGACTTTGCAAAGCCCAGAACTCAGATAAGATAAAAGATACTTTGGAACAAACCATGGGGAATGGGGAATTCAGTCCAGACACATGTACCTTCAACGCATTAATTCATGCACATTGCAGTGCAGGAAACTTGGACGAGGCATTAAAGGTGTTTGAGAGGATGAAAAACTTGCAGATCGGTGCAGACTCAGCCACATACAGTGTTCTGTTGCGGAGCCTGGGTCAAAGAGAGAACTATGATGTGGCAGAAAAGCTATCTGATGAGTTGTATGAGAAGGAAATTTTGTTGAGTAATTTTGGCTCTAAGCCTCTTGCTGCTGCTTATAACCCTATGTTTCAGTATCTTTATAAACATGGGAAGACTAAGAAGGCATAGAGGGTGTTTAGACAGCTAATGAAAAGGGGAACACAAGAGCCCCCCTCCTACAAGACAATGATTATGGGGCACTGTAAGGAAGGATCTTATGAAGAAGCATATGAGCTTTTGAAGTGGATGTTGAGACAAAATTTTCTTCCAGATGTTGAGATATATGATTCTTTGATTGATGGCTTTCTTCAGTAGGAGAAACCCCTTCTTGCAAAAGAGGCATTAGAGAAAATGGTAAGGAGTTCCCAAAACATTGACTTGGCACTCTATGCTGGCAAAGCTTTTGGAAAAAGGTTGTATCCATGAATCTGCCAGTTTTATTGTCATGATGCTAGGTAAAAATATTAGACAAAATATAAAATTTTCAACCATGAGTTTACAGCTACTTTTTTGCCGTGGACTACAGGACAGAGCATTTGAGGTATTAGAGTTGCTTTATAAGCATGGATACCGTTTTAAAATAGATGAACTAGTTCAATTTCTTATACACAGAGGGAAGCTATCAGAGGCATGCAAAGTGTTGGCATTTTGTATTGAAAATCATCAAAATGTTGATCTTGATTTGTACAATGTTGTTATTTTGGGCGTTTGTAAAAGGAGCAAAGTTTCAGAGGCTTTTGGTTCATGCTATTTATTGGTGGAGAAAGGCTTACATCTGGAATTGACATTTCTAGATGAGCGAGTATCTGCTCTAGAGGCTGAAGGAAGATCAGATGAAGATGCATTTATATCTAAGAGGATGCAAAGGCAAGAATTTTTAGGCGGATCGTCACAAAAATAGGGACTCATTCTCACTGCTTCACAGATATGATGCAATAGCAGCAGCCCATTAATCGTCCTGTGCTTCAGACTTTTCAAGATGAAAATTCATCGCCACCTGAATGGAGCATGATATGTAGTAAGTTACCCTTCATTTAACATTTGGATTGAAAATTGTCATAATAGTGAATGGTTTCCTATTCATTCTATTCTAATGTTGTTAAAAATAGTGGAGTCCGAGGCTGCTGATCCTTTTATTTGTTTTGGCAAGAGACGCTAGATTGATTGTATTTCCCAAAGAACTGGATTTTACTGCCATATGATGTTGATATTTAGAAGAAGACAAAGCTTACATGCAATGCTTTGGATAATTTGCGTTTTAGGTTTTTCAATAAAAAAAAAAAAAGATCATGGACGTGTTTTTCTAACTGTACGCTACATCCTTGACTCTCACTTTCATAAATTTATTGAAAATCCTAATTACAAATACCTAAAAAGATGCCTTTATGTTATGTGCTTTGGAAAACCAATACTATAACTTGGTTGATTTAAACGTATCACTATTAAGGAGATCAGTGTAACTCTCATATTTACTATGACTGCTAAATTACGGCAAGTTTAGAAGCAGGGTCTTGCGTTTCTTAGTGTACATGTTTAAATTGATTGATGCGTTGAAGGCAGTTTAGGTCTAACACTAATATTCATCATTATAACCTTCTAAGAGAAGTCAAATGCAAAGAAGCTTTCTTCCTTTGTTTCCGTATGAGGGTTGAAATGTTTATATACCAGTTTTCTTTTCTTTTTTCCTTTTTCTTTTTTTTGGCCAACATGCCAGTAGTTAACACGTAATGGCTCTTCAGTCCCAACAGAGAACGACTTATAATTCCTTTTGAAGTTAATATGCATTGGTCCCTTCTCACCTTTCAATGACCATTATCTGTTGTAATCTATCTCCTAATTGCTACAAGGAAATCAAGGTCAAGTTCACAGTGCAGGTGACCCTGAATCCTCGTTGGATGCTTCAGATCAAGCAGCATTGACAAACCTGAGTGATGTACTCCGAAACCGTCCTGGTTTTGCCATGATCATCTTTCAGAGGATGTATAATGTAAGTTTTTTGAATTAAAAAAACTCTGGCTTTGCATTTCTAGTTTCCCTCTTTTATTTCATTAGTATAATGCCTTGCGTTGAAGTTTGAAGTCAATTTATATCTGCAAAAGATTGATTTGAAGTGTGTCTGATGTGACTCTGGTTCAATACTGAATCAATATTGAATAATGTGGGCAGGCTAGTGGCGGGGGCCTGTAAAAACTTTCAAGAGGTCTTACACCTGAAACTTTGTATGATCATTGTTCAGGAAAGACTAGCTTGCTCACTTTGTTCGCGTGCAAAGAAGGGCACTTGAAGTGCGGGTGGAGAAGAGTTGAGTTGATGGTCTTTTAACTCTGTGAAAGGACGTAAAAGGAAACTAAGAAGAGCACTTAAAGAAATTATAGAATGAGATGTTATGATGAATGAGATATTAAAGTTTATTAGCGTTGTGGTATCCATCCAGTTGACCTAATGGGATAAAGCTGCTTGTTCTTCTAGTTAAATGTTAATGAATTATTTGAAAGTAGTTAAAAGAATGAAGGCATTCGAACTTCAAAAGTACTCCATCTAGCTGTGCTATCCATCTAGTTGGGTTAATACATTTGATACATTCTCTTTCTTTATTTATCCTACTATTTTACCCGTTTATATATAAGATATTTCAAAAAAAATTGCATTTGCTACATATCAATTGCTTTTAACTGTTTTCTTAAACTGCACAATTTAATTAAAAGGATCTTATAATAAGAGATGAAGGGAGTGGAAATAAGTAAGCTGAACATTTTTTTCCCCCTAGTTAAGCTTGAAAGGTCATTCAGGCTAAGTTAACGTTTTTATTCCAATGACGTTAACCAAAGTGGCTTGAATTAATTCACAGAATAAATCAGGCTTGCCTGCATCTATCAGAGAACTATCCGCAAAACATATTCTTTGGATTATAGAACTAGCTTTTTAGTTTTTAATATTACAGAAGGAGGTGAAGAAAAAAACAAGAAGAAACGAAGAAACGATTTGGACTAGGATCATTTGTAAAAATAAGGGGTTAAACAATACTCATGCCAATGTGCCTTGGATGATCCACATCTCAGGATCATAAGCACATTAAACTGTCTATGGAGTGAGAGGCCTCATAGTCTAGGTGCAATGACGTGATTATCAGAGGCATGCCCTACCACTAAGCTAATAACCCGTCATGTGAGCCTCCCGCTGGGGTCCTGCTATGCCTAAAGCAAGAGAAGCCATATCTCTTAATATAAAATCGATTTAACTAATTTGATTATATTAAGTAAGTTAGGTAATTCAGTTAATTATAAGAAATCACATGTTTTTTTCCCTAAAGTACTATAATCATCTTTATTAATATATTTCTTTCCTTTTCTATTTGATTATGGTTGAAGGAGTATCAACATGGATAACTTAAGAAAAATTGTTTGATATAAGAAATAAGTCTTATATGTAAGATCAAGGTCAACTCGATGATTAGATCTTATATTAAGGCCTTTTCTTTTTTCTTTTTAACAAAACTCCTCAATCCGTAACCGAGCAAAACGTGCATTGAGGACTGTAAGTTAACACACACAAAATTTGCAAAACTAATCACCATCTAAAGCCTTTTTCACCGATTCATGCGATGGGGCAAGATTTTGAATAAGAGGGTCATCAAGGAGGAAATATCTTTGAGCTTGCCCTGAAAAGATCTCAAGAGGGATTTCTATAGTACTTTTATAATTTCTTCAAGCGCGTTTGCGTGTCGTATGATAATAGTCAGACTTGACACTTTTGTATAATATGTCTGCAATCAGGCTTTAAGATTCTTTAGATGATCTCAGAATTTTGCAATGTGCCTTCAATAATAGTTATTGAATTTTGGGTTAATATAATTTTTTATCCTTCAAATTTGCTCTTATTTTGATTTTGGTCTCTTAGATTTCAAACCATAACTTTTTATCCTTTAAAGGGGTAAAATATTCCAGATTATTATTGAATTATAATGACCAATATTTTAAACAAGAAGAAACTTAAAAAACCCAAAAAAAACATATGATTTAAATTTTGGGAGGTGCAAATTAAAATAAAGGCAGGTCTAAAGTGAACAAAAATTGTATCAACCCTTAAATTTTTATGAGCTTTTGAGACAGCCTTTGGGTCACACTTTTTTAAAGGAAATTTGTTCACATATTCTTATGCATGCAAGGTGTTTTTCTTTTAAAAAAAAAACACACACACTTTAAAAAAAAATGCTTCAGTTTTTTCGTGAAAAAATGGTTCCCATATAATCATTCGTACACAGGGAAAATAGTATAATAATGATTTTTAATACTGGAAATAAATAAATTAGAATAATTTAATTATTGATAATTTTGAATTTTATTGTCGAACGAATAAAAGCTTTTAATTATAAAAAGTAATATTCATGCATTTGAAATTAAATAAATATTTTTTAATTACTTCAATTGAAATGAAATCTTTTTAAAAAATTAATCTGGTTAATATCATACTGTGTTCTGGTCAAAAAATATCATATTGCGTCATAAACTTTGTTCCTAACAAAAATTTTAAGTATCATCTTACGAAAATTTCAATCGTTCTTTGTTATTCATGTACCATATGAATAATAATTAAATGTTTTGATAATGCGTAGCCATTCCAAACCACATACTTCCAAGAGAATTGAGGGGAGTATATTAATATACCCAACCTAATTCACGCTTAACCTGGAATATAAAAAAAAAATTCTTAATATAAGACATATTTAACTAATTTGATTAGATTAAACAAATTAAATAAATTAATTAATTATAATAAATATAATATGTTTTTTTCTAAAACACCATAATCATTTTCCTTAATATCTTCTCTCTCTATTTTCTACTTGATTATGGTTAGGGGAAATCTATAGGGGTAACTTAGAAATAATTTGATAAGTATGATAAATAAATCTTATATTTAAGATAAAAATTAATTTAACAATTAGATTTTATATTAAAAATTAGAAGAGTGTTTGTATACGCGCGCGTATGTGTGTGTATAATCTAGTAAAGCGAAGGCAAGTTGAAAATCTTACGAGGCGTGGGTGAAACAAGAGTTAAAGTGCGTTTGCGTCCGGGGCATATTATATTCTGTATCTTAAAATATTTTATTATGTATTTAATATTTTAAAATACTTTTTAAGTATATACAATATTTTGAAGTTTTTTTATGTATCTAGTATTTTAAAATATTTTATGTATTTAATGTCCCAAAATATTTTTTGGTACATCTAATATCAAATAAAAAATGTTTTAAAATGTCAGACATACCTAAAAAATATTTTAAGATACCAAATATATTACAAAATATTTTCAAGATGTTAGATATATTTAAGAAAATAGTCTGCGTTGGTGATGCATTTTAACCTCCAAACAATTTCTTTTTTTGTCACAACATGGATTCGAATTATACCTTTTAGATGGTGTCTGAATAAAAATAAAATTATAGTCTTAAAAATATTTTTATGATATATTTAAAATAAATATACAAAAAAGTTTTTAAAAAATAATTTTGGATTTATCCAAACACCATTAATTAATCTGGCAAACGCGGAAACGGGCCAGGCAAATGTCAGATGGATCCCCTCACTACCTTTTTCCTTGACTGGTTGACGTTCTCCTTGGCCTGTCGCCATCTTGGTCCTCGTGCTCCTCAACCCGTCGCCGTCCTTCATCGCTGCTTTGTGATCCTCAGTCCGCCGTCTGTCGCGTAGCTCGGCGAACTCCACCAATTTGCAGAGAGCTCCCTCTTCCAGGTAAGCTCTCCCTTCTTAATAATTTCGATTTTTAAACTGTAAACGTAAGATGTGACTGAACCTCTGATCTGTGATGGAGTATTCTTCAGCTGCATTCACTCATTGCCAGAGGTGAAAATAATGATTAACTCTGGTCTGTTATGTATTACCCCACACAAAATGGGGCTTATATTTATATTCAGTACCGGTATACATTAGCAGATAAATAATATTTTTAATTATATTATATTATTTTAATCCTTGCCGATCTTACCGGAGACTCTCGAACATTCCCCATTGAGAACCTTGCTATATATTAGGCATGCCTATGGCATGACATAGCGTGCTTCGAGTAATCTAATCTTAGTGCATTTTGTATAAGTTGGAATTTCTAAATAAAAAAATACCAACAAAGCCGACTATGATTAGTAACAATATAATATTCCGGGACAAATGACAATATGAGAACTAAAAATCAGGGTAATATAATTTTTGGTTACTAAAATTTGTTCCTATTTCAGTTTGGGTTCATCAAATTGCAAATCGGTGATTTTGGTCTCTAAAATTTAATGTTTTAGAATTTAGAGGTATAACGGTGTTAAATTTGCTAAGGTGTTATAGACGGCATTAAAATGTTGATTTTGACTCACAAAATAGGACCTAATTGAATCTTGTGTAGATAATTTGAGTGGGGGAATAGGCCCTCAAAACATAGCTATTTAACCCCTTTTTTTTTCAGTGTTGATTTGGGAAGCTATTACTGTACTTTAAGAATTCATCCCCAGTCGTCCTCTGCTTTTGAAATTATGATTTGGGGAAAATCCTAACTTTCGTTTTCAAAGTTCTCCCAGACATGCACCATTGATTAGGCATAAAGCTTTAGACTGTAACCTATGGTAACTAATGATTATAAATATATATCGAAGGGTTTATAGCTAAGTGTGGAATGTAATGGGTTTACCTGATGTCACAAGCAGGGTCCAGTCGCTACCTCCTATTTGCATGGAGCTTTCATGTCGGTTATGACTTGCTTGTTGCTTCTATTGTTGACTACTTACAGGGTGATGATAACGATTTCTATTCCATGGAGTATTTGGAGAGCAGCTCCTCATCGTTGAAACCGAGTCATGTATATATCAGCTTTAGAGGTGATGAAGAGACTCGTAAATTCATGCATAGCCTTTTGGCTGCTCTGAAAGCAGAAGGCTTCAGAATCTTTGGAGATGATAAGAAGCTTGAAACGCCGGGCTCCAATCTTCCACCTCACCTTCTTCAAGCAATTCGTGAGTCGTGGATTTGGATTGTTGTCTTCTCCAAGAACTATGCTTCTTCATGTTGGTGTTTAAAGGAACTGTCACAGGTTTTGCGCATCATTCTTTCTCAGGATGAATCTCAATTGTCTTGTGCGGACTCATCATCATCAGTTTTTGCGCATCCATTGTACGCTGTCGATGCTGAACGACAAGAAATGTGCGAAGCAGACATAGACAAGGTGAACAGATGGAGGCAAGCTCTGAAACGAGGGTTCCGTGTCTCTGGGCGCTGGAGTGCATCAGATAGGGTTATAGCAGTTTTTTACGATGTGGATCCAAAATCCTTTCCTCAACATATTCAACAAGCATGCACACAAGATTCATTTGAGATAACCCAATGGGAAGATATCGAACAAGTGGCCAGTTCCCCTGGCTGGCAAGTGCGGAATGAGTACGTAATTTTACTCTCTCTCTCTCTCTATATATATATATCTACACACACTCTTATATACTCCTCTGATCCTTAATATAAGACCTATTTAACCAATTTAATTAGATTAAAAAATTTAGGTAAGTTAGTTAATTATAAAAAAAAATATGACATATTTTTCCTAAAATACCATAATATCCTCCCTCTCTCTTCTATTTGATTATGGTTGAGAGAGTATTTATAGGGATAATTTAGGAAAAATTGATAAATATGAGAAATAGGTTTTATATTTAGGATTAAAATCAACTTAACAATTAGGTCATATATTAAGGATAGGAGGAGAGTATATATATATATATACACATATATCAGAAACAACAAACTGTTTTACTAGCAGACCTCAACTCCAGATGCAATATGGATATTATATAATTTGTGTATATATATCTACTTTAAAAATTTTAGATGTCACTTCTAAGTTGTCTTGATAAAAGCCACACACCAATTATAGCAGAGGATCTTTAAGAGGAAACAAATTTGATTGATTGGGCGTTCCACTTTCTCTTTTTCAGCTCAGGGTTACAGGTTATTCCAAAAACTGTTAAAGAAGTCAAGTCTAAAATAGATAAACTATTTTATGACTTCTTCGGATTTGTTGGGATGCAATCTCAAGTGGAAGAAGTAGAAAAGCTTTTGGATTTGAATGCAGATGATGAAGTTCGAGTTGTTGGCATTTGTGGTATGAGTGGATTGGGGAAATCTTCTATTGCTACTGTTTTATATCTTAAGACCTTTCACCTTTTTGATGCCTTTTGTTTCCTTCCCAATCTGAGTGGACGTTTAAAGCATGGTGACATAACCCTACAAGAACTTCTGCATAGACATTTGAGGACAGAAAATTCAGAGATGAAGGATTTTCTAGACAAAGAGTTCTTACTAGGGGAAAGGCTAAGAAAGCACAAGTTTCTTATAGTTCTTGATGGTGTTGATCTTGTACAACATCTACAGGAGTTGAACTTAGTTGAAAAATCCAATTGTTTTGGCGGGGACAGTAGAATCATTATAACAACTAGAGATGAACAAGTCCTTCAAAAATATGAGGTTAATACCATTTATAGACCTAAACTCTTGTCCAGGGACGAAGGTTTCAAACTATTTTGTTCTAAAGCTTTTCTAGGGGGATATCCGATTGATGATTTCGAAGGGATGATATATAGGGTGTTGGAATATGCTAATGGCCTTCCATTAGCAATTGAAATATTGGGTTCATCCTTTTTTGGAAAAGGCGTTGCAGAATGGAGAAGTTTCCTGGATAGGGAAGAAATTATTCCTCCCTATGAGATCACAAGGGTGCTTAGAAAAAGTTTTGACGAACTCGATGACATGAGTAAGGAAATGTTTTTGGACATAGCATGCTTCTTTGTTGGGAAGGACATTAACTGTGTGAAGGAAATTTTACATGATTGCATCGATTGCTCTGTTGATGTAGAAATTCTTTTTCAGAAGTCGGTCATCACAATTGCAAATGAGAGGATACAAATGCATAGTATGCTGCAAGCAATGGGGCGAGATATTATTCGACAGCAATATCCGTATCAACAAAGCCGATTATACCTTTATAGTGACATTAAATCTGTTATGGAGAAGAAAAGAAACATGGTAAGTTTTGATACCCCTTTTTAGCACATTACATTATGAAAAGTTAAAATAATAATCTAACATTTTATTATTTCTATGTACAAATGCGTTTATACTCCCAGGTGATGGAAAATGTTGAAGCTCAGCCAGATGATAGTGAATCTGATATGGGGAGAGAGAGAGAGACATGGGCAAGTTTTGATAGCCCTTTTTGGCACATGACAACATGAAAGGTTAAAACAATAATCTAACATTTCATTATTTCTGTGCACAAATGCGTTTATACTCCCAGGTGATGGAAAATGATGAAGCTCAGCCAGATGACAGCGAATCTGACATTGAGAGAGAGAGATACACATGGGCAAGTTTTGATAGCTCTTTTTAGCACATGACAACATGAAAAGTTAAAACAATAATCTAACATTTCATTATTTCTGTGCACAAATGCGTTTATACTCCCAGCTGATGGAAAATGTTGAAGCTCAGCCAGATGACAGTGAATCTGATATTGAGAGAGAGAGATACACATGGGCAAGTTTTGATAGCCCTTTTTAGCACATGACAACATGAAAAGTTAAAATAATAATCTAACATTTCATTATTTCTGTGTACAGATGCGTTTATACTCCCAGGGGATGGAAAATGTTGAAGCTCAGCCAGATGACAGCGAATCTGATATTGAGACAGAGAGACACGCATGGGCAAGTTTTGATAGCCCTTTTTAGCACATGACAACATGAAAAGTTAAAATAATAATCTAACATTTCAGTATTTCTGTGTACAGATGCGTTTATACTCCCTGGGGATGGAAAATGTTGAAGCTCAGCCAGATGACAAGGAATCTGATATTGAGAGAGAGAGACACGCATGGGCAAGTTTTGATAGCCCTTCTTAGCACGTGACAAAATGAAAAGTTAAAATAATAATCTAACATTTCATCATTTCTGTGTACAAATGCGTTTATACTCCCAGGTGATGGAAAAAGTTGAAGCTCAGCCAGATGACAGCGAATCTGATATTGAGAGAGAGAGATACCCGTGGGCAAGTTTTGATAGCCCTTTTAGCACATGACAATATGAAAAGTTAAAATAATAATCTAACGTTTCATTATTTCTGTGTACAAATGCGTTTATACTCCCAGGTGACGGAAAATGTTGAAGCTTGGTCAAATGACAGCGAATCTGATATTAAGAGAGAGAGATACGAACGGGCAAGTTTTGATAGCCTTTTTTAGCACATGACAATATGAAAAGTTAAAATGATAATCTAACATTTCATTATTTCTGTGTACAAATGCATTTATACTCCCAGGTGATGAAAGTTGAGGCTCTGCCAGTTCACGTCAACGCTGTTTTTGAGAGATATAGATACACATGGGTAGGTTTTGATAACCCTTTTTAGCACTCCATTACAAAATGAGAAGTTACAGTAATAATCTGACATTTCAGCATCTCTATATACAAATGCATTTATAATCCCAGATGGTGGAAAAAGTTGAAGCTATAGCCTTGGATTTGGAAGAGCCAAAAATGGCCTCATTGAGGGTTGATGCTTTATCAGATATGATCAACCTCAGATTGCTGATATTCCATAACGTGGAATTTTCTGGAACCCTTAGTAATCTTTCAAGCAAGTTGCGATATGTTTCGTGGCATCAATATCCTTTCACTTCTTTGCCATCGGGTTTTCAATCTGACACACTTGTTCAACTGATTATGGCTGAAAGCAACATGACAGAAGTGTGGAAGGGCAGAATGGTATGTTCATGTTCTTCTTTTAGTTTTTAAATATTTAAATGACTAGAAATTATTCAATCAAACTCCTAAACAAATATAGATACCTTTTACCTGTTGTTAAATATCCCCCAAGTGTCTTGTTTTAATACAAAAAGTACTATATATTCTCTATTCACAGATGCTCCCTACTTTGAGAAAACTGAATCTAAGTGGCTCCAAAGCTTTGACAAAGACGCCAGATTTTGGTGGGGTTCCAAATCTTGAGAAGCTAGAGCTCGAAGGATGTACTGGATTGTTGCAACTTGATCCATCTGTTGCTCAACTTCCAAAGCTCAGATTCTTGAACTTGAAAGGTTGCATCAATCTTGTCAGTATCCCTAATTCCATGTTTTGTCTGAACTCGTTGGAAGTCCTAAATCTAGCTGGCTGCTCTAAACTTGCATGTTGCTTGAAGTTTTCTCCAATGAGGAGTTTGATACAAGTGAAACTGCTTAGCATCTGGGACAGTCCATTCTTGGAAAAAATTTTGTACTTTCTTCTGTTGGTTTTGCCAGAACAAAAGAGATATCATGACTTCGTTTCTTCTTGTCTTATTTACTTGATGTGTATTTGTGAGGTCAAATATGTATAAGCTCCAGTCATGAGAGTCTGTACGAGTGTATTTGGTTAGTATGGGAATAATATAGTGCTACTTAGATACATTTCTGGTATCATAGCAGATTAGTTCTTAATGAACAATTATTTAAAGAAAAAGTTATATATTTATCAAAACATATAAAATCATGAAATTGTAAAACCTTGCACTAAATAAATATTTCTCCTACGAGTCTTAAACAAGTGTACATCAACCACTCACGCTGGCTATAAAATCTAGCAGCAAAATAATAATCTGACGAGGAATAATATAAATAAATCTTAAACTTGACATTACTTTGACTCCAATTATATTTTTCAGTCTGGCAAACGAGGAAACAACATGGGTTTGCCTCTTATTACTTGTTTTGTTTTTAATGTAAGACTTAATTTGAAAGTTGGTATTGGTATTATATACTCTTCCGGTCCTAAATATAAGACACGTGTATAAGAGTCTTATATTTAGAACCGGAGAAGTATAACATCTATTTTACATGCTTATGAATTTTTTTCACATTAATTCTATTAATATTCTCTCAATAACAATAGAGCGAAGGAAGAAACTAAAAAAGATAATTAGAATTTTTTTTTAAAATATCATATTAACAAATTTAAATGACATTCTTACTCTTCTCATACGTCCTACCTTGTATCCTCTGATTCGCAATTCCTTCACTGACTGCTTTACTTCTGTCCTCACCCTCACCCCATTTGCGTCTCCCTGAACCCCCAAACCCACCCTGTCACTATCGTGATCCTCGTGCTCCTTATCCGTTTTTTGATCCTCGTGCTTCGCAGTCTGCTGCCTATCGTGTAGCTCGGGTAATTAACTCTGTCAATTTGCAGAGAATCAGAGACTTCAGAGTTCAATCTTCAATTTCCCTCTTTGTGTGGCTTCTCCCAGGTAGGCTCTCCCTTCTTAATAATTTCGATATATGAACTTTAAATATAAGATCGGAGTGAACCTCTGCTCTGTGATAGAGTATTCTTCAACTGCATTCACTGATAGCCAAAAGTAAAAAGAACCGGTCGTGCGTAGGTGGGGTAAAAATAATGATCAACTCTGGTTTGTTGTGTATTTTACATTAGCTGCTATGTAATATATTAAATTAATTTGTTTTTGGGATAGTTTTGGATATTTTTAATTGAATTATATTATTTTAATCACAATCCATCAAACCATCGATCAAACCGGTTAATTAAGTCTTGAACCATCCCAATTTTCAGAACCTTGTTAAATATTATGCATGCTTATTGCATATAACATGGTGGGTACCTAAGCCTGAATTCTGATGGATTGGGACGGAAGATTGAAACTGGGATTGAGACTTTAAAATTATATTTGGTATGAAGTCATATTTGGAGGGAATGATTTTGTTAAATTTATTTTTCAGTTTGTCATGAAGTGTGAAATTGACCAAAAAAAATACCCTTACCCTCATCTAAATTTGGGTTGCGTACGAGGGGGGGAAAGGCCAGGTAGTGTAACTTTGGACGAACTGAAGTGGGTGAAAATTTTGAAGTAATTTGCCGAAAGGGACTGAAGCAGCAAGTTTGATGGCCTTCGTTTTGCAGTCTCGTAGCCGTTCATCAGTAGTATTCGCAAAGCATTACCTCGTCGCCGTCTTCGATGCTGCTAAATGCTGTAAACAGTAAAAATAATTAATCAAATGCTATATTTTGTGAACTATTTACTCATATGCTGCATTTTTTTTAAACTTGTTCATCCCATGATGAGCTTTCACTCTGACTATCTGTCTTTTAAAATAAAAGGTGGAAAATGCCAACGAGTTCAAACTCTTTGCATTTTTATTTTTGGCAAAAATTACAGCTAAGTATCCCATTTCTTCATCTTCTGTCCCGTGTCCATGACTTTTGAATTTTGGAGGAATTATTATAATTGATATCCCGTCCCTTCATATCTTCTACTACTTCATTCTTCTTTTATTCTACTTTTTCTTCTAGATAGTTTAAATATAAGTAGATTTATGCGGAAAAATGACTTTTTATCTTGATACTTAAATTTAGAAGAAAATATATAAATAAATTAAATAATATTAAATATTTATGAGTTTTTTTAATGTATCCATATCCACACATATTAATCATAAAATATATACTTATTAATTTCTATATTTATGCTAATTATTCAGCAATATTTAAATCAAGAGTATTATTGAAAAAAAAAAGTTTAATAGCTTCATAAATTTATGAAATAGTTTTTAAATAAAAATATTGAAAACTTTATGTATACAAAATCACTTAAATTAATTTAATAAACAAATACTGAAAACTAATCAATTTATTAAGTGATATTTCTTAATTATTATTTTAATCACATAAAAGTAAAAGTTACTATAAAAGATTGAGCCTTCTTTCATAGTGAGAGCTTCATGTCACCTCAAACAATAAAAGGAAAAAAAAAAAGGGAAATAGATAAGGATGGGTATTGAAGAAAAATAAGAAAATTAATATCTTTGGGATAATAAAGATAAAAATTGATAAGTGTATATTTTATAATTAAATATGTGTTGATTTAGATATATTATAGAAGATTGGTAAATATTTTATATTTATTTAATTTAGTTACATATTTTCTCCTAAATTTAAGTATTAAGATAAAAAGTAATTTTTCTACAAAAATCTACTTTGTTATGAAATTAACTAACAATGAAACTAGATTGGAGAAGAGAAGTAAACAAGAAAATAAGAAAATGATATTGTATTCCTTCATTTGCTTCACTTGCCTCATAATACAATGGCATGCCTTATTTATAGGCATAGTCTTACACATAAGTTACATTGGTACTTAAATGATAGATAGTGGACAATAAACCACATGAATATGAGTAGGGGGAGTTACAAGATTAAAGGCATAATGGAAAGATAATGGAGTAGTGGAAGATTAATGCCCAATGGAAAATTATGCCTAGTGGAAGTAGTGGGAGTTTGATGATGAAGTTGAGAGGAAGAGGAAGAGGAAGAGGAAGAAAAGGAGATGGACATCCACATGTTATAATATTCATAACACTCCCCTTTGGATATCCATTATATAAGATATGTGCCTCATTAAAAAATTTCAACTAAGAAAAACCCTATGGGACAAAAGCCTAGTAGAAGAAAAAGAGTACACATTCATTGATATACTATTTGGTGCTGCCTCATTAAAAACCTTGTTAGGAAAACCCAGTGGGAAAAAACCATAGACAAGGAACAAAAAGTACAGCATGTATTAACTCCCCCTCTTGATAACATCAATTGATATCCCTGAGTCTGTGACATCCGATATCATGAATAAACTTTTCAAATATTGTAATAGGAAGTGACTTGGTGAACAAATCTGTTAGATTTTTATTTGAACAGATTTGCTAGATATATATTTTACTATCTTTTGAATATTATGAAATACTTTATCTGGAATTACCAACATGTGGATCAAAAAGGAATTCACAACCTCTATTTTAGTGTCTTTGTATTGGTGAAGAACTATATATTACTAGTAAGTTAACAACAAATGATATATCAAGTCATATGTAACTAGCAAGATATATAAATGCATCAACTGTACTAACATATGGTACTTCTGGACTAAATAGTTATTCATCACATTCTCAAAATCTAAAAAATTCTTTATTTACCTCTACAAATCTCACAACTATCAAAGTATATAATGGATGTGATTTATCCATATAAAAACACTTTAAGATCTTTCTTATATCAATTATTTGATACACAAAAATCTTTATTTCTAATGCATTCAATTTGCAATCCGAGATAAAACTTTGTTCTTTCTAAATCTTTCATTTCAAATTCTTTCTTGTAAACAATATATAACTTTTATGAGCTCTTCAGGAGTTCTGATGATATTTATGTCATCAATACAAACTAAAATTATAACATACCCATTTTAAAAAGTTTTTCATAGAAATACATGGGTGAATTAGATTATTTTTATATCATTTCTTCAACCGATATTTACTTAATCAGTTATACCACATACGTCCTGATTGCTTCTGGCAACTTACTTAACTTAATTAAATATTGTTCTCAAGAACTTGGATTGTATGTTTCTGGCAAGTGAAATCCTTCAGGAAATTTCATATATTTTGATTCAAAACTATAAAAAGGATCATACATACTGAAATTATTTTAATCTTCATAATATTTTATATACTAAAAGATTTTCTTATATATGCTCCTGGCATATTTTTGATCCTTTAAGGATTATTATGTAAATTTCACTATTAATGATCCTCATCCATGGGTCATAATAATATCTAACAGGCACATTTCATAACTGCCAGACTATTCAAATATTTTAAATTATATCCACTACAAAGTAATATGTCTCATCATAATTATTTGTGAAAATCTATATTTTCACATAAATGTACATATATTCTATAGAAGTTTTATATTTCATGTGTTGGGACTGCAAGCCTATTTTCACATATCGAAATAATAGTTTCATCACATCTTTTTCCTTTTCCTTTTCTTCTTGGCCAAATCTATATCTACTTTGTATGATAGATCTATGTGTAAGATCCTCTTTTTATCACATGATATTCTTATGAAAATTATTGTCAACAACTTTATCTTTTTGGTTCTATTTTTTCTTTTATGACATAACTTGTTGAGATCTCTTTCTTCGTTTTCAGGTACCTAAACCTCTTCTGAGGTTTTACAATTAGTTATCTCTTGACACTCTTCTAGAGTACATGCCTCCTCAATACAACTTCTAAGTTGTATGCTCCTTTTTATTCAAGATATTTATATTGGAACCGATTAACCTCTCATGCTTCTGGCATGTCTTAATATTTATAATAATTGGAGTATTTTCAGCTAGAATAAGAGATTTAAAAATTTTCATTCAGGTCAGTAAAATATTTTGTAGCATTTCATGAATGCAATTTTGCTGAACTTCTAGTCCATACTAATTGAACTTCTAGTCTATACTGATATATTTGAAGATTTATATTTGATAGTAATAATGCATTCAATGCTTTCTCTTTTCCAACTACTCAGTTTCTCCCCCTCATGTTAGGAAAATTTTGTCGAATAACAATCAACTAATTATGCAGTATAAGCCTCTTAAATCCATTTGTTTCATTTAGGAACATTGTTTTGTTCTATTTAGAGACAAACAAGAAGAAGGAGGTTCTTACCCCACATATGTCCCAACTTTCTTTTAATATTCATTTATGTGCATTGTGGTGGATTGGTAGGCATAAATATTGCACATTTCAATTTTTTAGATGAAAAATATCTGACTTCTGACTAAAAGCCAATTTTATTAGGAGAATTTTGTTGCTTTGATATCTATAAGTGCTGCAATATATTAAATCAAATATGCCAACACTAAAATGAAAAAAATTTGTTCTCATAAATATTGATAAAGCTATTCACAGAGGCATTAACAAATGATTTTGCTAGATCAATTTGTTAAGCAGGCTTTTCAACATTAAAAGCTTGATATATAAATTCACTAGCATCTTTAAAATCAAGTTTTGGGAGTCACATAGTCTGGAAATATTTATCTAAATAATCTTGCAAACTTCAGGTTGCAAATTAGTGTCAATCACACATCTTACCATTTTATATAGATGCGTCTATCAAATAGTGAATGCTTGTATCGCTTATGTGCTTCTAAATGGGCCTATATATATTTCCAAAAATATAGTGAACTATTCGAAAACAAAACATAACTAGTGATATTTTATAATTAATTTTTTATAGATTAATTAGCACATATGAATTCTTAAAAATGTTGGTTATTCGGAAGAATCTTCTGGTTCTTCAATGGATATCAATACATAATCTTTAATAATTTGTTGATCATATAGTTTAAGATGATCAAACAAGTCATACCAATAATAAATCTAAATATATCAGTAAACTTCTGGTTTACTGTACCATGTTTCATTACCAACAATAAATTTTTTTTCAATATAATATATGATTGATGATATCCATTTATGAAATTGATATGAAAAATATATCTAATATCAACTCATAGTTATATTCTAATAGTCTTCCCCTTAAAATCGAGTCATTTAAACATGATTTCTTTATTCATATATTTCATAAACAGTTGCTAGCATATAATAGGTTAAAGCCAATAACCTATCTTTTACTTGGAAGTCCAAGTACTTCCTAATTCATCTATAGTTACAGACTTTATTTTAATTATGCTATAACATTTACACTTTTTGGAAAACTAAAGTTGTGATGTGGATCTATGGGTTATATTTTCCACCATCAATACTTCGTCTGCTCATAAAGAAAAATCAGTATCAGTTCTTCCAGAACTATATTAATACTATTACATCTAGTTCTTCAAGAACTATATAATTTAGGAGGAATATGAAAGACAACTCTATTTCAATATATCATTAATATAATAACAAATAATTATGAATATCACAGATTTAACTTGCAATACACGTAGAGAACACACAAAAATATGAAGAACATTTAAAATGAACTTTTAAAAAAATAAAGTACAAATAAGACTTAATATTCAAAACTTCTCAATATTAATCAAGGTACTATAGACATTTAAAATATTCAAAACTAATATTGAATCAGATCATATAAATAAGATATAAATAAACAAAATATAACTAATAACTTTTGGGTCTATTTGATCTATTTAGTTTTATATCACACACTTATGAATATCATAATATCAAATTCTTATAACAAATTTTTTTTTTTACAAATCACAATAAATTTAAAGACTGATAAAAATTAAACATTATACATATAGCCTTCTAGGCATATACTTATATGTTTTATATTTTTATATACACTTTGGATATCTATCTTTCTTCACAACTTATCACCTTCAGGCATTATAATTACCTTTGATATTTTCATAATATTACATGGTCTTTTTGATTCCACAACCATTTTTTTAACATGCTTTTCAATGAATTGATACATATTTGTCTATATGACTTCTGGTCATATTATAACATTTGTTCATAATTTTATCATATTGATCATAAGGCTATTACTAATTCTTCTGTTATGATTCAATAGTCAAGCCCTAAGATTATTGCCCTTTTAGTTATCAGTTCCACTGATACAATGTGATCATACTCTTTATCACTCTTATGGATATATTCCTTGCTTTCAATAGCATACCATCATTTTTCTCAAATATTAGTTTTCAGGACTATAACAAAATTTTCAAAACTACGAAATTCTTTTGTATTGTTTAATTTTTTAAACCATCACTCTTTAGAACTTTGATATAGATTATCAAATTATGACAATCTTGTTATGCCATCTGTTACAACTACATGATGGTCTTTTATCAAATAATCATCAAAATGTGATGTGGCTTCTGGCCATCTAATTACAAAATCAAGAGTACAATGGCTATTAGCTATTCATTTATATATTTAACATTTTACTTTCTAAGACAATAATTTACTAATATCGAGGATGATAATCATATAGAATAATATTATAGATGAACATAAACTTCATAGCAAATCAAGAAGTATAAGAATAGTAGGATCATAACAATATAAGAAAAGTAAGAAATAAAAATAAAAATTTTCATATCTCAATACGATAAATAAAATATTCAGCTACCAATGAATCAATAAGATTAATATACAAAACCACCATTTCCTCTAAATAAATTAGAGAAATCTTACCAAACTATTTGGATCAAACTATCTTCATTCAACAAACAAAACTTCAACTTGTATCAACTAGGAGCCATGAATTCTGATGGTAGAGTCTCGTGCTGATAACGTGTTATGAAATTAACTAATAATGAAATTAGATTGGAGAAGAGAAGTAAACAAGAAAATGAGATAATGATATTGTATTCCTTCACTTGCTTCACTTGCCTCACAATACAATGGCATGCCTTATTTATAGGCATAGTCTTACACATAAGTTACATTGGAACTTAAATGATAGATAGTGGACAATAAACCACATGAATATAAGTAGGGAGAGTTATAAGATTAAAGGCTTAATGGAAAGGTAATGGAATAGTAGAAGATTAATGCCTAGTAGAAGTAGTGGGAGTTTGATGATGAAGTTGAGAGGAAGAGGAAGAAGGGGAAATGGACATCAATATGTTATAATATTCATAACATACTTCTATTTATAAAAGATGCAGAATAAAAGAAAATAAAGTTTTAGAAGATATGAAGGGACAGGATATCAATTATAATTTTTTCAAAAGTCAAATCTGGAGACGTGACAGAAGCTGGAGAAATTAGCTGTAATTTTTGCCAAAATAAAAATAAAGAGTTGAACTCGTTCATGGCCTGTAGGAGTTCTACTTTTTCATTTTAGAAAACAGATTGTCAGAGTAGAAATTCATCGTAAGGCGAACGGGTTTCAAAGAAGGGTAGTATGTGAGTGCATAATTCACATGGTGTAACATTTGAATAATTATTTTTTACTCTTCACAGCATTTGGATAAAACTAAAAATTTTTCCCTATAAATCGCATGAACTAGTGTATTTGATTAGATTTATAATTAGACAATAGTTACATTTAATTTAATATATTTAAATCCTAATTAAGATATTATTCAAATCTAAAATTAATTATTAATTTTTTTATTTGAGGCTCCAATTGAAATCTCATTTAATTATAATACTCCCCATTTAATTCAATATAATTAAATATCAATCAAGATATTATTCAAATTTTATTTATTGAAAATGTTCAAATTGTACATTGTCTTACTCAACCTATTTTTAACGAATAGGATATTAGTTGATAGTTGATAGTTGATTATTAATTAGTTGATTTAAATTTTAATCAAGATATTATTCAAATCTTATTAATTGAATGTGTTCAAATTACACATTATCATACCTGATCTATTTTTAAACGAATTGGGTATTATAAAATTTTAAGAACATAGTTGATGATAGTTATTGATTGATGTATTCAAACTGCATATTGTCATGCTCGACTCATTTTTAACGAATCAGGTATTACAAGATTTTAAGAATATAATTGATTGATTGATAGTTGATAATTGATTGATTAATTTAAATCTCAATTAAAATATTATTCAAATCTTATTAATTGAATATATTCAAATTGTAAAGGTTATAGTTGACCCATTCGTATATTATAAGATTCCAAGAATATAGTTGATAATGATAGTTGATTAAACGGATTGGGTATTATAAGATTTAAAAAATATAGTTGATATAGTTGATTGATTAGTTGATAATTGATTGATTGCCTTCTTCGTCTCGCAGGCACACTACTGAGAATTTTATTTTATTTTATTTTATTTTCCCTTTCCTCCATTTTGTATGCCTAGTGTAGTGGGTTCTCATAATCCCCTTTGAAATTGAGGCAATGTTGCTCGAATCAAAGCGAAACTACTAGCGAGGATGACGGAAATAGGCAAAGATGATAAACCCAAATCATCCACCAAATCGAAAACAGCCAAAGCCATGGCTAGGCTTATCAATAGCAAACCTTTGTCAAATGAACTGGCATCCTCTTTATCTTCACTTTCTCCCGCTCTGTCGAAAACCACGGTGCTTCAAACTCTTCGCCTCCTCACAAATTCATCCAAAGCCTTTCAATTCTTCAAGTGGGTACACGATATGGGTTTCCCTCACAATGACCAATCATACTTCTTAATGCTTGTAATTTTGGGCTGTGGCAAAAACTTTAATGTAGCTCGGAATTTTTTGTTTTCACTTGAGCTAAGATCCAATGGTTCTGTAAAGCTTAATGATCGATTATTTAATAGCTCAATTAGGAGTTATGGTCAAGCTGGGTTGTTTGAAGAGTCAATGCAGCTTTTTCAGACTATGAAGACGATGGCCGTTTCACCCTCTGTGATCACATTCAACAGTCTTTTGTCTATAGGTCGGACAAATATTACAAACGATATTTATGATGAAATGCTCAGAACGTATGGAGTAGCACCGGACACATGCACATATAATATTTTGATCAGAGGGTTTTGTAAGAATTCCATGGTTGATGGAGGGTTTCGATTTTTCAATGAAATGTCACGTTTCAATTGTGATGCTGATATTATTACATATAATACACTTCTTGATGGCTTGTGTAAAGCAGGAAAGGTCAAAATAGCACATGATTTAGCGAAGGGTATGAGTAAGAAAAGTAAGAATTTGAATCCTAATGTTGTGACTTGTACAACTTTAATCGGAGGGCATTGTATGCAACAAAAATTAGATGAGGCCTTGTCAAGCGCTCAAGCTAAATAAAATTACTTACAATACTCTAATAAAAGGACTTTGTGAAGCCCAGAACCTAGATAAGATAAAAGATATTTTGGAACAAACCATGGGGGATAGGGAATTCAGTCCAGACACATGTACCTTCAACACATTAATTCATGCACATTGCAGTGCAGGAAACTTAGACGAGGCAGTAAAGGTGTTTTAAGAGGATGAAAAACTTGCAGGTCGGTGCAGACTCAACCACATACAGTTTTCTGTTGCTTAGCCTGTGTCAAAGAGAGGACTACGTTATGGCAGAAAAGCTATCTGATGAGTTGTATGAGAAGGAAATTTTGTTGAGTAATTTTGGCTCTAAGCCTCTTGCTGCTGCTGATAACCCTATGTTTCAGTATCTTTGTAAACATGGGAAGACTAAGAAGGCATAGAGGGTGTTTAGACAGCTAATGAAAAGGGGAACACAAGAGCCCCCCTCCTGCAAGACAATGATTATGGGGCACTGTAAGGAAGGATGTTATGAAGACGCATATGAGCTTTTGAAGTGGATATTGAGACAAAATTTTCTTCCAGATGTTGAGATATATGATTCTTTGATTGATGGTTTTCTTCAGAAGGAGAAACCTCTTCTTGCAAAAGAGGCATTGGAGAAAATGATAAGGAGTTCCTATCTTCCCAAAACATTGACTTGGCACTCTATACTGGCAAAGCTTTTGGAAAAAGGTTGTATCCACGAATCTGCCAGTTTTATGGTCATGATGCTAGATAAAAATATTAGACAAAATATAAAATTTTCAGCCATGAGCTTACAGCTACTTTTTGGCCGTGGACTAAAGGACAGAGCATTCGAGGTTTTAGAGTTGCTTTATAAGCATGGATAGTGTGTTAAAATAGATGAACTAGTTCAATTTCTTATACACAGAGGGAAGCTATCAGAGGCACGCAAAGTGTTGGCATTTTGTATTGAAAATCATCAAAATGTTGATCTTGATTTGTACAATGCTGTTATTTTGGGTGTTTGTAAAAGGAGCAAGGTTTCAGAATCTTTTGGTTCATGCTATTTATTGGTGGGGAAAGGCTTACATCTGGAATTGACATGTCTAGATGAACTAGTATCTGCTCTAGGGGCTGAAGGAAGATCAGATAAAGCTGCATTTATCTCTAAGAGGATGCAAAGGCAAGAATTTTAGGCGGATCTGCACAAAAATAGGAGCTCATTCTCACTGCTTCACAAATATGATGCAATAGCAGCAGCCCATTAATCGTTCTGTGCTTCAGACTTTTTCAAGATGAAAATTCATCGCCGCCTGAATGGGGCATGATATGTATCAGTAAGTTACCCTTCATTTATCATTTGGATTGAAAATTGTCATAAGAGTGACTGGTTTCCTATTCATGCTATTCCAATGTTGTTAAAAGTAGTAGGGTACGAGGCTGCTGATCATGATCCTTTTGTTTGTTTTGGGAGAGAGGCTAGATCTCTTGATTGTATTTCCCAAAGCATTGCATGTAAGCACTGCAAGTAAAGGCTCTTCAGTCCCAACAGAGGACGACTTATAATGCCTTTTGAAGTTAATATGCATTGGTCCCTTCTCACTCTTCAATGACCATTATCTGTTGTAATCTATCTGTTCACAGTGCAGGTGACCCTGAATCCTCGTTGGATGCTTAGATCAAGCAGCATTGACAAGCCTGAATGATGTACCACGAAACCTTCCTGTTTTTACCATGATCATCATTCAGAAGATGTATAATATAAAAGTTTTTTGAATTAAAAAAACCCTGGCTTTGCATTTCTAATTTCCCTCTTTTATTTCATTAGTATAATGCCTTGCATTGAAGTTTAAGTCAGTTTATACTTGCAAAAGATTGATTTGAAGCGTGTCTGATGTGACTCTGGTTCCATACCGAATCAATATTGAACAATGTGCTCGCTCTACTGGCGAGGGCCTGGAAAAACTTTCAAGAAGTCTTACGTCTGAAACTTTGTATCATCATTGCTCAAGAAAGACTAGCTTGCTTACTTTGTCCGTGTGCAAAGAAGGCCACTTGAAGTGCAGGTGAAAAAAGTTGAGTTGATGGTCTTTAACTCTGAAAGGATGTAAAAGGAAACCAAGAAGAGCACTTAAAGAAATTATAGAATGAGATGTTATGATGAATGAGATATTAAAGTTTAGCAGTGTTGTGCTATCCATCTAGTTGACTTAAAGAGATAAAGCTGCTTGTTGTCCTTGCTAAATGTTATTGAATTATTTGAAAGTAGTTAAAAGAATGAAGGTATTCGAACTTCAGAGGTAGAAATGAGTAAGCTGAACATTTTTGTTTTGTTTTTGCCAGTTGAGCTTGAAAGGTCATTTAGGCCTAGTTAATGTTTTTATTCCAATGACGTTAACCAGAATGGCTTAAATTAATTCACAGAATAAATCAGTCTCGCCTGCATCAATCAGAGAACTATCCGCAAAACATATTCTTTGGATTATAAAGCTAGCTTTTTAGTTTTATATATTACAGAATGAGGGAAAAGAAACAGGAAGAAACGAATGGGACTAGGATCATTCGTAAGAATAAGGGGTTAAGTAATACTCTTCTGATTCTTAATATAAAACCTGTTTAGTTAATTTGATTATATTAAAAAAGTTAAGTAATTTAGATAAGTATAAGAAATATTTAAAGCATTATAATCATCTTTATTAATAGGGAACATGACAAGTAAAGAAGACTGAAATTAGGATATCCCAATTTGGAAAGTTAAGGGCTGGAAATGATGGAGAAGGAAGTTATTTCCAAATTAAAATTTTAAAATTCAGTAAAAATAACAAAAATACCCTTTGTCTTCTTTTTTTTCCTTCTTTTTTTAAAGGCTCAATCCCTTGCTGGCACCATCCACCGGTGTTGTAACATCCTTTTTTTTTTTTTTCAAATTTAGAGATTAAGTCTAATTTAAAATATAAGAACGATATACATTATAGTTTCTAAGTTTTATATGTTGTAAAATTAATTTTTACCCCTTAGTATGTAAAAAAATAAATATCAAATAAAATATTATTGAAGCAAATACTTATATATATAGACTTGGACGTTATTTTATGAAAAATAAGTAAATATTATATTAGGGTAATAATTAGAAGATTGTTAAGATTTTCAAAAGAATTAGATAAATTTAGTAGATACTATCTGCACAAATGGAGAATTTTAAAATCAATACACTCAAAATTTTATAAATATATATATAACAAATAAATATAATTGTCTCTGTTTATACACACACATCCATTTTCAATTAACCTAATGAAGAGAACCTAAAGATAGATCTACCGTGCTATAACTCTTTCCTCCCCTTGCAACTGCCTCCTCCTCCTCTTTCTTTTGCTTTCCTTCATATTCTTTTTTCTTTGATCAATTCAAGGTTTTTTTCCTTTCGATCATAGAAGTGTGCGTATCTACCAAATACATTATTTTTCCTTTCTCAATTATGTATATATCGTTCATATCTTCTTCTTTCTTTGTCAGCATTTTGGTTGCCTTTCAACAATAAATATACACATATACCAACCCTCTTCCATCTTATTTCACACCATCATTCCTTCTCTCTTTCCATCCGTTCTTTTTCCTCATGTTTTTCTTCTTTCCTTTGGTCTTGAAACAATCAGAAACCCACAAGAATGTCATTCACTCATTAATATGCATACTTTTCTCATGCTCCGATGTCGATCTTCCTGAGGTAATTTATATATTCAATTGATATTCTTTTAATAGGAAACAATTTAATTTGAAATAGCTAATATAGATATTTACACACACACGTGGGTGCGTGTAATGTTGACGTTATAATGAAATTTTAATCTTTCAAAATAATTTTGAAGTTTCAAAGTAACTTTAGAATTGTTTGAAAAAAAACGGGTAGTAATATTCATAGAATTTTAATTACAAAAAATTAATGATTTTTATCTTGGGTCCTCTAGAGTAGCAGTGAAACAATAGAATAATTGAGTTACTTTAGAATAGCCTTAAGATGATTCTAGTCAGTGTTGAGTTATAAATTAATTTTTTTTTTTTGTATATGTGTTATTCTTGTAGACTCTTATTGAGAGATTTTATTGTGAAATTGCTATTTGACTGCTTGGGAACTTGAGAAGACCAAGTAATTTAGGTTTTTCCATGTGTGTGCAAGGCTTGTGTGTGTGTCATGATCAAATGTATATTGATTTATATATATATATATATAACTCTATTTGCTTAAATGCAGGTAAATTGTTGAGACTATAAAAAGATAAAGGGATACGATTGTATCACTATATGTGTTATTTGGATTCTCTTGTTAAGCATGTTTATGTTAGGATTGTAGTTGTTAAAATTTATGGTAATTTATTTCTTTCAAGCATGCTTGCATGTACTGGAATTGTTGCTTATGCATGACATGCATTAGTGGTTGAGTTGAGGAGTTTATGATATTTATCGATATGATATATAGTAACCATATGGTCTGCCTCCACTATGCGCACAATGGTTGGCCTTTTTAGGGGCTTGTTCCTTAATACTTACTTGGCCAGGTTTGTAGAGGGGAATGTGGGACAGTGACACCTCATGGTTTAGTTCTTGAAGGAGGGGGACCATAGTCTGGGTTTGGGCTCTGTACTTTTGGCCGGGTACATCTTGAATACTAGAGTAGCTTTGGTTGGTTCAGTGTGTGGGCCGGCCTACAAATAAGCTTATGGCTCCAGTTAGCAGAATAAGGTTAGATGGAGCAATAAGGGAGGGAGCATCTATTGCATGTTAGACATGATATGCATATGCTCATTATGAACTTTAGTGATATTATTTGTTATTGATTATTTAAATTATTTTTGTAATTGTACATAAGTGAGTTAATGATTACTTGTGTCTGATGGTTTGTATGTACATGGTTAAACTCAGGGTTACTGAGACGTTAGTGTTTATCCCATTTATTTAATATTTTTCGGGTGAACAGTCTCATAAGGATCAAGAGAACGTACTAAATGGTGAGCCTTAAAAGCTCTAATGTACTCATTCAGTATGTTATGTTATATTATATTTAATTGCCATGCTATTAGGGACTGATTCTAAAAAAAAAAAACGAAAAAGTAGGTTTTCATTAATTTTTTTTTATTTAAGGCTACTTTTTATATTAGTACTTGTAGTTATAATTTGTGTTGAAGTGAGACCCCTAAGGCAAAGAGTATTGATGCTATGGGGGGATGTACGGACCGGCTAAAATCAAGTAACGAATGGATTGTTGATCTAGGTAGGACTTTAAGAGAACCTGTCTCTTACAACCCTAGCCATGAAGACACCACAAGGTTGATCAATCCCTTGATACTGTCGAGTATTCTCACAAGAATACAAGGATGCAAGCAAAGCTCACACTGAGAGAAATAAACTCAATTCTCATTTATCTAAATCTTAATTCAATCACAAAAAATATAACCTATATATAAGCAACAATAGAACACTCTAGAATCAGCATCCTAAGACATAAATGCTAGGGATGATGCCTCATTAATGATTATTTGACAATGGGAGACATCATTTATTATATAGAAATAAAAGGAAATAACTTAAATTTCAAGAATAAGTCTGCTATTTGAAAATAGGAAACTAATTAAAACAAATAGAATTCTAATTAATGTCAATAATATCACTCTTGATGCTTCTTGAATTTTCTTGGACCTTCATTGCTATTCACGTCCAAAAGCATAAATGGGCCTTTTAGACATCTATTTGGGCTTGAATGTGGTTGAATCACGTTCTGAAATCCTCACGGTCCATAGCACAATACATTTAGGCCTCAATTTAAGAGATTATAGCTCCAATGGACTCCTCCATGCATATATAATTGTGTTGGGCCTTTAACAACTTGAAAATTGGCTTCAAATGCTCCTTTTGATCTCTTAGAATGTCCTCTTATCTTTCTCAAAGTCCAAATGTTCATATTCCGATGACTTATATATCATGGTGGTTTTCGGGACAGCCTTCCATATGTCACGTTAAGCTCCGTATGTATCTATGTCATTGTCCAAGCAATGATCCATATCATCCTCCATGTAAGCATTTTGAAGCTATAAATCCTTTGAACACTTTGGAGGGCTGGTTGGGCCTCTAACTGGATGATCATTTCTTGGGTTTCAAGACCTCCATATTGAACACTTCTTGGTATGTTATCAATTGAGATCCTGTATAGTTTGGAACGAAGTCTCTGAGCATTTGTGTGATTTGAATGATTAAAAGATAAGTTTATTGGTTAGTCAAATGAGGTGTTATAGGTGTGGTGGCTGCTAATGGAATTTTTTTTTTGGACAACATGAGAAATTATTTAAAGAAAATAGTAGGGGTAGGATTTGATCCTACTAACCTTTGGTTATTTGGGCCAACAAAAAGAAAATGACTATTGAACCATTAATAATTTGTGAACTTTATAATACAAAAAAGAATATAAGTTGACTTTTTTACTTTAGTTCTAGCTCATGACAACAATTTATCTAAGAATTACAAGTCTTAATTGAAAAATGACAAGTCTAAATTTGATATTAACAGCGCTACTTTTCTTGATACATAACAGGAAATAATATGTACATCATTTAAAAATGACAAAATTTATTTAGAAATAACATGTATTGATTAGGAAATTTCCTGGAGCTTGCCCTGAAAAAATCTTAGGAAGGATTTCTACATATACTTTATAATTTCTTCAAGCGCCTTTGTGTGTTGTATAATACTACTCAGACTTGACACTTTTGTATAATATGACTGCTATCAAGCTTTAAGATTCTTTAGATGATTCTGAGGATTTTGCAATGTGCCTTCAATAATACTTATTGAGTTTTGGGTTAATATAATATTTTGATTCCTTAAATTTACTCTCATTTTAATTTTGGTCTATCAAATTTCATATCATAAGCTTTGGTCATTTAAGAGATAAAATGGTCTAGATTTTTATTGAATTATAAAGACTAATATTTTAAATAAAAAGAAACTTGAAAAACCAAAAAATCTGTGGTTTAAAATTTGGGGACTGAAATTAAAATGAAGACAAATTTAAAATGGTCAAAAATTGTATTAACCCTAGAATTTTTTTTATGAGCTTTGGAAACATAGCCTCTTGGTCACACTTTTTTAAAGGAAATTTGTTCACATATTCTTATATATGCAAGGTGTTTTTCTTTTTTCTTTTTAAAATACACACTCTAAAAAAATGGTTCAGTTTTTTCATGAAAAAATGGTTACCAGATAATCATTCGTATGCAGGGAAAATAGTATAATAATGATTTTTAATATTGGGAATAAATAAATTAGAATAATTTAATTATTGATAATTTTCAATTCTATTGTCGAATGAATAAAAGCTTTTAATTATCAAAAGTAATATTCATGTATTTGAAATTAATTAAATATTTTTTAATTCCTAACAAAAATTTTAAGTATAATCTTACAAAATTTCAATCGCTTTATACGTTCTTTCTTTTCCATGCACCATATGAATAATAATTAAATGTTTTGATAATATGTGACCAGTCCAAACCATATAATTCCAAGAGACTCGAGGGGAGTATATTAATATACCCAACCCTTTTTTGACCAGATATACCCAACCTAATTCATGCATTACTTGGAAAATATGCATAAAAAAATTTAACTAAGCGAAGGTAAGGTGAAATCTTACAAGGCCAAGTGAGTGGAACAAGACTTAAAGTGAATTTACTGTCGCCTAGGTATCTTCTTGACACATTCAGTAATTTAAAATATTTTATAGTATATTTAATATTTAAAATTTTTTTAAATATATCCAACACTTTGAATTATTTTTTGGTGCATCTAGCATTCTAGAATATATATTTTTTTATGCGATCAGTAATCTAAAATATTTTTTAATGCATCTAATAGTAAGTAAAAAAACTTCAAAATAATAAATACATCACAAAATATTTCAAATGTTAGATGTATAAAAAAATTATTTTTGGGGTGATGATTCACCTCAGCCCTTGCAACAATTTCTAAATTTTTTTTTGGCCAACATGTGATACGAGTTGTACATTTTAAGAGTGTGTTTGGATTAACGGTAAGAGAAATAAGTTTTTTCAACCTGACTTTTATAAAAGTCAGATTGTATAATATGATTTATGTTTAGATTAGATTTTGTAAAAAAATCCGTTTGAGAGACTAAAGACGACTAATAGAAAAGTTAGTTTATATGTAAAATGAATAAAAGATATGAATTTCATTAAGTAATATTACCTTCAGTCTTTAATATAAGAGCTAGTTTAACATTAACTTTGATTATAAATATAAAACAACACTTATTTATTATAAATAACTAATTTAACTAACTTAATTTTTTTAACTTAATTAATTAACTCATATATTAAGAATCGAATGGAGTACATATTTAATGTTAAATGTATGTAATGTGATAATTGTAAAAAAAATGAAAATAAAATCATTAAAAATAAAGAATTAATTATTATTAAGAAGAAATTGAAAATACTACTTCTGGTCCTTAATATAAGATCTGATTTGACTTTTATTTTGATCCTAAATATAAGACTCAAATCCAATTTGTCTCTCATATTTATGTATTTTTTTAAGAAAGTCCTTTTAATAACAACATTATTTAATTTCAATACTTGTAGATGTGAGAATTGGGAGTACTATTGAATCCGGAATTTTGGCTAAAAATGAAGGAGAAGAGAAATTGAAGTGGAACTTTTGGGACTGATTGAAAATTTGAAGTTAGAAAGGGATCAAGTTCAACTAAATAAGGTCATAGAATTTTGATATTGGGATTTACTAATATGAATACTATATGTGTGTTGAGGTTT